>NW_024882222.1:0-366558 GCF_019059575.1 Amphibalanus amphitrite | reverse complement strand
GGGGGACCGGGGGAGGCGCGGCGGCGGCGGATACAGGGCGGTGTGTACATACGATCGGGGTAAAAGGTCGACAGCGGATGACGACTCGTCAATGTGAAGACTAAACATAACATACTTGAGAGCGATATTGAGATGCTCTATATGAGAGGAATGTTAATGCGATACACAGGTCGGTCCAAAGGGAAGTGTGAGGGGATTAAGAGCCTTTTTTTCCCCATCTGAATCATCCGAAATAAAAACAAAATTTTATCTCCTTTTTACCCCTCTGAAAAGAAAAGTCAGCAGTTTTTTTTTAGAGTGTTCGCTTTAAAGTAGCTGATGTGCTTCATTTATCATTTGATTCATTCGGCATGAGCCATGAACATTCGGGCTTCGGTTTAAATAATACATTTTTCAAAAGCACTGAGTTTGAAAACAGTTGGCGATATGCAAACTCACGATTTTCCCTAAAACTACAATACATACCACCTCGAGTTAATCGTTTATAGCTAAATCTACCGCTGCTGGATAACCGGCTAGGTCTGATTATTTTTTCATCTACGCATTGTGTTTCCTCGTTAGATTTTTTTTTTTGAAAATCGACATTTAGCAAATACGATAACGCGAAATTCGGTATACCTAATTGAACAGATGACTGGGGATCATTCAGGTTGATTTCGCGCACGTCAGCTATGCAAAAAGCTGATCGATATGGAATGGATTCCGCCATTCCTATGTGGGTGTATTGATCCCGTGCCCTGCAGTGTTCCAATCTCGGCTCCATCCCGGGCCGTTCACACGGTGCTCTCTGGCCGCTATGTGCGGTATGTTCCCATGGGCGCGGCCGCCGTCCGTAGTCCGTACCCCGCTGGCCGTAATTGACGGCCGCTGAGTGACGGCTCCGGTCGGTCGGTCGTTATACGGGAGCCCACGGCTGCCCCGGGCACACTCAGCAGGCAGACGGCCGTCCCGGGCACAGGAACAGGCAGTTAGCGGCGGGTGCAGCAGTCGGAGACGAGCCACGAGAACACGAACACGAACACGAGAGCGAGAGGAAGGAAGGATGGAAGGGAGGGAAAGGAAGGAAGGAAGGGAGATGGGAGAAAGAGAGGAGATAGGGAGGAGAGGGAGAGAGGAGAGAGGGAGGAGAGGGAGGGAGAGAGAGAGAGAGAGAGAGAGAGAGAGAGAGAGAGAGATGAGAGAGAGAGAGAGAGAGAGAGAGAGATGAGAGAGAGAGAGAGAGAGAGAGAGTCTGCGATACCTACGTTTACCAAATGTTTGATGTTCAAGTCTGTCTTGCCCGATCCTCCTGTCCGCCCTATCTATCCTATATTCCTCCCGTCCTATCCGTCCCGTCCGTCCCGTCCCGTCCCGTCCTGTCCCTCCCGTCCTGTCCCTCCCGTCCGTCCCGCTCTGTCCGTCCCGTCCTGTTCTCCCCGTCTATTCTGTGTCTGCGGTGGCCGGCGGCACCTGGTAATGAATACGTGTTCGATCGGCAGCACACACCGAACGCATGATTATCTCCTAAATCCGGCCGCCGCGCCGCGCCGTGTAATGTATGGCACCCGGTGTCGGTTTGTGAGCCGGCCACGGCCGGGCGCCGTACCGAGAACAGGCTGCATGGCCGCCACAAAGGGTTTTTGTCGGCCGGGATTGATCGGATGCCGGGTGAGCTGGTGGCTGCAGATTAGAGGGGTGCCGGAGGTAAGTATAGCGCGGCGAGACCCACTGCGCATCGCAGAATTAATGTGAAACTAACTGCCAGCCACTGTCAACTTTTGTGTGCTGAAATATATTGCGTGCTTCGGCGGGTGAAGAAATCATGCCAGTCAGCCGCATAAAACATGCCAAATTGATGGTTTTGGGAGTTTGAGGTAAGGGAAGGCCTGGGAGCGGGGAGCGCATGTTTCCCGCCCCGGAACGTCGTATGGAGCGCGCCTGCTCCTGGCCGACTCAAAACCATATGTATGTATGTACAGTGAAAACCACTCATCTTGGTTAGCAGTTAGCATGCTCAACCTTTGTCTTTCAACATGTTTTGAAGACCGCATCTGTTGGTAACGAAACATTTTCCTCTTGCAAAGATTTCGCAATCAGCAATCAGAATTTAGCTGTTCAAGGCACGTTTGTAGAATAACCACCACAAAAACATAAAGTGCTTCTGAAGCCCTCAGGAAACAATAGAAAAGAAAACAAGCATTGGGACATTATACGATGTGGTAACGTAAAAAGTTAGTCACCATGAAGATATTTATGTCATCACCCATCAGGCACCGAAGCATTACTTGATATTATCTTTGGGTTTAGGTATCTGGGATAAAGCAATATGTGCCGTTACCCCGTCATGGCAGCATTGAGCTTTCTCCTTCTTTACTGTAAAAGAGCGGTGATTGGTATACTGTACCAGTCTGTAGGTACCGCAGTATGTAGTAGGTACAGCTGTGGTACCTATGCTGTACCGCAGTACAGCTGTGGTATACCTACTGTACCGCGGTACATACAGCTGTGGTATACTGTAGGTACCGCAGTGCAGATATGGGTAGGTATACTCTATCGCAGTACTTACACTGTGGCTGGTGGGTATATGGACGTGCCGCAATACACACAGTTGTGGTTTACAGGATAGCCACTGCTAGCTACAATAGCTGTACGCGAGGTGCTATGAGAGCAGAGACAGTAGCCCTTCGTCAGCATTTGCCATCTCTCGTGTCAGCCCGCCGAAGGCGACAGCAGACCACTGTCTCTCTTCATTCATAAATGGATGAAGAGGGCAGTGGCAGCGGTGTAACGGGAGGCGCTGCCACCGTCCCATGTCTGCCCTCGCCCCCGCCACTACCGCCGATATTGCCGCCGGAGACTGGTGAGGGTAGGTCACGGTATATTTATATGACGGCGCTGTCGTCCGGCCGGCGGGCTGCCATCACTCACTACCGGCGGCCGTCGGTCGGCCGCGCTGCGCCGCTACTCGTCGCGCTGCGGCACGTCTGAATATGGATGCCGCTCTGTGAGGTAATGACGCCGGGCGCCCTCCGACCGGCGGCGGACAGAAGTCACCGGCCTGGGAAATGGACCGTGCGGCGCCCGCGGCCGCGCGCATCTGCATACAGCTGACAGACACCTGTCGGGGCCGGGCCGACGGGCGCCCACCGGAGCGCCGCCAGTGATGTGCGCGATTTCACATGGTTATCGGGCCCATGTCGGACGCCCACTCCCGGGGGCAGGAGAGGAGGCAGCGAGATGAGGACTGGCGAAAGCATGACGCCGGTTTTGGAAATAACTATGTTCAGTTTCGCTGTTGTGAAATGTGATTTTTATTTGCGCTCGTGGTCTCATTATTATAATAAGCGCTTATCGTTCCGTGATGGTTGAGTGATACCTAGTAATAAGAAAACTAGGTTTATGCAGATACAAGGTCTATTTTAAGGTACAAAATACCTTTTCATTGCAAACAGGTTGAGTCTAGGAAGGACACCATTGAACTATTCCAGCCGAAAAAAATAGTACCGTGCTTACTATTATTCTCTCATTTCATTAATCTTCTCAGTTAGAATGAATTTGTTAATTTTTATAACTTGACAGAATTATCATGAAATAACAAACCAAAATTAAAAATATAGGTATGTATGCACGATGCATATAACCAGCGAATACGTGATGCCCAAGTGCAACATGTGCCTTATAACTGTTACAGCATAGAAATGATCTGTGACTTTTGAGTGCTTTAGTTTGTATTCAAAGCTATGCAATCTTTGGCTCCGTTGTGACATCTAAGATGTGGTAGACGTCTAACTCTTCTTGATCTACGATCTACATGTCACGTGATGTGTCAGGCGGTCCGAGCAGCTCCATTTATTTCAGCCACGTGAAGGCGCTGTTTGACCCTGTTGGCGGTGCCGTCCTCGGACGGGCCCGCTGTGCACCGGTCACGCGTCTCCGTCACGCTGCGTCACCCCGTCACGCGTCACGGCGCGGGCCGGCTCGGGCGGGCGGGCTGATGTGTCGGGATCGATTTCACGGCCAGTGACGGCCGACTGACAGACCGCCGGCGCTGACGGCAGGTCAGCCGACAGACCCCGATTGGTATGCGGCCCGGCTGGCGGTCATCCAAAGCCGTGACAGCTGGGACACACACGACGCGGACGCCCTGGGTGTCGGCCCGCCGGGCGCCATCTTGGGCTGACCACCGGACACCGTGACCTGCCCGACCACAGCCGTGGCGTGCAACGTGCGCTGTCCGTGACCGGTGGCCGCACCGACCAATCACGGGCGCTGCCGGTCCCAATTAGACGGCCCACCTCTTACAGTGTATGCAGCACCAATGATAATCTCACACCGCTGCAGCACAGAGGGTGTGGAATTCAAACCCGTTCCGAGCGGATCATGTTGAACGTGCTGAGATCGTTCCGTTACGGTCGTGCTCGGACGGCGCGGTGTGACTCATACGGCGTCACATACGGTCATCGCCGCTGATGGGCCGTGCATAATCACAGATTAGACTGGAATGGCGCTCAGACCTGCTGCTGAGAGCGCGATGGGAACGCTCCCCGCGGCCGGGACGGAAAGGTCAGCGGCGGTCAGCACTAGCAGAGAGAGGTCTGCGAGACGGGTGTCAAAGAGGTCTCTCAGTCTCATCTGTCTATGTAGAGCAGCACGGTAGAGTCTCACTAGTGACAAACTGGACTGGTCATCACCAAAGGTCAGGGCGGAAAAAAATGAGTGTTTAAAGGTGATTCATTGCACGCTTGATTTATGACACTTTTTCATCGTATTATTCATTGAGGATGGCCGTTTACCATTTGCAGTCAGGCAAGCTCGGGATCAGGGGCGGAGCTTCCTATACCTACAGTTGGTGGAGCGGCTGCCCCACCAACTTGGTATTTTGCCCCACCAATAAGCGTTTTTCCCCACCAACTTTAACTGATTTCTAAGACTTTCTTGCTTTGAAAACTAATCTTTTTCGCATTGAAGAGCTTTTAGAGCTTTTATTGAAGCTCTTTAATGCAAAATATTATATCTGTCATCAGTGGCGCATCCAGGGGGGAGGCCAAGAGGCCATGGCCTCCCCCTTTGGCATCAAACATGTAAGTGGGCCCCTTGGGTCACTTGAGTGCAGTGACGTACTCAAGAGGGGCCACGGGGGCCCTGAGAGGCCCTGGTTACCTGAGGGTCCCCTGGTCACCTGAGGAAGCCCAGATTATCTAAGGGGCCCCTGGTTATCTGGGGGCCCTGGTTACCTGAGGGGCCCCTGGTTATCTGAGGGACTCCTGGTTACCTGAGGGGCACCTTGCTACGGGGGCGCCTGGTTACCTCAGGGGCCCTGACTATCTGAGGGGCCATGGGCGGCGCCACCGGGGGGGACGGGGGGGACAGGTCCCCCGCTATCGAAAGTTAGGGGGGTACAGTACCCCCCTATCGGCGAGGCCCGTTCAATAGTTGATAACAATGCATTATAGAGCTATCCGTCGCATTTAATGCATCGTTGGTTAATCAAGGCAGGTTCTGAATAAAGATTGCTGTTGGGATGCATCGCAGGGGGTCCTGGCCATCTGCAAAAGGTGTGGAGCTGTGATGCCTGTAGTTATAAGGTGATCGGCAGGGCCTCGGGGATCGTGCCCCCTTTTTGGGGCGCCAGGCAGGGTTATTACCTACTTATTACCTCCCCACCCCACTGCCAGACCCCATTGCCGATAATACCAAGTTCACTGAAATTCCATAGATTTCCGTTACTATATGAAAATTTTCCATTCCTAATTAGTCAAATTCAAGCATGGCAGTTCTACCACAGGAACCATTTGAAATCTATGCCATTTAACCCCAGCACTTGTGGGAAAAAGTGTTCGGATAGATCACAGGCAGGACCAAAAAAGCACGCAGTAGCCCAAGACCTTATAATTGGATATAGCATCGGCTCCCCCAGGGTGAAACAGACCAGTCAAGAAACCTGTTCCATAAGAAGAGCCACTAATGCTAAAGAGATGTGGGATGAGGTTTCCAGAGACCTTCATTACCTTCCAAAGGGGGTGCCCCGCCATTTGCCAATCCCTGCTGTAGTTGTTACGATTGGAGGGTGAATATGAGAACGATGCAGGTCGTGCCAGCTCGATCATGACGAACACAATGGTGCCGACATCACAGCTCTACTGCCATTTTTGACGAAGTTAATCAACAAGGACCGGAATCCTACCCTGGGGCATTTCACCTGCAGAGGTCGCCGGACCTGAGACCCTTTCACTCAATTTTTTCAACGGTGCATGCGCTCGTTTTTCCCGCGAAGCTCTTGGCAAGTAAAATCCATCAGAAAGTGTGATCAAATAACGGCTGGTGACCTTCCATGACCTAGCATGGCCTTTTGAGTGACCACCGATGACATGACCACTGACGGCTAGCCATTAGCTGCACCCTGCCCGTTGCATATGGATCAGGTGGTGATGTCATGATTCTGAAATTATATTGCGGTTTTGGCGCACTTGTCAGAGCAGAAGACATTCCCACTTTTCCTCCATGACTATATGATGGTGAAGCCCTGAAGCTGACCAGACGTAAGATCGAAAATTTGAAAGTACGAAACGTAAGAATAGCTGGCACTGCTACTCATACCTAAGCAATTCGCAGCTTGTAGGAAACCAGCTTTGAGTTGGCAAGACTGCAAATTTTGATTTAGAGGCAAGGATGCTTGAAAAGGTGATCGATCTTAGGTGTCCTAGGATAAGTTTGGAAGCGGGATGCACCATTCGATGTGTTTTGGGCCTTGCCAAGTTTCGCGGCGTTACGTGCCTCGTTTTTTTTTTTTTGCATACACGATCAGTATCTACTTTTGGGATTTTCGATTTTCGGTCCCCGTCCCCCCCTATCGAAAACCCGTGGCGCCGCCCCTGTGAGGGGCCCCTGGTTATCTGAGAGGCCCTGATTACCAGAGGGGCCTCTGGGTATATGAGGGGCCCCTGGTTATCTAAGGGGCCCCTAGCTACCTGAGGGGCCCTATCTCTTGGGTGGCCGTCTATGTCCAGCGAGGGGTCTTTAACCCTATTAGTGGCAGGGGGGGGTTGTTTTCATCCACCCCTCAGGTTTTTCGGGAATATCTCCGAAACCGCTGAAGCTACGATGCTGAAATTTTCTGACTTTTCCTAAAACTAAATTGGGCACATTCCCTGAAAATTTCAAGTTCATAACTTTACCAAGGGCGGCTCCAGAGCACTGGGAATTGGGGGGTCCTATTCGTGAAGCGAGTCATTTGGGCGATGATCACGATGCTGATGTATTATAACTGTATGCACCAGTTTTATCATGTGATAACATATACAAAGTTATTGTGCATCCTCTTTTGACACGTTTTTGCTATAATAGGCGGATCCAGGCGTCCAAAAAGGGGGGTTATGTTTTACCTCCCAACATAGGTGCCCTGACACCGCCTATGCATGACCAATACAATTGTAGTCGTTCTCTCATAAGAAAATTGTAACATAACAAGACCATTACCACCCTTTTTAGAAACAGTACCAACAAAAACCTTATTTGCTATACTTTTTGTGTACCCCCAATCTCAATGATCTGTATCCGCCTATGATTTTTGAAAATGCATATTTTTAGGATCCATGTGAATTCCTGGTTCATTCTTTATCGTTCGGCAAAAGTTGCGTTAAGATTGGTTCAGAAACCTGGCCGTGATAAGCAGTCTAAAATGTATCTGCAATTTGCCCGTTTTTACCCCCCTCAACCCCCCTTTTGACATTTTCTTAATTTTTTTTTTTTAGAAATGTAGATCACGTTGAGCGAAGTCGAATGCCGTTTGAATTTTGAAAATCGGCCCGTTAGATCTCGAGATATCAAGGGGGGGTCGTAAACAGCCCCCCCCCCTGCCACTAATAGGGGTAGCCAGGAGCCTGCCACTAATTAAAGTCCAGCAACATTGGGCCTTCTAAGGTCAGATTGAGGCCCATTGGCCACGGAGACCAGCTTGAGGCCCTCTGAAGACAATGCAAAGCCTTTTTAGGCCAGTGTGGGGCCCTCTGTGACCACCGTGAACCCTCTGAGGCTAGCGTGGGCCATCTGTCATCTGACTTCAGAGGCTGGTGCTGGGCCCTCAGAAGCCAGCGCGGGCCTTCATAGGCTGGCGTCGGGCCATTAGAGGCCACCTCGAGGGCATCGGCAACCACTCTTCAGACCTTATGCATGTTCCCCCCCCCCCCCCCCCGAGGTAGAAGTGGCCCTTAACCTCGCCGTAAAGGGGGAGGGGGATCGAACGGACCCCCCTCAGTTTTTCCCGAATAACTCCCGTAAAAAGCGGCCGATTGCGACGAAACTTTCAGTACCTTCGCGTTAACCCTCGCCGGACCTATTGGTTTTCTACATACGCGCCGGCCGAGGGGGGGGGGGGCGGGTACGACCCCCCCCCCTCGCCGTTTCGCCCCTGGTGGAGCTAGCGCGTCGCGGAAAAAACGAGCGTGTGCGCCGTTACGAGACGCAGAGATTGGTACCCGATTTTAAGGTCCTAGGTCAACCGGTGGCCTCTGAGGTCAGGTCAAGTGCCCCAAGGTACGGTTCAGTTTTTGGTGAATAACTTCGCAAAAAAACGGCCGCAGCGCCGCGATTTTGGCAGCATCGTGTTCGCCTTGCTCAGGCGCGTCGAATGATATACTTTTTGTTCGGGTCAGGTCAACTTGGGGTGTTGACCTCAGGTCAAGGTCAGGTCAGCACCCTAAGGTCACGAAGTTGGTCGAAAGGGGTCATGTCGCATATCATTCGATTCGGCAGGTCTTCCTGAGTCCATTGGTGGCTTCCCCGACTCGCTAGCTCAATTTGATCAAGAGTTATTGACGAAAAACTAATATGACCTTGATGACGTCATAAATGACGTCACGCAGGGTCAACATTGCAAAAGTGACGCATCTCACCTTGCAAGGAGTGCATCAAATCACGATTCTGTGTGATTGAGATGGTGGGAGATCGTTCCCGGCGCCAGAATAGCAGTTCGAATTTTTCCCCATTGACTTATAATGGTGAGGTCACGAAAATGACCTGACCTCATATGACCTTTAGGAAAAATCCGAGATATACAAGTTGTGAGACTCATAATGGATACTAGATCCTGCAAGTTTCATTTCCCTGTGACATCTCCTCTGGCAGTGAGGGCGTTGCGAAGTTGCGACATCTGAAGACCGTGCAGAGGTTCACTTATGACGTCATAGGTCAGTGACCTGACCTGACCCAAAAATGCGGTTGGTGTCAAAAGATGCGGCTTGGATCAAAGGTCAGGTATGCCAAGTTTCAGCTCTCTATCGCCAGCGTGTTCGGAGCTATCGCGAAAAAACCCTATGGGGGGCGGCACCCGCCCCCCCCCCCCCCTCGGCCGGCGAGGGTTAATCAATTTTACACCTAGGTACCCAGAAAATTTCATGACCCTAACCCTAATGAACTTTGATCCGTGACCTACTTTTCGAAACCATGTTTGGCCGGAATCGCGATTCGACGTATGTCGGCTCGCATTAGCCGCGCGATTGCAGTTTTTCGTGGTTTCAAGCGTTCAAACATGGGATATGATGTTGCTCCCATGTGGGTGTCATGGTCACCAGAAGGTCAGATCATTGACCTTTGATGACCTCTGTTCACTTCTTCGAGTTTTACATGTTTCAAGGCTTGTTTTTGGAGCTGAAGCAACCATTTGAACATTTACGAAGTAGCTTTGGTGCCTTCATAACATGATATGAAACTGTCAGAGGGGGCTGCCACCTACTACGAATACCCGGCAAAACCCTTACTGGTTGACCTGACCTGACCTGACCCGACCTGGCCTAAATGCATGAAGACACCATCTATGATCATAAATATCAGCACCCCGAACAACCCAATAGCCGCGACCCTTTACGACGTTCTAACAGGTCCCGATTTTCCAGACTTTTGGGTCATTGGCCTAACCTGGAAGGTCAACCGATGACCTAGGACTTTAAAGGGACCCTCCCACCTTCAAAAAAGTTAATGAATTGGCATGAAAGTGATGTCGCTCGGTTCAGAAAGAGCAAAAACGAATATCTACCAAATTTCATCGAAAAATATTCACCGGTTTTCAAGATATTAGACTTTTACTTTTGTTTACTTTTTGCGATCTCCGCTGTTCCTAGCGACTTTATTTGAAAGTGCGGCATTTGTTGTGCGCAAAGCAGCATATACCACCGCGTGCTACAAAACGTTTTAGTCAAACATTTAACGGACGTTTGAAAGCCTGATGACGTCATCAGATTCCCGTAATGGTTAAGAGATAGGGACCACGCTGGTCCCACCCTGCAAGTAAAGGGAAGAAATTTCTTGAACACCATAAAGCTGCGGGGGTTGCGACCAGGATAAATGGTGGTTTCTGAGCCTGGCCGCAAACTTGGCTATCTCAACTCAAAACTAATGTTAAGGTGGGAGGGTCCCTTTAAAATTGGGTATCATCGGCTTCCTCTTGCCACGGGCAACACGCTCATTTTCCGCGAAGCTATAGCTCGATCAGGGGCGAAACGGCAAAGGCCGGAGTGGGACCCTCAGCTGGCATCATGGGCTTCTGCCTTCTAAAGACCGGCGTGGGTTCGAGAGCGGCATAGGGACATCAGAGACTGACTCAGGCCAATGTCAATGTGGGCGACATAGAGCCATCAGAGTCTAGATCAGAGCTCAACCCGAGTCGGCCCCTTCTAAAGTTAAGGGCATTAGCCCTCAGCCAGCGGAAGGCACTAAGAGATTGACATCTTCCCTTTGAAAAAATTTTCCAATAAAAAAAATTGACAAAAAACATTTTGCTTTTGATAATCTTTATAGCGAAAACCAAAGCAAAAAAACTGTATGCCTACTGCTGGAACAAAATAGCGCCCGTACACTACAGAGCTATCGATTCGATACCGATGACTTTTTCACGTTCTTTTTTTTCCTTTTTTCTTTTTTAGATTGCCGAGTGTGCCTAAAAATGCTCCCTCACATGGCGAAAGTGGCCAAGAACCGCACCTAGGCGTGGGTTAAGTACGCTACTACTGGGGCCCCTAAGGTCAAGATTACTTTACTTACCCTAAGGTAAGGGTGGGGCCCCTTGAGCAGGTTTGGCCTCCCCCTTTTCAAGATCCTGGATACGCCACTGTCTGTCATGATAGGGATTGATTCAGTGTGGCATTTTATTCAACTTCATAATCGGACATTGTAGGTTTGACGACTTTTTGCCCCACCAACTTCCCTGGAAAAGCTCCACCCATGCTCGGGATCAAGATACCTATAAGAAACAGGTAGATCCGATGTTTGAAAGTAAAGCCCCAGTCACAAATTGTGTTTGTGTTTTGCGATGTTTTGACCTTATTTAAAGCACTGAAAGCTCAAATTGTATGGTTTATGTTGTTTAAAGCAGCATATTAATAATTATGTTTGTAAATTATCGATAAGCTGCTTATAGCAGGTCACGTGATTGCTACCAGATTATGTGCTCAGAAAGCATCTTTTCAACTTCGATTTTGAACAATTTTTACCTCCTTTGAGGCCAAATGATGGACGGTTTGAGGCACACGATGAAATGCTGAATCTATTGATGCCAAAATTTGTTCGTTTTTTGCATTTTTAGACTAGTATGTCCTGGCTCAAACTTTGACCAGTTTGTGTGTAAACCCTATGGTGAAGGGAAAACTTCACGCCCAGCAGGCGCCATTACAGTGCTGCCAAATCGTGTTTGGTGGGGGTCGCTCGGGATCATGTCAGGGCCTGGTCGAAAATGACAAAATTGCATATTCCCAAATAAGTAAATTGGCATGCATCGTTTTCATTGCAGAGGGAATTCCAATTTGTAATTCTGAACCGAGGAATGACAGTGCAAATAAATATGCTCATTTTGTAATTAATTTTTGAATATTCCGCAGCCATTGGCCATAAGGTTATCCCGTTATCCTAAGATACAAATGTATATTCAACAAATATCTTTAGGTATATTCTCAATTTTCTTCAATGTTTTACTAGAAAACAATGTCTTAATGTCAATGTCAATGTCTGTCTTATAATTTTATGAATTACATATAGGAGCATTAATTCCTGCCAAAGCTGAAAACCTAAATAGAAGTTCTAAACGAGAAACTCGTAATCCGAATTTCTAAGTAGAAGCTTGTATTCCAAATTTGCTTAGACTCCACCTACTGTGACCAAATGTTTGCCAAATAATGATCGTAAAAACGACTAATGAAAAGATTAAAAAGTTTCACGAAAATTTCACTAGCACCTACAATCAGTGTCACCCAGCGAGTGAGATGGCCACAGACGAGCGTTCATTACTGAGGCGATCGATTATCAGTCTGCTAAATTATGTCCGTGCGCGTGACTGTAGCCGGATTATTCGTGTGAACCGATGTCGTCGGGACAGGCGACAGGGCGGGCGGCGCCGTCTGATCAGCCGCAGACAGGCGCCGGACAGATAGCAGACGCCTCTCTGTGTTCCCAGTGGGGTAGACACGCACTCGACGTGAGACTGCAGCGGTGTCGTGAATCCGCTGGGGATGTGACTGCTTAGCGATGACAATAGATAAAATGGGGGGATGGCGTGTCACGTTTGAGATCAGCATTATGATTAAATCAATCGCCGAGCTGTTTTTTTTTTTCTGGTTGGACATTGCAGGGCTTTAGTAGGTAGCATGGGTATAATGAATAATAAGAGCCGTTTTCACGGCGTCTATCTGGTACACAGTTAGTTCACATTTGGTGCAGATTTGATGTAGCTTTGGTCAACTTGGGTTCATTGTGTTTCTTAGAAGTTATCAGCTAGGGTGGATCAGTTGCTTATATGCATGTTTTTTTTCTCAAATAATCAGATATTATTGTCGAATAAAACACTGAACTAAATTTATGATATAAAGATATTTGTTGTAAAAAGATATGGTGGTAACAAAAACAAAAGATATGGATATGGTAACAAATGGTCCAGTTTGGACTTTGGTTATACATTTGCCAGACATCGCGTCGTGAAGACGGCTAATATTATTTTATCAATGGAACACAAGCTGTTTTATACAGCAGGACACAACACTGATCGAATCATCTCTAACACAAAAGAGTCCAAAATTAGCCCACCCTGGCTGGGAGTGACTTACTGACTTGGCCCCCTCAAGTTTTTTAAGCTGCCTTTAAATCCGTTAAAAAATTAAATGAATCATTTCATGGGTACCTTATCCTACATCGAAGTCATTAAATCGGAAGAGGGTGCTATTCCACTAGGTATTGCAATGCGTAGCTTGACTGAGACTTCTCCAACTGAGTCACAGAAGAAAAAAAACTACCACTATTAAATGTCACCTTATGTAACATCAGAGGCCTGTTTCACTAAAAACTTGCGATTACAAGTGTTTGAACTTTACAATTCATAAGTATTTTTGCAAACTCAGTGCTGCCAGATGGGGAAGGCTGTAATCCTCCAGATCAGTTACAAAAATCCTCCAGATTCCTCCAAATCCTATTGGTAGATATAGAAAGGCGGTCTTGGACGCTGCGGGGGGCTATACCCCCAAAAAAAGTTTCCCCAAATTCTAAAAACTCATCGGATTTCGAATCCTTTCGCACTGCTGTGCAGTTTAAAAGATACTTTTTCTAATAAAAGTTGTTTAGTTTTCGTTTTATCCTCCAAAAAAAAAAACGAAAATTTTCGTCGACTTCAGGCGCTGCAGAGGGCCGGGGGCATTTGCCCCATTCCCCAAATGTCCCCCTTAGATCCGCCAGTAGTTTGGTACCCTCGTAGATATAGCTAAAGACTGAGACATTTTGCAGTCTCACGGTGATAAAGGACGTAATATATCATAACGGGTAGGGTGACGCTGGGCAGGAAAATGCCTTTTTAGTCTTGAATGTGTTATATTTTTCCATGAAATTGAATATACTAATCGTACGACAAATCCTCCAGATTTTCCTCCAGAATCAAAAATCCTCCAAAAGCAAAATTTGTCCGCAAATAGAGTTCAAAATCCTCCAGATTTGCGGAAATCCTCCAAATCTGGCAGCACTGTGCAAACTATGTAAAATCGGATTTCACTAAACTTCATCATCAGCGGCACCTCCGATAAAAAGAGTTTGCAAAAAAACTTGTAAACAGTAAAAATGTTTTTAATCAAGAACTACAACATGTTACAGATATTGATTCTTCTTATCAAATTATGTCTAGTATCATGTCAAAAGATGCAGGAATAAATTATAAATAATGATGCTGTTTCTAAATGGTATAAATGATAGTTCACAATATTTTATTATTGAAAGAAAATAACACCCAAAACATTTGACAGCAGAAGACTGTTGAATGCAATTATGGCGCGCGAATGACAAAACATGACGATATTTATTTATTGCTCGTAGCTGGTTCGTAGGGATTGTGCTAAGTAAAAAAGAGCATACAATGATTCAGCATATCATATTTGTTTTAAATAATTGATTGCTTTGCATCATTGCACAAAAATTAATAAAATTCCGAACGTAAGAGCCACTGGAATTTCGTGTTTGTAAGTACAACGTTTTCTTTCAAGTTTTTGGTCTTCGTGAAACAGAAAGTTTGCGATTTCGATGTTTCTTTCAAACTTTTTTCTTGTAAAAAAGTTGGTAAATTTTACACTCAAAATTAATGCTCGTAGGTTTCGTGAAATCCAAATTTCAAATGTTGGTAAATATTTCTTTTAAACTCAAGTTTTTTCTTTGTAATTACACACTTTATTTGTTAGTGAAACAGGCCTCTGGTTTGAGAGTTAAGAAGTTAACTTAAAAAATATAGGCATATGTAGTTTCACTACAGGAAAGATGACTAAATGACCTCTGATATAGGCTTATCGTTAAGTGACGAAGGAATATTTCATACCAAGGCAAATCAACATCGAATGTAGGTATATACCTACCTACCTACTGGTCACTTGTAAGTAAACTGAATACCATCATTATCAGAAGCAGGTGTGAATGAAAGCCTGCTGGTCAGTAGGAATATGTTTCTCAAGATATGCAAGGAAGGGTTGTGACCCATGTGCTTCAGTCTGTCACCTACCTGTCTACCTGTCTGTCTCTGGTAACAGTGACTGGCACTTGTTGTGTTGTGATGAACGATTCATATGTCAGCATAACTCCTTTTTTAATTCAACTTTATCTAAGTATATCTAAGAGCTCATTTTGATGGTAAATGCTTACACGACACATTTTTGCTATTTATGGTTAATGCACAACGTGTGCCTACAACTCTCCGGCAATTTCGGTGGCAACAGTTCGAGGTTGACCCGCTCCGTTGTCCGATACTTGAAACTGTTGAGTTATTGAGTGGGTCTGGTGGACTGCGGTTTTTAGGGGTAATAGTGAAGTCACTGGTTGCCTCTGGCTCTGAAGCTGAAGTCACTGGGTGGCTCTGTTTCTGGTGCAATCTCTGGCTTCCACAATTCGTTGATTCAAAAGATTTCAATACTGCTATTTTCGTAAACGGTTACATAATTGTTGTATTATTGAGTCACTAACATTTAACAATAAGTTAACTCGTAATGTTGCAGGCCTTCGCTGCCGATACCGACCGACCGGTAAATTCAGGACAGGCTAACGGATGGTGTTGTCCGCCGGAGCGGCCCACGCCCAAGCTAAGAGGACCCGGGGACCCGTCAGCGGCGGCCGACCGGCCGGCCCGCCAGATCAGTCACCGCTTATCTCTCAATTCGGCCGCGGCGGTCCAGTCCGCTGGCCGACCGGTGCGATTTCTCAGTGGATCTGTGAGCATTTCTCAGCGGCTATCGGCCGATCGGTGCCGCGCCCCCGTCACCCCTCTCACTCTGGGGGATGAGCGGTGCGTCTGGGGCGCCATTTTCGCGTGGCTCTGCGGCCGCCGATCGGCGGCTATCTCAGCCAATCGGCGCCGGGCGGCTCGCGGCGGCGTAAGCCGGGGGCGGTGGCGGCCGCAGCGGCTACCGTCGGCGGCCGCCGCCGCGCTCCAGTCTGCCCCCGCCCGGCCGGCACGCGGACGGTCGCCTCTCCTCTCCGGCGCCCAGATGACGTCACCGGTCGACTCGCCGGCCCGCCTGGCCGCGCTCGAGTCGTACCTGGCGCTGCGCTCGCACTGCCTGCTCTCGGCGTTCGGCTCCGTCTCGGCGGCGCTGGGCAGCTCGGCCGGCAAGTTCGACTTCAGCCGACTGGCCGAGTCGGCCACGGAGCCGGTGCCGCTGCTGCCGCCGCTGCTGCCGGTGCTGCCGCCGGCCGGGCCGCTGGCGCCCGGGCTGCTGGCCGGCCTGCGCCTGCCGCCCGCTCGCCGCCCGCCGCCCGCCGGCCGCGGCCGACCCACCCGGCCCAAGAAGCAGTTCATCTGCCAGTACTGCCAGCGCGAGTTCAGCAAGAGCTACAACCTGCTGATCCACGAGCGGACGCACACGGACGAGCGGCCGTTCCCGTGTGACGTCTGCGGGAAGGCGTTCCGCCGGCAGGACCACCTCCGAGACCACAGGTGAGAGATGCTCGGAGACCCCGGCCGACCAGCCGCGGCCTCACGGCTCAATCTGTGTTCGCCTACGTATGTTTTTGTTCTCTGCGTAGACTAGCCATTCATAAACTTGTTTCAACCACTGATTTTTGTGTGGAAATAAGTTATTGGTTTTGTATTACAGGCCTGCAAATGAATTGACGTAGGCAATTTTCAAACAATGAATATGTCACTCAATAGAAATGAGTGCCATCGATAGAGACGTGTGATTCGCTGCAGCTACTCCTCAGCTCCTGACTGATTTTGGGGAAAAGCCTTTTTATCCTTTAGCCTAAAAACCTTAAGGATTGAAGCTTGCGATAAGCAGCTTCGTCATGATATTGAGACTAAGAGAGAAAACGAGATCCATGGTGACAAATTACCGGTATCGCCCCATGGGGATGTGAACTGAATGCTGCGCTCCGCCGTCAGAGAGTGCATCCGTTCCACCGGTTATGAGGTAGGGAGGTGCACCGTCCGTCCAGTACCTTTGTCCAGTGTTCACACTATATCTAGAGTGGCGGGCCATATCGCAGTCGATAATGAATCCACGTCACTCCGTCGACCGCTCCCTCAAACTGGCGAGGTGAAACTCCGCAGCGATTACATACTACATGACCCTACCATCGGAACAAGTTGTGAAGGATCAGTGAGGAGCAGCTGCGGCGAACGGCACACCTCACCCGGCGCTGAGCTGGGCTGGGCTGCCACAAACGAGGTGGATGCTCCAAATCTCCTTGAGCGCCAGATAAATATATCTTCCTTGGACATCAAGTGAACAGCAAATGCCCTCACAATGATGTGTTGCTTTGTTGCCTAGGTCGAGTGTTGCAAACTACGTCTCGGTAACCACACCTTATTCTTTTATCATTTATGGACCATTAGTAATTGCACTGTAATGTTGTTTGTTAATTGTTTATTACTCCATTCGAAACCAAGGCTTACACATACCAATATAGCGTTGAGCCCCCTACTCTATAAATCAAGAGGTGACTTAACCTTCCAGGAAGTGAGAACACTACTTGTAGCGTACATTGTTCAAATTAGCTAGAACCCACCACCTGGAAACGATCGCGTCAATGCCATCGTCTAATCGACTCTGAAAGAGCAGAGGCCAACGATAAACTGTCTCATAACTCCCGTCAAATCATTACCGGCTAGGTTTGTAGCGGTGATAAATTATCAATATCGTTGCTGGAAAGTCTGGCGCTGCACGATTCTCGCGCTACATAATACATCCAGCACACGACGTCATAAATTCAGCATTATGCATCGTCAACTGTTGCCGGCGTTTGACTTACGTCCAATAAAGGCTGGTGGCGACAATGGGCGCGCACGCTAATCACGGGCCTGAATGGCGCCCTAATACCCCATCAGCGATGTTTATGGAGGGGCGGCGCGCTGTGGTTGCCGCTCGGCGGGGAGCGGCTCGGCCAGCGCCGGGCCGGGCCGGCCGGCCGGTGAGTCGGACGGCTCTCCGGGAACGGAGCCGGGGACACTGCTCGGCTGGCCAGCCACCTCCGGTCGGCCGGCTGCTGTCTGGAACTCCCCACAGTGCTGGGAACGCCGTGAGCTGTCGGGAGAGATTAACCACAGTGACACCGCCCGGCTCTGTGCGGGCGGCGGATGACACAGCGGCGCCGTACTTACCACCGCGCCGTGAGCTGTATCACGTGCCGGTCACCGGCGCCGTGCAGACGTCATTGGAATCAGCGTCAGCCATGACGATGTCGCTGACGTCTCCTCCTCTCCTGTTCGCAGATACATCCACGCCAAGGAGAAGCCGTTCGTCTGTGAGGTATGTGGTAAGGGCTTCTGTCAGTCGCGCACTCTGGCGGTGCACAAAATCCTTCACCTGGAGGAGTCGCCGCACCGCTGTCCCACTTGCGGCCGCAGCTTCAACCAGCGTTCCAACCTGAAGACCCACCTGCTGACCCACACGGACATCCGGCCGTACAGCTGCCCCGACTGCGACAAACTGTTTCGGCGCGCGTGCGACCTGCGCCGACACGCGCTCACCCACTGTCTGGGTCCGCAGCAGGGGGGCGAGGGAGCCGAGCGGGAGCAGCAGCTGCCCGGCAGTGGGGAGCAGCTGCCCGGCAGTGGGGAGCAGCTGCCCAGCAGTCAGCAGCACCTACCCGGCAGTCAGCGGCAGCTGCCCGGCAGTGGGGAGCAGCAGGAGCAGAGACCCGGGGCTGACCGGCGCGGCAGCGGCTCCCAGGAGCAGCGGCTGGACACACAGTTCAGCTGAGCGCGCCGCCGCGAGCGGACGCGAGCGCTGCTCACTCCTCCCCGTTACCCCCTTCTGCCTACTCCGTGTGTTAGTGTGAGTGTGAGTGTGGTTTTGTGCTACTTGAACAGTTTCTACATGGATACGTCGTTTGCAACCTCTTCAAGATCTCATCGTGGCCAATACCCCTTTCGCCTCAACATGCACCGTGATATCGCCCGGCTCCTGGTTCTGCTCGCCGTAGTGCGGGTACTGACCGTCGTGGCCTGCCCGGCACCAGCGCCGCCACCCAGGTCCACGCTTCGAGTTGCCGATCACCGTCTCAGGCACCACCTCACCGTAAGAAAACCTGCTTTCCCACGCAATTTTTCTCGGAATTCATCTAACTCTACTTGTGACCCGGCCCCAGCTCTAGCCACCCATCGGCTGCCGGTTTTCAAATCTTCCCGAGCCTCGGGGACGACGGCCCGCAGTCCCGCGCCGCGCGCCGAGCCCCACGGGCGCCAGCTGGCGGCCGTGTCGCCTCACCCTCCCCTCCAGCTGAGAGCCCCGCCGGCCCGCGGGGGTGGGGAGCGGCCGCTCGCGCTGCCCGCGTCCCACGGCGCGCAGCCGGCAGCCCAGGCCCCGCCCATCAGAGGCTCCACGCGCCACAAGCCGGCCCGCAGCGACGGACGCCGTCCACAACCGCCGCCCACCGGCGGATCGCCCGAGCCTCACGCCCAGCTCCCCACCGCCCTCGCCTCCGCACCCGCTCCAGCCGGTCAACCCGCCGCACCAGCTACCGGCGCCCTTAGGTCGGCCCGAGGCGGCGGCCGGCGGCCGCAGCGCCGCGGCGCGCGTGGACGGAGGGGGCGGGGCGGGGGCCGCACCGCGACCGCGCCCACCGCTCATCGCCCCGGCACCGGACTGCAAATCGGAGCCCTCAATGTCCAGAGCCTCAAGCCCAAACTGCTGGAGCTGTCGGACGAACTTAACCGCCAAGATCTCGACGTCATGCTTCTGTCCGAAACTTGGCTACGACCGAGCACACCCAATCGCCTCCTGGTCATCCCTGGCTACTCCATCAGCCGGGTGGACCGACCTGACGGCCGAGGCTTTGGTGGCGTCGCCATCATCACCAAAGCGGACCTTACGCCTGTAGCACTGAAGCCACCAAGCTCGCAGTGCCCGGACAGTCTTCTGGAATCGCAGTGGGCATTGTTGAAATTACCAAAAAATCGCAATCTGATTGTCTGCTCGGTGTACCGACCGCCGCGTTATTCCGCGACCGCACTGCGTGCGGATTTTACAGACTTGGAAACCCAGCTTCAGCGTGTCCTTATCGACCACCCCAACGTCCCGTTTGTTATATGCGGCGATCTGAATTGTGACTTGTTAAAGAGCGCTAGCTCTCCCGCCCGTCAACACATCAGCGAGTTCCTCTCTGACTACTCCCTGGATCAACTCGTGACAACATCAACATTCACTACCGGTTCTCTCTTGGACGTGTGTATTGTACAAAACCGAAAATTTGTGCGTTCTTATAGCGTAGTCCATTGCCATTTCAGCCCACACAAACTCATCCACGTGACCGTCGACGTGCCTAAGCAGCGCCTAAAACCAACTGTCATCCAATCTAGATCACTTAACCAAGTGGACGTTCACTCTATCAACCAAGAGCTGCTGAGTGTCGATTGGCAGGAAGTTTATAACTCGACGTCTGTTGCTGACAAGTGGCAGGTCTTTTTAGACAACTTTCTACCTGTCTTCGACGACCATGCCCCCCTCAAAAATGTGCTGATAAGAAATCCTACAGCGCCCCCTGTATCTGCCGCCACCCGCGACATTATGTCCAGGCGTCGCTCCGCGTTACGTCGGCTAGGCCGCGAGTCTCCCGAGTATAAGGCTCTTAACCGCTCCGTCCGTGCCGCCTTACGCCGAGACCGCCGTCACGTCCTCCAAAACGAGATCAGCGAGCGTGGGGTAAACAAAGTCTGGCAAAGCATCAAATCAGTGATCGCTGGAAAGAAAGATGGTCCAAATATTCAGCCCGATCTATCTCCCGACGATCTGAACTCCTTCTTCGTCTCTGTCGGGCCCCGCATTGCCACCGAACTGAGTACCCAAAACAACGATACTGATCTAAATGTACGTCTACCCCGTGTCGGCGCATGCAGCTTTAGGCCGAGGGCCATCACTCTCGGGGAACTCGGACTCACAGTGTTCAGCATGCGAAACTCTGCCGCGCGTGGCACTGACGGTATATGCATCCGCATGTTAAAAGTATGCTTCCAAACTATTGGCGACATCATTTTACACATCATTAACGTCTCAATCACCCGTTCCGACATTCCTGACCCCTGGAAACACTCTATCGTTCAACCGATCTTCAAGTCGGGCAACCCATCTGACCCCAGCAATTTCAGACCGATCTCCCTAGTTCCCGTAATCATGAAAATCATCGAGCGTGTAATCCATCAGCAGCTCTATCACTATCTCACCCATAACCACCTTCTTTCGTCTACCCAACACGGATTCCGCCCCCGACACTCCACTGAGACTGCACTGCTGTCAGTCACAGATAGCATCCTTGCCGCCACCGATAGGGGTGAGATCTCAATGCTATGCCTCATAGACCTTAGCAAATGTTTTGACGTCATTGACCATGAACTCCTTGTCAAAAAGCTCCAAATCTACGGTATTGAGACCTCCTGGTTTTCGGCTTATCTTCAGGGACACACGCAGAGTGTATCCCTGAAAGACAAAACCGGCCGTAAGATAACCTCTCGACCGCTCCCAAACACCGTAGGAGTTTTCCAGGGTTCGGCTTTGGGTCCCCTCCTCTTCACTATATTCTCCAACGACCTCTCACTATTTGCCGGAGACGCCACCGCTTATCAGTACGCAGACGACACCCAGATATTGGTGAGCGGCCCACGCAACGACATCAGGAGTCTCATCTCGCGCATGGAGACATCGCTAGAGTCACTTAACGCATGGTTCTGCGCACACGCCCTGAAAGTCAACGCTTCTAAAACTCAACTGATGGTATTCGGTAGCCGACAAAACCTACGTAACCTGCCTCGCTTCAAAATCTCTTTCCGTGACGCTGAGCTCCTGCCGTGCGCGCAGGTGGGAAACCTGGGTGTTGTATTCGACGGCGCACTCACCTGGGAAGCACACGTGGCCGAGCTGAGCCGTCGCTGCATGGGCGTACTGATCGGCCTCTCCCACGCACGACACTGCCTCCCAGACGGTATCCTCAAAACGATCGTGACTGCACTCGTCATCTCGCGCGTCCAGTACTGCCTCACTGTATATGGAAATGGCTCCCAGAAAAACTTCGACCGACTTCAAAAAATTCTAAACTTTGCAGCACGGGTCATATTCGGCCGCCGGAAATTCGATCACGTCTCTGGCCTCCGCGATTCACTCGGATGGATGCCTCCGAAAGCTATGGCCGATGTTAAAACCATGGTAACTGCGCAGAAAATAATAAGCAACGGCGAGCCCGAAGCACTAGCTGCCATCTTCACGAATAACAGTGACGCGCGAGAGAGGTCCACCCGGCAGGACCACCTTTTCCACCTTCCACGCTCGCGGCTCGAGACTGGCAAGCGACGATTCGGCTACCGGGCCGCGGCGCTACTAAACAGTCTGCCTCCCGGTGTCATCGAACAGCGCCCCGCCCCATTCGCCCGTGCGGCCAAGGCTGCAGTCTGTCCGGCGATGGCGACCGCCCGACGATGACCCGTGTCAGGGGAAGGAGGTGCGACATCCGTGTGCGGTGTGCTGTCTGAATCGTCCGTTTGTATATAGAGAGAGCGAATGTCAAGCGATTGAATCTGTATGCCTGTGTTTCTTGTCCCCGCATGTTTTTGTTTGTGCCCGACTCAGACTCTGGACTGTAATCGCCACGCCCCGCGTGGATTGTCCATGAAGGTAATACAATACAATACGGCAGGGAGACTCGGCGGGGCGCGGAGCCGGAGCGGGGAGCGTCCGGGAGCCCGAGGGAGCCGGGGCGCGCTAAGCGGGAGCCGGAGCGCGCTGGGCGGGAGCCGCCGGTGACCGTGCAGCAGCTGATGGCCGGCGACAAGATCAGGCAGCTGGCGGCAGCGGCGGCACCCACCTCGGTCAAGGCGGCCAGGTTCAGCATCGAGGCTCTGATGTCCGACTGATACTGCGTGAGCTTGGCTATTGAGGTTTGCCATTTGATGCCAGTTCAGCGATGCACACAACTATATGCATACTTTTGATTGTTAGTGCTTCGGTGGAAAAAAAAATACAAGGACTTAGGACTCTTGGATGTCAGTGGGTTTACCTGTTATGTTATATAGGAAGGCACACCATATGCTTCTAATTCTCATGTGTTCTTTGCATGATATTAAAGTGTAAGGACGTTGAAATGTGTGACATTTGAGTAAATTAGCTAGGATTATTTATAGAATGAGTGGGTTGGGTAGGTATTTTGATCCGATGAACCAGATATATTTTATTTGCTAACGTTCCCCATTCCGCTCACAAATCGAAACTACCTACTGAAGAGATTGATAATGTGTCTTACCTCCTGAGAAATGTGTACATATCGTTGTTTTCTATTGAGTGTTGACTATTTGTCATGTATTTATCTCAAATACATTTCAAGAAATGTACACTTGTTTCACCACCATTTGTTATCGATTATAATCTGCCGAAACAAAACCTGGAGTACACACTACACAAGTCCAGCCACTCGGACATAGACTTCATAAAAATTGCAAAAAAATGCTTTAAATTGCATAACTAGGCTGATGGCGTTGTCGACGGCGGGTCAAAGTGCACGCATTGAGCAAATGTAATAAAAAAAGAAACATGAATCACGACCCACAATTTAGCATCATGTGAGCAGGATGCTGCATCCTCAGTTGCTTTTTGTAGGCATATGCTATATATTCAAATTATAAGCGGCCAATCACAGTTAACATTTAGCATATTTTACAAAGGCTACAGATGTCATTGATCATTTTACACATGTGTGTAGCTGATTGTTCCTCAGTAGAGTTTCGGGCGACACCAGTTCTACTTTACCCTCCATCTGATAAAGCAATCATTCCGTTATGCATCCGACCCCGGGCCGCCACGCGCCCCGCTATAAACGGGTTTGTTCGGCGGAATAGGTGGCACCGTCCATTGTGAGGAGCTTCTCCTGGAATATATCGCAACAGGCAAGCCTTTTTTAATGGATAATGCCAGCGATGCAGTTGAACAAACGCCGTTTTCGGGAGTGAACTTCCCAGAAACGCTATAGCATTGTACGGGAAGGAACAAGAGTATCGAACAATTAACACTCGCCCCATTAGAGAGTTTATCTTCGTGTATGTACAGGACACGGCTCATCGACCAGAACACAGCGGTGTGTCTCCTTCCCTCGTCTCCGTCCCCTGTCCCCCGCCCTCCTGGCCTCCGTCCCCGTCCCCGTGACTCGTCTCCCGTCCCCGTCCCCCATCACCTGTCACCCATCACCTGTCACCCATCACCTGTCACCCAGACACCAGCCGGTGACAGGTGAACGAGGTCAGTGTCGGTGACACTCATCCGTAAACTGGTGTCGGCTCACCAACACCAGCACAGACGGCACGCAACAACAGCGCGGCGACAGAAATGAGACAGCAGAAAAACTGGACACCGCGTCCCTATGTTCCAGCGCCGTGTCAATTGAGCTAGCATTTGAGTCCACCTTATGTCAGTGTGGAACCGTTCAGCTGAGTCATTCATTTACGGCCTACAATGACCAACTAGCCTTGATTAATTCAATACCACTCACGTAAATGGGAATGTGTAATATAATACACGACCTATCTCTTAATTTCCATTTTTCAAACCTCATGCTACGCAACCGTTGGAGTTGCGAAAAAATGAACGGTTTGCGATCTGTCTTACCGGATCCCATTAAATGGAACAGCCTTTCTTTTGTTCCTGCTCAAGGAAAATATCGGAAAATTCACAAAACTGGTACGACAAATTAAAACATTATAATTAATATGTCCACTGTTAGACCACGGGTGACGTTTAACACAACTATCGCCGATCTAAGAAAAATCTAAAAATGGAACAATTACTGTCGGAGCGACTCCCGGCTCGGTTTTTATGGCCACCTCGTCACGGTCCGCCGTGCGTGACAGCGTCACACTGATAAGGGCTGAATCACCGGCCAGTTTTACCGAGATGTGACGGGCCGCCGCACACTGTTCGGTGGCCTCACAGGGGGGCCCGACACCCCCCTCAGCACGCCAGCGGCCACCGGTCAGCAGCGCTCAGCGGGCTGACGGCGCCACCACGGACTGCCACCACGGACCGCCACCAGTCCCTCAGCGACGGTCAGTGATAGCCATCCGTTCCCAGGGGAGGCCAGGGAAGGGCTCCCGGACCGGGCCCCAGGCCAGACGCACCCCACTCAGCCGCGGTGAGCAATTATAGAAATAAATCCCGCATATGCCTCATCATTACCCCGACGACCTTCTGGCCAGCTCACCGACAAAGCCCCACGGACCTCTCCAATTGTCGAGTTTGATTCTTTTTCCGTCGATAATTACAGCTATGGCTCTTTGCGGCCGCGCACCTGATTGCTGTGCCTCTGCGCAGAGCCAGAGAAAGGCTCGGCACAACGCTATAAAGACGTCTGTTTCTCAAACTATTCGGCACTTTTTCTCGCTTTCGGCGCAATTACAGCGAGGCCCACGGCCTGTGTGATAACCGTTTCTGCGGTTATAAACCACGTGAAAATGGGTCGGTGCGCGCGCGCCGGGGGCCGCCCCGCCCCGGTGGTGGTCGGGGGCAGCCGTACGTCGCGCACGGCAGCCGCTGGTGGTCAGCTAAGTGACACCGTGGTCGGCCCCGCGCCACCGCCGGCCAATTTGTCACTAATTGGAGCCGGCTCCCGGGTCCCGCCCCACTGACCTTCTGAGCCCGAAAATGGGACTACCATGACAGTGGGTGAGGCCTGTGTGTCTTATTCAGTGAAACGGCATGCTATTTAGAATTGCGCGATTACGATACTGGTAGATGACATGAAATAAAAGATCAATCCGTCTCCTTTTGCTTCCATGCATAGCACATAATGCATAATGCATATTGCACATGCTATTTTGCTAATATCGATATTTCTTATCACAAGAAAGGTGACATTTTGATTACCTAATCTTACTTTATATCTTATCTTTTTCCTTATCTTATACGCAGATAGGCATGGAGATAAAAGACGTAAGTCCACTAGACAGTTTGACAATTATTTTCTTCCACCTTGAGCGCAATTCACTGGAAGTGTAAATTAGCCTTTGATTAATGGAGCCCTTCCCACGCTACTTAGACTTTTGACTCGTGCATTTTTACTTGCGTTTTGCCTCATTTTCGTTGTAAGGCCGATTGTCAAAGCACTGCCCGGAATGATGAAACCACCGGAAGCTGATATTCATGGCCACTAGCAGCGATACGATCGACATGTATAACGGCGGCTGCTGCTCTGCGGATTTTGGACAATATTGCAAATATCTCTCATACGCTGTTCCATAACGTCAAGGCTTGACGGCTTCTTTCGGTGGTTGTTTGTGAATTGTTTAATATAAAACACTCGTACTGATAATTACCGCCGTCAGGCAAAGCGCCGTTTGCGACCGTTGGCACATTTAAACTTTTGAGTGTATATTTAATTAATCAGGAGGCAGTCGGTATCCGTCTTTTTACACGGATCATTAAGGAAAAGTTGTCCTGCCACCGGTATCTTACCCTGTTTTTTTATGCGCAAACCGGGCTTCAAATAGAAATGGTGTGCCCTTTCAGAAGCGCGTAACACTTTTTGAGTGGGCAAATAAGTCGTGCTAAAGGCTCATTATGTTCCCGCTTCACTTTGATTCACGAGGAAACTTGTACTGGCACTTAACGACATTGTTTCCCATAAAAACCATGGTAAACTCAAACTGCGCTAAAGGGCCACTTGGACTGCACACAAGCACTTATTAATAAATGGTATAATATTGTTATTTCAGACACTCAAGATTAATTTGACTGCCATTTGGATGTTGAACAACAAAAACTACGTTTATGCCACGATGGAGCACTCCACATCGTTGGCAACAGCCTGCTGCACCGACGTCCAATTTGCACCCTTCCTGGCTATCGTGTTAATGATGTCACACTGTGATTATCGACGCCGCATTAGCATACGACCCCGGAGAGGTCGGCACCGGGTACCGCACCTCTCGCCAGGGTACCGCCGGCCGGCGCCGGGTACGTACCGCACCTCTCGCCGCGGTACTGCCGGTCGGCGCCGAGTACCGCACCTCTCGCCGGTGTACCGCTGGCCGGCGCCGGGTACCGCACCTCTCGCCGGGGTACCGCCGCCCGGCGCCGGGTACCGCACCTCTCGCTGGGGTACCGCCGGCCGGCGCCGGGCACCGCACCTCTCGCCGGGGTACCGCCGGTCGGCGCCGGGTACCGCACCTCTCGCTGGGGTACCGCCGGCCGGCGCCGGGCACCGCACCTCTCGCCGGGGTACCGCCGGTCGGCGCCGGGTACCGCACCTCTCGCTGGGGTACCGCCGGTCGGCGCCGGGCACCGCACCTCTCACCGCGGTACCGCCGGTCGGCGCCGAGTACCGCACCTCTCGCCGGGGTACGTATGTACCGCCGGCCGGCGCCGGGCACCGCATCTCTCGCCGGGGTTCCTCCGGCCGGCGCCGGGTACGTACCGCACCTCTCGCCGCGGTACTGCCGGTCGACGCCGCCCCTCTGAAGGTCAGTCGGTCTGCGGGCGAGGCTGGCGGGACATACCGATATATACAGACGGACAGACAGGCAGCGGGCGCGACCAGTCTCACACGGGGAGTCGGGGGAGGGCAGGTGGGGAGAGGGAGCGGAGAGAGGGTAGGTGGGGAGAGGGAGCGGAGAGAGGGCAGATGGGGAAAAAGGGAGCGCAGCTGAGAGGCCGTCCATCGGCATACCATCCCCGACAGCCCTCCTCGAATCGTGTTATGTGACGGGAGTGTTGTTACAGGCACTTAGCAGTGGACAGTATAAGAGTGTCTCCCATCCGGTGAAGCAGTGCCACTTTCACAACATTGGAAAAAAAATCAAACTATTCCACTAAGAAGCAAGAGCAAACATCGATAAAATTTGATTGTCCGATTTCCCATGAATTCCGATTTCCGATTGGCAATACTACGAGTTATTCCGGTGCCCCGCGTATGCTATCGCTGCACCATTATTGTAGCTGTCGTCCTGATACCGCACCGAAAAACCTGATGCATGGTGGACCAATCAATAGAATTGCTCCTCTTTCAGATAAGCAAACTTTGATCTTCTTAGCGGCGGGCTTACTGTCGTCAAAATTGCTGATACGACATACGATTTTTCGCGTCCGCGTTTTTGAATGTTACCCATAATATGTAGCGTGGATTGCTTCGCAATTGTGATTTGCATCATACGAAACACCATTTCGGTCACACAATGACTCATTTTCTAGTATGTTTCCGGAAAGTGGGTAATTCATAGCAGCAGTCACTTATGACTTCGAGGTAAGCTGCATTATCATTTCTTGGAGTTTATCAATATGATTAAAAGCGTAGTTTCATATGATACACAATTTCTTTGAGCATGATTGTAATAAATAAAAATGGTAAAATTGACCTCTCTCTCTCTCTCTCTCTCTCTCTCTCTCTCTCTCTCTCTCTCTCTCTCTCTCTCTCTCTCTCTCTCTCTCTCTCTCTCTCTCTCTCTCTCTCTCTCTCTCTCTCTCTCTCTCTCTCTCTCTCTCTCTCTCTCTCTCTCTCTCTCTCTCTCTATCTCTCTCTCTCTCTCGCTCTCTCTCGATCCTACCGTGTCTTATCAAAGGTACAACTGATATTGTGCACATAATGTTAGCACTAAACGCTCGTCATCGAACAACGATATAAAACTCATGTGTTATGGCTTCCTAGTATTACTATATAGTAGCTGACAGATCAACCACCTTCTGCAAAGCCTTCGGCGTAACCGATACTTTTGTGGCTCTAACCATGCGTGCCAATGACGTGCTTGTAAACACATCATGCTGGTGCAACACTAAAAGTGACGGCACCGAAGCCACTAGAGCGTGTTTCACACGCGCTCACGTAATGCGCCGCCAGGTGGCCCGTGGCTGGCACATTCTCTGAAGTCATTTCGCCAGCGGATTAAGTTCACGTCATCTGCATCCAGCGGACGGCGGGCGGCAGTTCGCCCCACTCCATGTAACCGCTCGATTTGATCTTTGGGCTACTCACACAGCACCTGGCTCGGTTGTATACATACGTAGCCCGAGCTCCACCCGACTGAAAGGCTACCGGGTCCAGTGAGGCGCGGTGAAGCGCCGTACTATCAGTGCTACGTGTCCTATGACGTCATTATAAAATTCGGCCGAGGTACATACATCTGCACCATCTGACTCATATACGTCACGCCCTGTTAGTCACACTCGTCATCAGCATGCTAAAGTGTGGAATAGCTGCACGGAGCAACAGCGTTTCATGCTACTGTTCACTTTTGGTTGATGTTCGAAAGTACTGAAAGACGTGAATGCATTTGGATCAGTTTGGTATGTTTTGCACTACGCAGATTAATTTGTAGCATTGCAAAGAAAATGAAGACGCTTAGTTCATGGCCAAGGTCACGGCCTGACCTGCATAAAAACGTTTTCCTTCAAACACATTTCATTCATCTTCTCGAATAATTCTGAGATCTTTGCTCCATGAATCATTCATGATTTATAGGAAACGGTGATTGAAGTTAATGGAATGTCTGCGTGTTTGCTGTTGCATGTCTTAGATTCATATCCTTTAGTAATTCACAGGAATTTGTTAATGGTATTGTTACAATGACAAATAACCCATTATCACTATAATTAGGGCTCTGGTACAGCCACTTGATAACCTTCAATAAATGTAAAGCGCGTTACACTCGAGCACCTAGGGGTGATAACACCATGGCGCTGTAGAAGTACCTCAGCTACCGAATAGATCATTCATAGCATACCAAGTCAAAACACGGTTTTCCTGGTTCATAAGCTTGGAGGACCGTGTCAACGCTTGTAGCAGTTGCTGTCACCAACACGCTTGCATGGCGTGATCGAGGGACCCGAAGCACTGATATACGAGTATGTATGCTGCATCAGGCCTCTGTTTATGTACGGTACTTTCCCTTTGATGAATCGTAGCATCAAACCGTCGTCTATAGGTGCAGGTGAAACCAGCCTGGACTCTCAGAATAACAGCCAGTCTCTCTCAGTGCGCCGTCCAAAAAACAGGTGAGACTGTCCTCATAGTACACGGTCCAACTGGGCAGGTAGGTCTCGCATCCCTCTCACATTGCCCCAACAGACGGTAAATAACTTTTGAAAATACCAATTTCCAATTTTAGTGTTTTCTGGACCAAAATTTTGCGAGGAATCCGATGGTGTGGTCCCCGAAATCTGAAAAATTTCCATTTTGGGGATAGCACCTATTTTTTGAAAAATAAATATTCGTCAGGCTCAATAGTCAAATAAATTGGAAATATAATGAGTTAATTTTTGTAACAACACTAGAATGTGTCGAACATGAATTAGAGATATAGTTTAGCTGAGATGATACTCTATCTGCGCATACATGTACATGAACTAGTACATTAACCCTCGTCGGCCGAGGAGGGGTGGGGCGGGTGCCGCCTAATAGGGCTTTTCGCGATAGCTTAAAACTCGCTTAGGGTAGACAGCTGAAACTTGGCATACCTAATCTTTTATTCAAGCTGGATCTTTTGACCTCAACTGCGTTTTCAGGTCTGGTCAGGTCACTGACCTATGACGTCATAAATGAGCCTCTGCGAGGTCCTCAGATGTTGCAACTTTGCAACGCCCTCAGTGCCAGAGGAACTTTCACAGGAAGATGAAACTTACAGGACGTAGTATCCTTCAGAGGTCTCACAACTTGTATATCTCGGATTTAACCTAAATATCACATGAGGTCAGGTCGGTCACGTGACCTCACCATTATAAGTCAATGGGGGAAATACGAAAACTGTTATTTTGGCGCCGGTAATGATCTAATACTATCCCAAGCACATGAAATCGTGGTTTCATGATCGGACCTTACAAAGAGTACATGAAACCACGATTTCATGTGCTTGGGACAGTTTTAGATCATTTCCGGCGCCAAAATAGCAGTTTTCATATTTCCCCCATTGACTTATTATGGTGAGGTCACGTGACCGACCTGACCTCATGTGACATTTAGGTTAAATCCGAGATATACAAGTTGTGAGACCTCTGAAGGATACTACGTCCTGTAAGTTTCATCTTCCTGTGAAAGTTCCTCTGGCACTGAGGGCGTTGCAAAATTGCAACATCTGAGGACCTCGCAGAGGCTCATTTATGACGTCATAGGTCAGTGACCTGACCTGACCTGAAAACGCAGTTGAGGTCAAAAGATCCAGCTTGAATAAAAGATTAGGTATGCCAAGTTTCAGCTGTCTACCCTAAGCGAGTTTTAAGCTATCGCGAAAAGCCCTATTAGGCGTCACCCGCCCCACCCCTTCTCGGCCGACGAGGGTTAATGTACTAGTTCATGTACATGTATGCGCAGATATAGTATCATGTCAGCTAAAATATATCTCTAATTCATGTTCGACACTTTCTAGTGTTGTTTCAAAAATTAACTCATTATATTTCCAAATTATTTGACTATTAAGCCTGACGAATATTTATTTTTCAAAAAATAGGTGCTATCTCCAAAATGGAATTTTTTCAGATTTCGGAGACCACACCATCGGATTCCTCGCAAAATTTTGGTCCAGAAAACACTAAAATTGGAAATTGGTATTTTCAAAAGTTATTTACCGTCTGTTGGGGCAATGTGCTCTTCCGCCGCCCTTTATAGGCAGGTGACTGCAGCACCATTTTGAGTGAGGAACAATCAAGATATGATTATTAATGGTGTGAAGTGCTTTGGCGAGGAACATAGCGAGTATAAATACGTGAAGAGTCATTGACCTTTTTCTCGAAGAAGTAAAAACAAAGCCAAAAGTTATATTTAATGCGGTGAGCTTTCGGCTACAAGCCTTCGTCAATCCAACAAAATGACAACAAAATGGCAAATCATTTTGTTGGTTTGACGAAGGCTTGTAGCCGAAAGCTCACCGCATTAAATATAACTTTTGGCTTTCTTTTTACTTCTTCGAAGAAAGGGTCAATGTTTACGTAAGATATGATTATTATTGTGAGCCAGAATTTATCTAATCGTAAATAGAGCAATAGCTTTATTCACGAACTTGGAAATGCACTATGTAGGTTCAAGTCAAGCAAAAACCGCTGTAATTTCTCTAGACCTTTCTAAGGTCAAGATTATTACACATAACCCTTGACGTATTTCTTCGCCTCAAGCCGGATTAGGCAGGTTAGACAACTATCCCTCAGTCCTCACCCGTATTGGTGTTTTGCCAGCGTCTTATGTATGGGGAGGAGGTTCGTTGGACTCCTCCTTTGCCGTTCGGCCCCTGATCGAGCTAGAGCTTCGCAAAACATGAGCATGTTGCTCGTGACAAGATGAAGTCGACAATACCCAATTTTAAGATACTAGGTCATTGATTGACCTTCCAGGTCAGGTCAATGACCCAAAAGTCGGGAAAATCGGGACCTGCTAGATCTTTGTTAAGTGAGGTTTTTAATAGGTTTTTCGGGGCGCTGATCACGAATTTTATGTTAGTTTTGATCACAGATGATGTCTTCCGGCATTAATGCTAGGTCGGGTCGGGTCAGGTCAGGGCAGCCAATAGGCGTCCTGCCGGCTATTCATAGTATGGGTGTCAACCACCACTGACAGCTTCGTAACATGCTACGAAGGCGCCAAAAGTACTTCGTAAATGTTCAAACGGGTAAGAAAAGCAAAATGAGCTCCAATAACTACCCTAAAAACATGAAAAACTCAAAAGTAAACCAACCAACTTCATCACAGGTTAATAACATTGACCTGACCTTCACGTGACCTCCACACTCATCATAATGCATGGTACTAACCTCAGTTCACATGTTTGAACGTTTATAACCACAAAAAGACTGGAAACGCGCGGATAATGTGAGCCGACTTGCGGTGAATCGCGATTCCGGCCAAACATGGTCTCGGAAAGTAGGTCACAGGTCAAAGGTCCTTTGGGTCTTTTTTGAACGATAAACAGAGTGAAATATTTAAGTTGACAGCGAACAGCGCTGCGCAGGTCGAGTTCGTTTCACGGTGAGGTCAGCGAGGGCGTGGACGCGGCACGTCTGGGATGACACACGACTGCACCGCTCTGCAGCTCTGGCTATATACCAACCGCCTTCAACAGACGTCACCCTGCACGGCAGTGCCTGGGGTAGCTTCCACATAAGCTGAGCCATGCCTAAGTGCCTTCAGCTGAATCGACGGAGCCTTTGGATTGCTTACTTGGTGTCTTTGCCAAGTCTGATTAGCTGCAATACTGTTCCACCTTATTCAAAGAGCTCGAAACGATGTTGCAGAGTGATTCCATCTCATCACATCAGAAGCGTGCAGTGCCAGCATGGGACCACAGACCGAGTTGGGAATTCCATGTGTACGAGTATTTTCAGGAAACAGTCACACATGTTTTATCGATTCCCTTTAAACCAGTGGCTTTTTGTCTCTGACGTGTTCACTCGGACAGAAACATCGAGTGCCGGCTCACCCAAATTACAAACCATATGGCAGACAGAGGCTGTACTAAGCCGGCACTTACGTGAGGCACATCCAGGCCTCTGGCTTTCGTACAATCATATCCTTTGTTCCTTAACAAGATTATATGTTTTTTGGTGTTATGATAAACCGCAAGACGGGCGAATTTACTCAAAATAGGAAAGAATTCTGAAAGAGCATCGAATGATTACGTGAAGCTTGCCGTGACGAGCTCTTGCATAGCGTACATGCTTGCTGCTTGTGTTTTAGAAAATGAACTCAAAGGAATGAAATGGAGAAAGAATTATTTGGTTTCCACTAGCTAAGCTCACGTGTTACGCATTGAAGTGAGAGAGTTAATACTTTTTAAGTTACCAACATAAGCGTTCTATAGAGGAGGGGAACGTCCTCATGATGACGGTCCCGACACTCGCAAGCCATCATTTGGTGCATTTAAATGCATGTGAGGGTATTCCACAGTCGACACTCTTGTGCGCAATTATCACCAGTGATCAAACCATTGGTACGAGAACGTACCTACATATTTATGCACCTTATGAGACAATACTCAAGGATTATTTCAAAATCCAAACAACATGCTTTTTCTATCAAGGTTTTAATCATAACTCGAATCTACAATAACTTTTCCACAGGTTTTTCATTCATAGTCCCTAACGTTTTGTTTTCAAATCTCAGGCTCCAAAAGCATACCCCTCGCGATTGGAAGTGTGACCATGTGACTGAAAAGAAATCGGTCTCCCATTTTAGAATCCACAATACATGGGATGCATTGAAGCTCTAGGTGTGCGAGGCGCAAAGCCTTTGCATACAAGTGCCATTCGTTTTAGTCACAGCCACCTTTTATAGAGTCCGCCCCACCACTCATTACCTACATAGTACATAGTCCATGTCCCCCAGCCGATCACTGAGTCATTCTGTACTATAATGAGTGGCACTAGTCGTTTTCATGACGGCTATCTGGTACACATTTGGTGCAGATTTGACGGAGATTTGGTGCAGATTTGGTCAAATTAAGTTCTTTGTAGCCGTTTTCACGACGGCCATCTGGTACACATTTGGTGCAGATTAGGTGCGGAATTGGTGCAGATTTGGTCAAATTAGTTCCCTTGTGTTTCTTATAAGTTGCCTGTTTGGGCTGCACAGATGCTTGTAGAACTCTTTTTTTTCAAATTATCAGACAATGTTTTCGATTAAAACACCGAAATAAATGAATATTATGAAGACATTTGTTCCAAAAGAGATTTGTTTCAGATTTGGTCAAATTAGGTGGATTCGCCAGATGGCCCGTGGTGAAAAAGACTGGTGTTTCTAAGAGCTATCAGCTAGGGTCGCACTTATTACTTTTGTATGACTTGTCATTTATTATGTTATTATGTATGACTTGTCAATTATTACTTATGACTTTCACATTACCAGACATAACTTTCCATCGAAACACAAATAAGTTCATGATATGAAGATATTTACCGTTAAAGAGATATGGTGCAGATTTGGTCAAATTAAGTGCAATCGCAAGATAGCCCGACGTAAGAGCTGCTACAGCTGACTTAGCGGTGACTCTTCCCATAAACTGATGTTATGATAGAGAACTTAAGCTAATGTAAAAAGCGAGGAAAAGTAATGCAAAATAGCAAAGAGGCACATAAGTAGCAGGAGCTTCTGATTTTGCTGTCACGATCAATTAAATGAATGCCAGGTAAGTATGTCTTTAATTTCATTTAGCCTTTTCGCTTAATTTCCTGTAAAAAAGTTATCACTCATGTACGACCTTCCTATTGCCTTGTGTTCTTTATCTGGGCTGGGCTATTGTGACCGTCCATTGTCACGGCATTCTTCCTCGCTGTTTTCATGCTACACCCAAACACTCATGAGAATTCTGCATATTCACCTCACGATCGAGTGTTGATCCGTGCTCTAGCGCAAGCACGAGGTAGGTATTAGATGTGACAAAGTGATAAAAAGCGCGCAGGAAATGATGCAAGGCCAAAGTCCTCCAGCACAGTTGCTGTGATTAGAATAAGTAATTGAAAGGTCACCAGGGGCAGGAGCAGCAGGGCAGAGGTAACAATGATACGAAGACAAACGTGGAGGATAAGTGGCGCAGGAAAAGCTCCGGGGGCAGGAGAAAGGCTTCGTTTCGAAGGACCCTCGGGCCTCTGCTTCCTGGTGAAGGAAGGGCTTAACCTTTCGTTGTCCAAATAAGCGTGAGAAATGTGGACAAGCTTTGCGAACGGTCACTATAAAGACGACAGCACTAAATTATAGAATGGATTTATAACTGAAAGTAGAAGCATGGCCCGTAAGGAATGAGCTGCTTCTATTCTACCCTTTGTCTGGCTCTGACTTCAATATGGTAGGTATCGGTTATATCCAGTCTTGCGCTAGTGACCCCTCATACTGCATCTATTACAGTTTGCAGAAAGTTAACCCGGCGGTCGCTGGGCCTCCGCGCCACCCGCCGGCCGCTGGGGGGGGGGGCATATAGTTGCCCTCCTTACTTCTGCGAAGATATCATCGCAACGCGAAGAAATAGAGTGGCGAAACTTTGCATACGTCTTTCTGAATACCTAGCCAAGGTGTGTCCCAATTTGGTGTCTATCCCTCTTAAAATGACGTCATAGTGACGTCAGAAGTAAAAAATTTGCGACTCTTAGTTTACTTACGATACATACCTATATCCGATATATGGGACCGAATATAAAGGACCAATTATGTTGGTCAGGAACTAGTTTGAAGTGTACTTAGATGTGTCAGGATGACAGCAGGTGCTGTTTAGTTCGTTTATAGTTGAATTTCATGCTCAGCGACATCAGAAACGTTCCATAGTGAAAAACGGCAAAACCTTATGACGTCACTGTGACGTCATATTAAGTGCTTAAGTGCTAAAAGTGCTAAAACCAAAAACAAACTTTGCTCAAACATTGCCTAGCTACCTATGCATTTGAAACTTTGTCAAGTTTCAAGTTCGTAGCTCATCAGGTTTCGGAAATATTCCACAAAACGTAAAGATGGGGGCAATTTTATGCCCTCCCCCAGCGGCTCGTGGGTAATTTGTATCCTTTTACTTCTTAGAATTATCATAAATCCACACGGAGTGGACTTTAGCCAGTGAGCACACAGTCCATCCCTCGCGCACTGCAGTAACTGCAGTAGAGCACAAGAGCATATCTCGGGAACACGGTGACTGCAACTCTGCACTTGAACGTATCTCCCACTCAAGATGGCTGCGGCCCATCGCAATGACGGGGTGCGTGCTCGTCGGACGGCAGATCGGGCAGGGGCAAGGCCGGGTCCGTCACAGCCAGTTTCTAAAATGCGCCGACAGGCGGCGCGGGTGCACGAAGACGTTAGGCCTTGAAGGCTTTTGTGATGACTGATGGAATTGCAGGCCGGTTCAGTGTAGCTACACGAAATAACAGCTGACGCCCAGAGCTGCTGTTTTCTTTTTATAGTTGATTCTTTATTTTTATGAGATGTTCTGGTTGTTTATAATTGTAAGCGCCATAACTATTTATCAAATTACCAGTCATTATTTAAATAAAACATTGAAATAAATGCATGATATGAAGAAATTTGTTGTAAAAAGGACTTGGGTAGATTTGGTCAAGTTTGGTGCATTTGTAGATGCGGGGGGGGGCTTCACCCCCTATACATTTGCCAGCTAACTCTTGGCGAAAACGGCTAATACCTACCAGCAAGCTTTCCAAGATTATGAGCGGGTATAAACTACTCGCGCTTTCCGGCGCCATGACGCTTAGACTCGTTCCTGTTTGATCAAAACCGTTACAGTTTCAGGTGTTAATTGCGTCACGAAAGGCGCTATAAATACAGTCCACACCTGCTGCTCGTGGCGGTGGAAAGGCTAGCTAGTAGTTTGTTCATGAGCTCTCCTGTAATGGAGCCGAAAAGAGGCCTGTTGGAGACGCCGTCGTTTTCAATGCACGTAAATATACCTACGTTATTAAACGTTCATCAGTGATCCTTCCTATATAATTACAAGCAGCGTTCAGCATCTTGGACTGAAATGTTATTGATAAGAAATAAGCAATTAACAAACAGGTCATACAAAAGAGTCCACGACAGCTATCCAGACAAAGAGGACTAGAACAATTGATGGTATTGCCTTTATCTGGCAGTAGTAAAAAATTAAGTAGTAGAATTCATAGATAGGCCTGATCGATTCGGGAGGTTTGCGTACCTACACAATTGTAACACACAGCTCATTTAGTGAGCACGGCCGCCGTGACCGGCCAATGATGCGGCAGCAGTCCGTCCGAGACGGAACCCGGCGACCGGGCCAGGTCGGCAGACAGCACCGCTTACAGGGCCGGGAGGGGATCTCAATGAAACGCTGGGCAGGGTAGGCGGATACGGATACTGCAGTCGGAGGACCCCAAAAAGAGACCATTCGTCACATGCTGAGCTGATGAGGCCGCTCCCCGCGAGTCTAGGTCGGCAGAGCGCGGCCCGAGGCGCCTCTGTCTGGGCTCGCTGTGCTGTCGAGAGGGAGTACGCTGCCACCTGCACAGTGCACAGCTTCAGTAGCTACCACCTGATCTGACCGCGGTGGGAGACGGTGCACTATGACGCGCATCCTGCGGGCCTGACGAGGACGCTCACACCGCCTTCGTGGAAACCGGCGCCCGAACTGGCCGCTGGACCACTTCTGACCGGTGCTCACTGGCTGTCCGCCGCAGGTGCATGGAGCGATGTCCGGATATCAACCGCAAGTCTCGCATTGCAGCGGCTCGGCGCGAACCCACCGCAATTATCAGCCGGGACTACTGTGTGATCGGCTGCGGCTGGCCGCTCTGGGCCGGGCGCAGGTGGAACCGCCGCGCGCCCGGCGATTCTGACCACTCGGAGGTGTCGTTTTTACGCCGGCCGACCGGTCAGCCACCGCCTCCTTATCCGAGAGCCATCGCGCCGCCGCCGGCCGCCCAGCAGAGCACATGTTGTCGGCGGGCGTGGGTCCCACGGCGCGGCACCTGAAAGGAGCCGCCCGCGCCGCCCGCTGCAGACAGGCTGGTGACCGGTTACGGCGAGCACAGCCCGGTCCGCCGCAGCCTCCGCCGGCGCGGCGGGCCGTCCGGCGGCCGCCGAGCTCGGCAGAGCTAAACTCCACTCTGAGGGGATATTCTGCTGTCTGGAGAAGGCATGTAATGAGCACCTCGGTTGACTGGTGCGAGAGAACTTTTTCCTCATTCTACGTAAAATCATGCGCTTTGAATATTATCTGTGCATCCAATCGTTCCCTAATGCAATTGACATTGAGCGATCTGACGATTAGCGAATTTTCATTTACACCTTTATGCATTTGCAAGTATAAACACCTACGCTTCATGCTTAGCCATGCATATAGCCAGACAAAACAACTAACAAATGTACACCCAACAGAGGTTTAAACCAATTGATTTTCATTAGTCAGGGTGTGAAATTAAGGTTGTCACGGTGCAGAGGGTGGCGGATCTGTTGGACCACGTCAGACGTCCATTGAAAATGCTGGCCCGGGCAGCGGGAGAGGGCGGCCCTGGCGGCTCTGCAAACTCCCGCGGGATTTCCGACCGGGCGACGCTGAGAGGAAGTGGGCGGGGGTCGGGCGTAGCAGGCGCTATGGGGCGCAGTGAGCGCGGCTGAACAGAGTCGACTTTGCCCGGACACAGACGGACGGAAGGGGCGGTAGGTATCTGCGGCCGGGAGGGGTGGCTGGAGCTGGACAGAGCCTGGGAGCCCTCGCAGAGAGGTCGGCAGGCTGACCGGCAGTCGCACCCGGTGGGTATTCTGACGAGACGCCGAGCGGAGCGGCGGCGCCGGTGGCCGCGCGTCGCTCGGTGCAGTCTCGCGGAAACTGACCGGCGCTGGCAGCGCGCCGGCCGGCCGCCGACACTGCCATCCCCGGGTGGTCGCACGGCGCCGCCTTCAAAGCCGCCGACAGCCGCCGACACATTCGGATAATCCGGACATTTTTCAGATCTCTCGATGTTCGAGATAAAGTGACGATCGAGAGTGCGACTCGGCGATAGAAGGCCATATTTGGAGCGAGAGCTCTTCAGTGATGTTCTCGGAGCTCATATAGAGAAAGATGATCATCGTGGGTACCACGTCTTAATTCACGCACATTTAGTGATAAGGGGCGTGCTGTTTTGTCCGCGCGCCACATTCACTCACTGGCTTTCACAGAACCACGCGATGTTGAGGCACTTAGATAAACATTTTAGATTATGTGACCTTATCCTCGTAGTTAATAAAAGTTAAAGCAGAACACTTGTTTATTGATAATTTCGAGCAAGCACAACTCTTCATAAGAATGTCAAGTTCAGAAACAAAATTAAGTTGGTATTCTGATGAAGGGCTGTGCTCGAAATTATAAATAAAAAGTGTTGAGCCGTGCTTTAACCCGCGCCCTGGTGGGGTCTGTTTATAACGCGACCTGGTGGGGGGGGGGGGGCTATTTTTTGCCCCCCCTCGTATCTCCGAAACTACTGGACGGATCCGAAAAATTCAAACGGCGTTCGAAAGGCCTGTCAAATTTGTCGAAGGAAACCAAATTTTATTGACCTCGGGGTCACCGATGACGTCACAGGTCAGGTCAAAGATGAAATGTTTCACCGTTCACGGGTCTTCTAGGGAATGCGCTATAACACCGAGGAGAACGCATTTTGTCGGGAATCAGCGATAGGGCGTCAGTTGCCTAGTAGATATGTTGCTGTTAGAGGTCACTGGTCATACCAGGTCAGGTCACCAAAGGTCACCAAGGGTCACCACATGAACCCAACTTTACTAAGGTTATGCGATGCATGTTTTATGGCCAGTTTTTCATTTCCAACTCAATGGTGTTGGTTATAAGACCATCAGGTACGGTTTAGGTCACTTTCTGGTGGAGGTCAGGTCAAGGTCAGGTCAAAAAAGGTCAAATTTCAAAGTTGATATTTTTGCATAAAATGGGTATTGATTCGATGCAGCTCGTCACGGGGAGTCTAATGGTGGTCTTTGTTTTGCGCTACGAGGTCTAGAATTGCTGAAAATCGAGTTTGAAAATTTGACGTCATCAATTTGAACAGTTTTTTCACTATAACTTGGCCAAAAAAAGAGGTATCGATCTCAAATTTGGTATGTAGATAGAAGGCGGTAAGGACTATCACATATATTCCGGTTTTTTCGAAATTCAAAAAACTTTTTGGATTTTTTGGCTATTTTATTCAAAAAATCTATTTTTTGATTTTTGGGGGTCAAAATCCAAAAATTTCAAAAATCCGAGATAGCAGTTTTGTAGCCCTGTCCATCCTACAGCTTTTATGTCTGTTTCATTTTTCTGTATTTGCAAAGCTATAGGTCTGACAGCTCTTCCCGCGAAACCCTTTTTTGGGTCGAAAACGGCAGAACATGACGTCACTCTGACGTCATTTCCGGCCAACCTATCATAGCCTTTGGAAAAATTTTTGGTCACAATGTGTAAAATTGATGTCCGGGAGGGTACTGAAAGTTTGGTGACGATCGGCGCAGTGGTTCTGGAGATATATCGAAAAGTCTGGAGGGGGGGCAAAAAATAGCCCCCCCCCCACCAGGGCGCGGGTTAACCCTCGCATGTGTAGGGGGATCGGATGGACCCCCCCCATGGTTTTTCGCGAATAACTCGCGTAAAAAGCGGCCGATCGCGACGAAATTTTCAGTACCCTCGCATTGATTAATTTTACACCTACCCTGAAAATTTCATGACCCTGACCCAAACGACCTTGACCTGTGACCTCTTTTCCGAGACCATGTTTGGCCGGAATCGCGATTCGGCGTATGTCGGCTCGCATTAGCCGCGCGTTTGCAAGCTTTTCGTGGTTTCAAACGTTCAAACATGTGATTTGATGTTGCTCCCATGCATTAGGGTGGGTGTCAAGGTCACCTGTAGGTCAGGTCAGGTCATTGACCTTTGGTGACCTCGGGTGACCTCGGTTCACTTTTTCGAGTTTTACATGTTTCTAGGCTAGTTTTTGGAGCTGAATTCGAATTTAGCAACCATTTGAACATTTACGAAGTAGTTTTGGTGCCTTCGTAACATGTTACGAAGCTGTCAGAGGCGGTTGACACGTACCTACTACGAATACCCGTCACAACCCCTACTGGTTGACCTGACCTGACCTGACCCGACCTGGTCTAAATGCTTAAAGACATCATCTGTGATCAAAACTAACACGATATTCGTGATCAGCACCCCGAAAAACCCCTTAGCAGCCACACTTTACGACTTTCTAATAGGTCCCGATTTTCCCGACTTTGGGTCATTGACCTGACCTGGAAGGTCAACCAATGACCTAGGACCTTAAAATTGGGTATCATCGGCTTCCTCTCGTCACGGGTAGCACGCTCGTTTTTTCCGCGAAGCTCTAGCTCGATCAGGGGCCAAACGGCAAGGGGGGGTCCAACCGACCCCCCCCCCCCTACACATTAGAAGCTGGCAAACGCCGCACACATGTGAGGGTTTACTTTTTCAAACTACGAGGATAAGGTCACTAATCTAAAATGTTTTAATATGATCCTCGCACAAGCACTGAGAAACTTTAAAAAAAATCTTAGATAAAGGTTTATTAGCTGTTCTCACGACGGCCATCTGGTACACATTTGGTGCACATTTGGTGCAGATTAGGTGCAGATTTGGTCAAAATAGGCTCAGTGTGTCTCTTAGTAGCTATCAGCTAGGGCTGCACTTATTGCTTATATCCCTGCTTTGTCATATTATCAGAGAGTATCATCGATTAACCCTATTCCTGGCGGGCTCCGCCGGGACAAGAAACTGGCGGGGGGGCCGATTCGGCCCCCCCCCCCCTGAGATCTCGAGAACGAAGCAAGATAGCGACAAACGGTAAACGGCATCGGATACGCACGGTCAAGATCTACAATTTTTACTAAGGTCATTTTCAGGTCAGGTCAAAGATGACGTCACAGGGGTCGAAAAAGTCAAAATGGCGGCGCTAGATATGGAGAGTTTTTCTCGAATAACTTTCGAATTAGTCAAGATAGGAACAAACTAAGGGCATCATCGTGATCCTCTCGTCAATCCGCATCGAATGATATATATGTTGACCTCGCAAGGTCAAGGTCAAAGGTTGACCTCAGGTCACGTGACCTCGAGGTCATCATGTATATCATTCGATGCGTCTTGACGAGCTGAACACAATGAGACCATCCACGCGTCTGTTTCTTGTTCCTGTACGGAGTTATTGGCCAAAAACCTTTGGTGACCTTTGATGACGTCACATGACCTCACAGCTGCCCAACAGCAAAACAGACCTCAAGGTAGTGAAGGTTGATCGTATATGAAGTCATGTATGGTATATGGGGCCATTCCGACCCGTTTTAGTGGTAAAAACAGGGAGTTGATTTTTCCCCCATTGACTTATAATGGGGAGGTCGCGAAACTGACCTGACCTTAGGTCACCGATATCAAAATTCCGAGATATACAAATTGCACATACTGGTACCCTAACTAAAGCCTGAAGAGAAGAAATTGATTGGTAAAAAAACTCTAGCTCTGGCGTGATTGCAAACTTTTCTGAGGTAGGGTCACCAAACCGCCTCTGGTGACCTGACCTGAGGTCAGATCAACTCAAAATTTTCAGACATGTTGCGTAGAAGCCTTTTAGGAAAAGTCAGAAAATTTGAGCTTCCTAGCTCAACGCGTTTGGGAGAAATAACCAAAAAACCTCAGGGGGGCTCCTGAGGCCCCCCCCCCCCCGCCAGGAATAGGGTTAAAACACTGAAATAAATTCATAAAATAAAGATATGTGCTGTAAAAGAGATTAGGTGCAGATTTGGTCAAATTAGGTGCACTCGCCAGATAGCCCGTCGTGAAAACGGCTAATATCAGGTTAAGTGTTTTCTGTTCAATGAATGGGATAGTTCTGTTTTCATTCTTCTTCTCTTTTGTCTCAATGTTTCAGAAACATACTTGCGTACATACTATAAATTGTATTTATTTTGGAAAGCTAAGCTATAACTAGGTGGCTATAGTTTGCATTTGACTCAAATGTGGTTTCAATAAAAGTAATGATCTCATCCGCCAGTGGTCGATGGCATTGAAATAAATGGGTACTGGATATCCGACCATTGTTTGACCACTCTCGCTGCCCCCTCCCGCTCTCTTCAGCACCCGCTGGGCCGCCAACGCACACTGATTCGTTGTTTGCTGCATTATGTACTGTATTAGCCGTTTTCACGACGGCCATCTGGTACACATTTGGTGCCCATCTGGTACAGATTAGGTGCAGATTTCGTCAAATCAGGTTCAGTGTGTCTCTTAGCAGCTATCAGCTAGACTAATTGCTTATATGCCTGCTTTGTTATATTATCAGAGAGCATCATCGATTAATTAAAACACTGAAATAAATTTATAAAATGAAGATATTTGTTGTAAAAGAAATTAGGTGCAGATTTGGTCAAATCAGGTGCATTCGCCGGATAGCCCGTCGTGAAAACGGCTATTATGTAGCAGTATCAATGTTTCAACTAACGATTAGCTCAACAAGATGGGTGATGAGTGAGACCTGAGCATTTGCTCATAATAACTACATTGCTCTGAGCAACTGTGTCGGGGTAGCGACGTACCTACCTGAGTTCCACTCCCGTGCTGAAATGTGAACACGGGTTTTCACCTAATGTAGCTCCTTCCCAGTTTTTCGTCGTTTGATCATAGCGGTGCTACCTATTATGAAGAAATACAGCTGTAACGTTGATGAAAATAGCAGAATTGCAAATGTTAGCGGAAGCTTACAAACCGTCAAGTTTTCGATGGCGTGACACTGTTTTTGTTCTGCTGAGGCGCACAGGGGCCATGGCTCGCCTACCTTGTTCAGAAACGGAACATCGTTTTTCTAGGTTCACGTGAATACGATGCAGTCTGAAACGCTGTCATCGCGCGAGTGAATACATCATATCGCGCCGCTTTTCGGGTAAAAACGTCCGTCCGGACCTTGACGACAGTGGCATATATGAAACAGAGGACAACGAAAATCGACTATAGTAGTTTAAACGCTGCTGTCAGGCGGTCACCACATGTTTGCAATTAGAATACCGCATACAGTAATATGACGATTATTAAGAAGTGCGCGTCCTGACATTCTCCCTCAGGAGTGCGCCTCCTAACATTCTCCTCCAGAAGTGCGCGTCCTGACATTCTTCCCTGAGGGGCGCGCGCTGCGGTATTCTCTCACGGGGCGCGTGTCGATCGGGCCTCAAACGGTTGTGGCCCCGGGGTGCGCGCTCCTCGGTCCCACGTTTTTGTCCCTCTGACACGGACTGGCACCCATCATACGATCGACCGCCCCCCGCGACCTGACCGCGGGTAAATCACCGGCTGCGCGCGCCGTCTCGCCCGGCGGCGGCGCAAAAACGCCGTGGCCGCCGCCGGCCGCCGGTCCCCGTCAGTCGCTCCACATGCAGATGTTGTCACTGACCGACGTCCGGCCGGCAATTAGCGCGCTCGATGCGGCCATGGGGCGTCCGAGCGGCGGCCGGCCGGCGCGGCCGCGGCGGCGGCGCATTCCGCCGCGCTCTCACACGTTTTTCCCGGCTGTGGAGTGCGCCGACGGCGGTGTGCGGGCCTGTTTCTGCGGCTGCTGACAGCGGCCTGTGTCCGTCAGCGCGCAGCTCTCCGGGCGGCTCTCGCGCCGTCACGCGATCAGCTGTGACCGGCATGTTGTTCTCGGCGCGGCGCGGCGGCGGCTTTAATGCCGATGCCGGCCGGCGGCGGCGCGCTGCAAAACTCGACGCCGGCCCGCTGCCAGCCGTCTATCGGTGTGAATCTTAATAAATGACGAGTTGCTATCGGCGCCCGAGAGGCTTGCGTCACCCGGGCCGTGTCGCAGATAGCGGCGACACGCCGCGTGGTCACGCAATGACCAGTGCAGTGCGATCAGGCACGGAGATAGCCGGCGGCGGCCTCCCGACGGCGGTCCGGTCCGCACCGCCTGCTCTCCCGGCGGGCACCTCCCTCCCGGCGGTGGTTGCTCCCGGCCTCTCTCCCAGCCGCCGCTCTCCCCGCCGCGCCGGCGCCGGCGCACCGACAAATGTACCCTGTCATTCGTCTGTCATCGGACACGGAAAAAGCGCCGTATCGCCCGACGCGGACGTGGGACGCCGATCAGCGTCTCCTAATGGAGATGTCGCCGCGCCGGTGGTGTCGGCACACACCAGGTGCGGGCCGGCCGGCACGAGCGTGAGGCGCGGATCAGCGCAGCGCCGCAGCCGCCGCGGCCCCGAGCCCTCTGAATGGCGGGTCGTGACGGCCGCACGACCCGCACAGCAGCACTGGAAGTCTGTGGACCTCTCTAACAACCCGGGACGACCGGCGTGAGTCAGGGCATCTCTCAAAACCGCAGCGATCGCCGGGAAAACGAGCCATTTCAATTTGTGCTGTATAAGATGATACGCGACTTCGAGGTTTAAATACATTCACACTGGTAAACAGCTTCTACGTTCTTGGTGTCATCATATCTTTGCAAGAAAGGTTAGAAGAGTCAGATTGCAGCACTTGGATTCAGAGGGGCCCCCTCTGAATGTGTGACGTCAGGGCAAATCTAACGATTTTAAATATTTTACTAAAACGTTTAGTAGCACGCGGTGGTATATAGCTACTTTGCGCGCAACAAGTGCCGCACTTTCAAATAAAGTCGCTAGGAACGCGAAGATCCCAAAAAGTAAACAAAGGTAGAAGTCTAATATCTTGAAAACCGGTTTTATTTTTCGATGAAATTAGGTAGATATTCGTTTTCGCTCTTTCTGAACCGAGCGACATCATTTTCATGCCAATTCATTAACTTTTTTGAATGTGGGAGGGTCCCTTTAACCCTATTACTGGTGGGGGGGGGGGGGCCAAATCGGCCCCCACCTGTAGTTTTTTTTTTTGCTTTCGACGGAAAACCACTTTGGATAGGGACTTGAAATTTGGTGACTTTTCCTTGCCATTCATTGGGCACATTGTGTCGAATTTTTTAGTTTCTAGCTTGCGCTGAGGCGTCTCCAGGACGAGTTTCTCGGGGGTAGGTTTGGCCTAGCTTTGACTGTTCCGACATTTGCCGCTTAGCAGCGACTTACTTAGGTTTGTAATGGTGATCAGTGGCACCCCCCGTCATATGTATGCACCTAAAGACTATGTGACGTCATTCTACAATGAAAATATTGGAATAGGCGGACCCAGGTACCTGAGAAAGAGGGGTAATCTCAATGTATGTACTGCCCCCCGTCTTAGCATGCCTGAATCCGCCTATGCTTAACGAAAACGTGTATTTTGTGCTCACGCTGCACATTTTACATGATATATGGCATATTATGTCATAAGACACATGACATACCATGACAAAAACTCAAAAGATCATCCCAAGTTAGGCTACCTAAATCCGCATATGATTTTTGAAACATCCAAAATGCCGGAATATATATGACAGACTAGTTCATGAAGAAGGGTCCCCTGAAGTTTTATTAAAATCGGTCAAAAATAAAAAAGTTATAGCATTTTTAGTGATGAGATTTAAAACGCTATTTTTCGAAAAACATTGCTTCCAGGACCCCCAATTTTGAACTTTTTTGACTTTTTATAGCGAATCTGAAAGTTCACGTTGAGAGCGATGGAAATTCGAATGGCGTTTGTCCCATTAAGATCGGACATTTAGTTTTCGAGATATCAAGGGGGCCGAATCGCCCCCTCCCCCCCCCCCCCCCCCACCAGTTAACGTAGTCTAAAAAAGCCCACTAGTAAAAGGGTTAAGTATCTAATGCATCTGCATGAGTGAGGATCAAAAATACTTTTACCATCATGATACCAAAAACATAATGGATAAAATGCCTGTAAAATGCTACAAACCAAATTGCTATCGGCTTGGTATCGGTATTTTAAAAAGGCGGTATTTGATTGACACCTCTGCACAAGAACAGATACCCAAAGTAGAATCCAAAGATAATTGTAATTTGATGCTCCCATGCAGGGGCTCCCATGTATGCTTGTGGTATCACTCTGATCTTTTGGTCATCACCATGCAGGCCTAGATATTGCAAGATGAAGGGTCTTTTTAACAAATAAACTAAATAGTTACGAAATGACTTCATTTCATACTGCGTACCTACTCTACTCATTTCACTTGCAGCACATTTCCTTTGCTGTTTCATTGTTGCCTACCCGAAGAAAGTGCAACCCATTGTGTTTTCTTACGTTCCGGTAAGGGGCTGGTTTTCCGCACACCTATGATGTCTGGCATTGATAAGGGCGGCAGTCGCATATAAAAGGACACCTCAGCTAATTATGTCCATGCTAGCGTACAAAAGAAACGCAGATATCCATCGATTATTCGTGGCTGACTCAAATTTAGGCAGAGTTTTATCTACAGCGTTGTTGAGCAAAGTAGCCAAGCTAATAGGGGGAGTTAAAAAGCAGCATTCCGTTTTTGCACTGTCATTGGGGAACACATCACACGGACGGCCAGTCACCTTTCGGCAAAGGCCTGTCCTTGCGTGCCGGCTGATGTCGCATGAAAACGTCGGCCCACAGCACGACGGGCAGCGGCCGATTCCTGTGATGGGGCAGCCACGTAGTTCAAAACTTCCGATGCCTGCGTTATATTTAGCGCGTCACGTCACTGACGTGGCACAACGTCACCTGCTGACGTGATGGAGCCCTGCTACCGACGTAATGGAACACTGCTACCGACGCAACGACTGCCGGTCTGATCCCACCTGCCGGCGACCAGCCCCGGCTCTCCACATGCTTCGCGTTTTTAGGAGGTGGACATTGGCTTTGTGGAATGTAGCGGTGCCGTTTTGATTTAAGTCTTTGCATGAGCACGTTCTTCAAACGCATTCAGGTCCAATTTATTTACTGCAGAGCCTCTTTACTATTTGGTCTTCTCAGAATCTCTCACTGCGCGAAAAGTATAGATTTCGCGAGTGCTCCTGACAGGTACCTAATTTTACATTTAGGCATTTGTGAAATCAAGCTGGATGGCACCAGCTGATCTTTTAAATAGATGTAGCTGTTTTTAGAACGCTGCTGAAAGTGCTATTTATATGACTAGACGCGATGAGACGTGGGCTAGCACGCTAGCACTATCAAAGCAATACGTTATTCGTGTTTGACATGGATGCGTGGATGTACACGTGACGTATGTCTAGGGCTCGTCTCACTGTGTGGTAGACTGGTAGGTATTTATTTCGACAAAACCGAGAATAACTCGAAGACTATGCCATTGATGACTAAGTTATCATATAGAATCCAGACAAGCAAGGTTTCACTTCTAAGATTTGGCTCATTACTGTCTAATTTCTCCACTCAGTTTAGCGGCGATAGACAAGAGAAACAAACTTGTTATTCGGTACCACCCTGGGTGGATACGCACTACGCAGACACCATTCAAAAGGATGGAGCTGTGCTTTGATTTCCGAGCGGCTGCTATTATTAGCCTTTGAGCTATCCTCAATCTTGTCGAAAAAGAATGCATACCATGCGCAGTGAGACGAAGGCCGTTCATCGTAAATGTTCGTAACATTAGAACAGTATATATTCAAGAAGGGAATTAAAAAAAATCTGATTAAAGCATAATTGTGTTTAAAATGAAATGGTAACAAGCATATTTCATTGTGTTTGCTGTGGATGCGAACTTAACCCATCATATTAAAATCACTGTCGCTTTGTGCTGGACATAATTTGCTGGCGTGTCTGGTGACCGAAAAACACAAAACTACTATAAATTAATATATTTCGTCGACATACGAATGTGAATGCGTGTGATAGTCGTAACACCCATAATTAATTTGCTGCTAGCAGTCAACCTGAAACCTGTGCTATCTAGCTGGAGGATCGACAATTGGCACTTAGAGACACCTCACAGTGGTGTCGTGGAATCTATCTATGCAGGCTTGTCATGCAAATAACACAAATGAGAAAACCATTCAAACCTGAAACTCACTCAAAGCTGAAAATGTTGGGCGGCAAATAAATACACTTATTCTAAACCTAAGCGCACAAACGTTAACTTATACACAGGCAACACAGGGTGCAAAAGACGGAGACTGGCGCCTCAGTGCTCCGACTCCGTAAGCATTTCAACATGCTCTCACCGCCTGGCACAGCACATCCGAGCCCCTGCTCTCAGCTCACACGACAACTAGCACAAGATCACAGTCGGGAGGGACGGGGCGCGCGCCGGCTGCACATTACACCGACACGGACAGCGGTCGCCAGCCCGAGCGCTGCAGCCCGCGCAGCGAATTTCGCCCCCTAAATTAGTCCTAATTACAGCAGCTCCAAATTTAGATCCGCCTAACTGAAAACGCTTCACCGAACAGTCCGCCATTGCCTACCAAACATGACTCAATCCGACACCAGTCCGTCGCTAACTACTTGAACGGACTGGGTACAAAGCGTTGACTTCACAGCACACTTAGTATGTAGTTGAAAATAAATAAGCTGGAAGACACAGTTAAATGGCACGGTCTGCTTGGACGGTATGGAACACCCGGATACAGTGACCTATTTGAGCAACTTATCTTGGCTGGACAGCATGGCTATATAATTAGCTCAACGTGGCTGGACAGCTGGGATAAACCGGACAGCTATGCATGGCTGGACAGCCTGGCCTGGCCGGATAGCACGACCGGCCAGCAGCGGGGAGGCGCTGGACAGCAGACAGCCGGCCGGACAGCCGCGCTGGACAGCAGACAGCTTCCAGGCAGGCGCGCTGGACAGCAGGACCGGCCAGACAGCCGTGGCGGGGAATAGAACCGACGGAGAGGCGACAGTCGCGACGGTCTGAACGGATGACTCGGCGTTCCTGGACAGGACAGATGATCCCGGCCCCGGCGGCTCGAGACGGCGCAGTCCCGGTGCCGCCCCGGCCCGGGACAAGCACCCGGTCCCGCGGCTCGTGACGGACAGTCTCGGTCCCGCGGCTGGGACGGGAAGGTCCCAGTCCCGCGGCTCGAGACGGCACAGACCCGGTCGGTAGCAGCGCTCTCTCGGGCTCGAACATCACACCTTGAGCTTGACGGCCTGGAAGCTCTCCTCCTGGACGGCCCTGGCCAGCAGAAGTCTGGAACGGACGGCCCACCCCAGTCAGAAGCGGGAGAGGCATTTCGCAGCACCATGGTCTTCTGACAAACAAAAACCAGCGGCTGCTCGTAGTCTCCTTTGAACGACAGATAGCTTTATACATGGATGTAGCTTGTTATGATACGCCATATTTTTGTTTAAGATATAGTATGTTGCTAGATTCAAATTTGCCTGATATTAATCATAACATCATTAAAGTTGATGCTAATACCATGACAGTTTGCCTTGACTGTGTTATCGGCGTATTCCATCGCTCCCAGGGATGGATGCCGTGAGTGACGTTCAAAAATATTAAATGGCCATCTGTAGCGATGCTGTTGATAGTGTCAGAGCTGAAAACACCTGCCGTTCGCAGTGTTTACACGGCCCCGCTGAAAAGTGTGTGCTGGCGAGCCGCATGCACGGAGACGGAAGAACTGGACGGCAGGCGCCAATCGGGGCGACTTTAATTCCATCGCCACATGATTTAATCGGTCTCAGCGGCTGCGGCGCACACCTTCCCAGAAATGACCAGACATTGGTTTTGGTGCAGTTCAAGTATACCAGAAGCATCTACACATCAATTGTTTTAGCTAGTTTACATCGGATCAAAATAATTGAAAAATTATGCTTGTTTTACTAGCCGCAGTGCTTGCAAGCGTTACGAGCGAAGCTCTGGCGGAATTCTAAATTCTTAGCAAATCCTCTGAATACCAATTTCTATAGGCTACGTAATAGCCTGGTTTTATCGGCATTCTAGAAAACATAGCATTACGCTATTGGTATTAGGTAAATGCAACAGTATAACGCCTTTTGGGGCGAGTAACGGAGCGAGCGAGAGGGTGAGCCTTGCACGTGCGAAATTTCGAGGGGGTACGTCCAACTGACTTGTGCACGGCACCCTACTAACCGGTTTCTAGCGATGTGCCAAATTTGAGCACAATCGGCCCAGCCGTTCTCGAGATCTGGAAGCGGCACCCTGCACGTGCGCACGTGCAAAATGGGTCCCAACTGACTTGTCCACGGCACCCTACTAACTGGTCCCTAACCGTGTACCAAATTTGAGCGTCATCGGTCCAGCCGTTCTCAAGATCTGGAAACGACCTCTGCACGTGCGCACGTGCAGCAGCACCCCAACTCTGGCACATGGATATACAGTGCCTAGTGGATGCCTATCTACATGCTAACTTTCAGCGCAATCGGCCAAGTAGTTACCGAGATATTGCAACAATTACAAAACTGACACCTCTTCGTTTTGCACGTGGCACGTGCATAAGGGGTCACCCACATGCATCGGGAACAGTCCAATACTTGGTAGAAGGAATGAAGCTACCCTACAAAAATTACCGCATGTAAATCGGTCAAGTGGTTGCTGAGATATAAGCCTCGCAAAAGCGTGGCCACGGCCGGCCGGCCGGCCGGCCGCTCAATACTCAGAAATTTCCGTTAATCTAAGGAAAGACTCCGCTCGTTTCGCCATAGAGATTCGCTCGCTCCGTAATAAATGTCAATCCACTGCAACGTAGGAAATATTTACGTTAATAAAAGAGATGTACCGCTGATGATCAGCTGAGAAATAAATTTTAATATTATTATTAAGTAGAGCCCGTTCTGACAACTGAGTGCTTGGATAAAAGTCAACACGGAGCTTAGGTATATTCTTTAGAAATCACAACATAAGCAACAAGGACGAAAATGATGTCAGATCAAATTACGTACAGTTTATTACTTACGCACCAGTGACTATCTTTGCGGTTGAAGACGTGCACGGAACAGCTATCTACCTACAAGAAACTTATGTTCTACGACTTGGAAATAGAAAAAAATCCCTAAGATCCCTTCGACCCATACGTATGCATTTATCAGGCATGTACTGCAATTGCATACCTTACTGATTAAAAAGAGAAATATAAAATAGCACTTACTATATAGCTTGAAGATATGTAGATGCATGCATGCATTGGTGAAGTCACCTTCTGTAAAGGGTTAACGTATTGAGTCAGTGAACGATACACCGAGAGGCATTGGGCAACCGAACACTACGCTACTGAGAGTCATGCCAGGTGCTGTTTCCCTCGACGTGCAATAGCGAACGCTGGTTGGATGAAGTCACCATTGACGTGTTTCCCCTCGCGCCTTTTATCAGTTGTCTGGTATCTTTGGAGGTGGTCCGGGGTCGATTGGGAACGGTGACGCCCCTCCGTCTGGTCCAGACAGGGTGTCCCTGTCGGGAGGGCCGGGCGCCGCCCCGTGGGTGACACTCCCTTTGTCAGCGGACACGGGCCCCGTCCATGGGTGTGACACCTCCGTCCCGCCGCCCCAATTAGTCTCGTGGCGGGCCGGCGCCGCTCGCGGCACGGCCGTCCATCAGGCCGCATTGGCCCACAGCGCGGCGGCCGGCCGCTGTAAAGCCGCTCGGCGCGCGCGGGTGGGCCGGCCGGCCAGCTCGTGGCCAACAATGCCCGAGTGCTGAGTTACGGCCGCTGCCGGCGCGCCGCGCGCCCCGCACGTGGGCCGTCCGTGACGCGGCGCCGCGGCGGCGGATGGCGGCGCACCGGCGCCGTGGGTGGCGCGGCAGTTTGTCTCCATTGGTCAGCGACCGAGAGTCAGAGAGAAAGAGAGATGTCACCGGCCGGCGACAAAGGGCGCGGGCCGAGGAGAGGGTCGCTGGGAGGGCGGGCCGTCGGATACCAGGCCGGCCGGCTCATGTGTGGGCCGACAGAGGCCCACCGGCCGGCCTGCTCTGGGACAGCCGAAAACGGAGGTATGTATGCGGACAGGGAGAGGAGAGGAGATCTCTCTTGTCATGGACGGACGCCTTTCCTTGCCGATGACGACCACTGCAGTAACGGCCATCGGAGGGAGGCTAGCCAGTACCGGCACCTCAGTGTGCAGGCTGGTCGCTGGCAGCCGGCAGCGCACCTCTCGGGGGAGCGGCCGGTCAGAGGTCACGGCAGGGTCGCGGAGCCGGACAGGATGTCTGCCGGGGCTCGGCGGAGCGCCCGGCGCGACCCGGCCCGTCTCTGCAGCACGGCCCGCCTTTGAACGCGCCGCCCGGCCATTGACGCGGCTGCAGTGAGGCAGGCGCCTCTGCCCAGCGCGGCCGCTGCAGTCACGCCGCGCTCAGTGAATAACCGACTCATTATCAATCTTGTGCTAAGGCGAAATCCGCACAGATTTGTAATACAATGAATGCGTTTATTTTCGGTAATCAATTTTGCTACATCGTTAATAACAATGTCTCGTGAGGAACTTGTCGCCCGGTAACAGATGACTGCCGAATGACTCGGCTGTTTTCGTCTCAATTACATATCATGATGAAGTCGTTAACAGAGTGGCTGGTAATTTGTTTCTTTTGTTGACGCGTGACCACCGGTGCCGGATGCGGGCTCACGAGTCGCCGGGCTCTCGGCGGGTCGCACGCTATCCCGGCGATAGTTCACACTCCGCCCCCCTGCAGTGAGCGCTCACACGAAATGGACCCGGACCAATTCGAACGGCACGACTTGGAACAGCCGCCGGAGCATATTCAAATCATCGCGGTTTCACGCTTCAAGGGAGTCGGCCGGATGGACACGCTTTTCTTGCGTGGAAACTCCATTAAGAAATCAGATCTCCAAACAGGCTAAGGTCGATTTGTTTTCAGTTTCTATAGAACTTCATACCGCTAAAACCGATGATGATGTTTTGACGTACAACAAGCTTTTTCTTTTAACAATTTACCTCGAACATCTAATGCGTAATTCCGGGATCCTTTTGGGTCTTATCGTTATCACTCGTTGTTAAAAATATCCTAAACGGATGTTTGTGGGGCGTTTCCAGCATGCACAACAGATTAAAGGCGTCCATCCAGTTCGCAGCACGTTTTCGGGAAACAGCGCCAGCCTAAGAAGACACCAACACAGCCGAACCAAGTGGTGCGAGCGAGAACACCGGGAAAGTCAAAAAACCATGCGCCTACCGAGCTAGTTCCGAGTCATGCCTCCATGCCAGGCCAGTCGCCCTTCAGAGTGATCTACTACAGAAGAGGGGGCCGCCGCGCCGGCCGCGCCGGGCAGGCTCACCTGAGGTCGCGCCGGTTACACGACGAGAGCTCGTTGCGCAGTTTGTAGATGTCGGCACTGTATTTGGCTGTGTCGTGAGACCTCTCGTGAATCATCAGATTGTAGGCTTTCCTGAAACGGGACACCTTTGTCAATAGTCGCTCTGCGCAGGTCCGCCACGGCACAACGGGGCGAGCGGATAGCGGGCCGTGAGCACCGGTGCAGCGGTGCTGTTGGAAAAATGAGGGTGATGAAAACAGGCCTCGCTTTGGCGGGTGCAGGGAAGGATGCTCACGGGGGTCAAAGCTCATGGTACACCGTTCTGACCCTATTTTGAAGTTATGCCAATGGTAGTGTATGGAAGGAAACGACCTCCCGGCCACGTTTCAGCTTTCACTCCAACCCCCACCCCCTACTCCACTTCCCCTTCCTTTACTTCTTCGGCGTCTGCTGGGGCCGCCAGCGTTCCTGAAAATCACGCGAAACACTGCATGCTGAAATTTCAGAAATTTACTGAAAAATTCGTGGTATAAACCGCAAAAGATGTTCATTTTCATTCAGCTAAATCTTTCTTTTTGAGTATGTTGGGTCTCAATTTTAACATAAAAAGTTCAGTAAACATAGATCACCATTCATTCCGGAGCTTATCAAATGGTATCCCTTTACTCTCACAACAATCAGAATTAGAAGTCAGGGTGACGCTTGGTGTCCACTTCCTCGAAAAGTTTATAGACATGGGACATACTGTGAACATGACAGGAGCAAGTGTAGAGAACACAAAAAGCTACCGCCCTCAAAACGGACCGTTATATTTGTTCCGTGCTCAACACCTTCACGAATGAAAACAATGTTTGGTGCCACACTTTTGCATTCCACTTTCCTTGCTGAACGGCCATAATGTTGGTAGAACTTCCTAGTGGCAGACATACGTGTATGTCTGCCACTTGTGCTGCTAAAAACATCCCACAACTATTAGGCTGAGCGGAGCTGTTATACACACAATATTTAGGTGTAATTGATAGTGGCCGTCCGCGGTGTATCAAGACATTGCTGAAACACGAAATTGTCTGAGTTTCTGAGAAGTGGTCCAACATACATGTATCTGTCAGCTCTAAAAACGTTAGTCCGCATTTCCCACGGGCTTACACTGTTGATTCGCGTGGTGTAGCTATATCGAAAGTTGATGCTTTGCAGTTGACTCGAGGGGTGGACTGGAAACTTGAACATTGTTCATGCCCTGCTGGTTTTAGCTCCTGTCCATGTCCCCGGTCAGCGCAGGCTACGCAGCAGCGCTGAGCATGTTTGTTTGGCCTGACGGCGATGCTCGACTGTTATGCCAGATATAAGTATCAGCCGTAAACGACATGGAATGGGATGTTATTCTAAATAAGCGGCAGTGCGGTGACTAGCCAGCTTCTTAGCTCGTGCCATGAAAAGCTTCGGAGTACCGCAAGTAGCTGCATTCTCGGGACACACCGAAACATGCTCATTCCTGCCCCTAACGGTGCCCACGGAACTCCGGTCAGCCGGCCGGCAGCATGAATGGAAATCCGAGATTAGCCGCGCGCGGGTTCGTGTTGGTTCTGCTCTGGCCCGTGAGCGGCAGCGGCAGGTCCGGTCCCGCGCTAACTCACCTGAACAGTCGCTGGCAGAACTTGCAGGTGAAGTAGCGGTCCGGCGAGCCGTTCCGGTTTCCCATGCCGTAGTGAGATCGGTCGTCCATCTCAAAGGTCGTGTCCAGCATGGCTAGGCCTGGCCGGGGCGGGGCACAACGTCACACAATGTGGGCACCGAAACAACGATACAACTAAACGAGAATCCGGATGTAAAAAAAAAATGTTATGCTAGGAGCAGAACTGCAGAACAAACTGATTTCAAGTGGGATAACAAACAGCAACAAGGCCAAGGAGTAATCAATTAGTGGATTGTTTTTTTTTATAACTTTAAAAATGGAATTATTGTACTGGAACATATTGTTTATGGCAAAAAGATGCGGCTTTGGATTGTTTTGCACTGAAGCGTCTAGTCCCGGACGTTGAAAATTTATAAAGGTTTTCCTAACATGGGGATAAAAAGTAATTTATTTTAGGCCATGTTAAGAGACAAATGTTATTTATTGCCACTTTATCAGCAAAAGTGCTGTTGCTTCAATATTGGAAACTGTTAAAATTAAAAATTATACCCAACCACATCAGTCAAGGTCTGGCAGAAGCGGTGTTAACTTTCCCTTTTAGATGAACAAGAGAAGAGAAGTGTTTACGAAGAGGACCGTAACCTCCACGTAGTTTTTAGTAGTGCTCCACCACCTTTTAAAACATTCAACATCTGTTGATATGTTGAAGACCCTTCACCTGAGAGGGCACCCTCATCCCCAACTTATGGTTAGGTTAAGTTTCGGTTTGTTAGTGCTAGCTTCTGTAGCGGTCAGGAGAGACAGCCGACCGACTGGTGGACTCGGCAGGGACTAATCTGCAGGTTTGGCAGAGGCTGCAGCGACTGGCGAGAGACGGTGAGAGCAGAGGTCAGCAGGTGGTGAGAGACAGCGAGAGAAGAGGCCAGCGCCTGGCGAGAGACGGTGAGAGTAGCGGGCGGTGAGTCGGCGGTGAGAGGCCGACAGCACCTCCCACCGCGCCCTGCACCAGCGCGCCGTCCCCGCTGCAGCCGACAGCGAGATGTGAAGACAAAACATTACTTACTACCGCCCGTTTAGATGACTTTCGCATGCAACACATTGTGTATCTGAAACACCCAGAACATGCATTTAGGTCAGCGAGGCGAGACGATGCGTCTCTCGCGCTCACACGTCCCCAGATGACTTTATCATGCAATCGATCGAACACCCGCACACCCTACACCATGCATTTACCCCGTCCCCCTGTGTAAACCGCGGACCGTCTAACTGCCGTGCAGATCTGCTGGGGCGGGCACACGGCAGGACACTATATCGGATTGAAACAGGCTCAGGTAAGGCCATCGGAGAGGACAGGAACTGGACCAGACCGTGTGAGGTCCTAGAGGACAGGGACCGGGACAGGTGAGGCCACAGTGAGTGAGATATCTCCGGGAACAGACAGACAGCACGAGACAGGAAAAGGATGGCTCATGGCTCATTCATTGTCGCTCCTCTGTGACTTTGCATGACCAGCCAAAGGTGTCATAATCCGGAGCTGGAATCGGCCGGGCCAGGCGAGAGCTGGAGCAACATGTGATGTGGTGGGGCTGAGCTCACCCCCGCTCACTCCTCGTGCCATACCGAGCTACCGGGCCGGCTCAGCGGGGATGGGGACGGGAGGGTAGCACGGGATCGAGTTGAGGTGGGACGAGCTGTCAAGCTACAAACAGGCTGGAAATGGTGCTTACAAACCCCGTACAACCGCGGCCCAATACACATGTATCCCCCATACGCCGCCTACGTCCTCTGAGCCGTAGGCCCCATGCAGCGCTAGCTAATACCGTCTAATACGCTCAAATGAGTGCATCTTGCCACCTTGTCTGGCGATCCACCCTGGGGAGGGGCGATAGTCAGCTAATGCCGCACCCAAGGTGAGCGACCGGACACCGTGGATTAGGCGGCCGCGGCCGGACGGCCCACTCCCAATTTCACACTCTGTTGGCCGATCGGCCGGCCCGGTAGCTCGGGCATCACACGAGCGACTGCCGGCGCGGCGATCGGCACGCAACTGCGGCCGACAGGTGCTGCGGCGACTCGTCACCTGTCGCTGTTTGCGGCGCGGCTAATGCGGCGGCTAATCTGGCCGGTGGCTCACGGCCCGCTGCAGGTGATTGATGCGCGGCAGCGCGCCGCCGGCTGCGGCCCTTTTTGCAGCGCCGGCCGCCGCCGGCCGCCGCTGCCGTGTTACGCGCGCCCGTCCCGTGTCAGCCCAGCGCCCCGGGCGGTCCCGTGCGCGGCGCGTGCCGAGCCCGCGGTCACAGGGGCGACCAGCTGGGAACTGCAGCTGACAGGTGTACTGGGTGTAATGTGAGAGACAGGAGGACGGGATCTGTGTGTCCTGTCCGGGTGATTTGTGGACCAAATGAGCTAGACAACGGAAGGAAACAGACTGACACGGTAGCAAATATGAGCGGAATTATTTTAGATGCGACATAACCGTCAATGAGCAATTATGAATTAATGAATTTGATGGGGTCCAATAAAGTCACAGTGGTCATAGGTGATAGGGCTGGTAGCCTTTTGTATAAAAGTGCCTTTTTCTTATTAAGCCTGCAATGAAGATTCTGGGCTGTAATGTAAATAGAACCAAGAAATGTCGGCTCCATACCTATATCGTCCTTCTATTTTAATGCCGGTGTGTAATTAAGATACGAGAGCAAATCGTTACAGTTCAATGAATAATAAACGTTTTTTTTATTCTGAGTGGAGCTGTCTCTGACCTTATCACTCTCAGACGAAGCGAAAACGGTCGAAGCACAAACGGTTCTCCTAAAATTCATTGTCAGATGCAATATTTTCTTCCATTATTTCATAGCCGTATTGATTTAAAAATCGGTGTAAAATGAGTTATGGCCTGGTGCCCCGTCCATTTTCGGTAATCGAAAAGAAAAAATGTGCGGTACCCGCTGATATTTCTCTTTTACTCAGCCACGGATATAATTGATTCAAAACTTTCAGCTTTTGCCGCTAAGAGAAATAGGCGTGCGGTGAAAATATATTTTGGCCGGCCTAACAATATGAAATATTTTGAGATTCAAGAGGTTGATGAATCGACATATTTTTCTGAATAAACACCTCTTTTAGATGTGATTACAACAATACCAGTAGGTACGGCAGGAGACGGCAGCACTCTTCTCTTTCTCGAAACGACCAACGATTAAAATGGCAAAAGAAAACTTACAACTGGCAAAGAGGAACGGTCCTTAGAAGGTGCCTTCCATTTGTGAGGAAAATGTTTGATGTGCCAACCTGACACCGCTCTTATCTAGTTACAACCGCGCGGTGTCTCCAAATCGGGTGTGGAACGTCCCAGAACCGCTGGAACACACTCGGTGACAATATGCATGCATGCCAGCCCAGGATTCCGATCAGCGGTAGTGGCGGGCTGCCGTGCCGGCCTCCGTTCGCTACCGGCAGCGGCTACCATTTGTGAGGCCGTGTTCCCGTCCGTGGGTGATAGGCCCATATGGACCCGGACAGGGCGCAGGGCTCGAATTTAGAGCCGGCGGAGTTTTTACTAGTCGAGAGACCGGTGAGCACGGGAATGTGTGATTGAGTCAGGTTGGGCCGTCACAGCCGACGAAGGGCCGATGCTGCCCCCCGCGGGCAGTTTGATGCCCGCGGGCCCGCGAGTGTTGCTCGGCGTGGGATCAGTGGTCCCAGACCCAGCCCCAGTCCCAGTACCAATCCCAATCCCAATCCCAGCCCCAGTGCCAGTCTATCCCTGCAGCAGCGAGCGCGGATTGCCGGACAGAGTTCCCACCTTGCCGAGCCGCGGCGGCAGCAGGCGGGCAGGTGCGATGTGATTGATTGGGGTACGCTCCAGTGGGACCCGCTGGGACTGATGGGGACGGCGACACACGGCCGCCGACAGGGCACCCTCGTGTCGGCCCGGTATCAGGTGACGGTGACGGCCCGCCGCCCGGCTCACCTGAGTTAGAGGGCTCCTGCGATCCAAACGAGTCCACCTCTGATCACAGAATGGGGCTTCGGCGCTGCCACAACGCCCTGGTCTTCCATCTTCATTTTTTCTATACATTTTTGCACAATGCGTGGCAAGTTTGGTGACGTCATCCGGTCCACCCCCGCGGTGTGATTGGCGGGTGCCGCCGTGACGCTGCGCTGCGGCGTCGGTCATTGGTCGGCGGCGCGAGGGGGCGGGGTCGGGGCGGCCGCGGTTGGGGAGCCGTCCGGCGGCCAGCGCCAGTCGGCACAAAGACGGCCGGCCGGGGTACGGGCGCCGGGGCGCGGCGGCACGGCCGGGGTACAGGCGCTGGGATACGGGCGCTGGGTGCGCGCCGCGGGCGGGGAGCGTGGCTGGCATGCACTGCAATCCGACACGGTCCACAATTCTGGCATACCTATAACTCAGTCCTGTTACTCCACACGATTCCACACAGGTGACAATCCTGACAAACGCAAGATAAGTATATTTCCCCAAGACTAGCCATCACCATCCTTGTTTATGTTGCCTTGTCAGGGCTGTGGCGGTGGTCGCCACAAGACATCCAGATGAAATGGTGAAGCCAACTCAATCCCGGGCACATTACACCTCACAGGGGTAGCCGATTATGTAACTGGTTGGTCTGTCCCACTGGGACACCCCGTATCGCCGGGGGAACGTGCACTGCCGCTGCGGCGCGCTGTCGGTGATCCTCTCAGTCCAATGTCTCCACCCCATCCTCTTAGCACATCGATGTGCATTACTGTTTTATGCAATGGTCTTATTGGACCGAAAGCGACTGCTTTGAATAAGACTGCACAAAAAGTGAGTTGTAGACAATGCGAGCCGTTCTGTGTCAGCAGAGCGTCTCACAATCTGCTGAGCCACCACAGCAGAGCGTATAGTTGGATGACGATTTAATCGCATGCTGACCGGCCGCGGAAGCCTACACACAGCATAACACGCAACATCAGCAGAAGTGCGATGTGCGCACTGACGGTAGTGCACGCGATGTGAACAGCGCCAGTTGTCTGCAGGCACAGTCGGCCGACCAAAGCCAGACGTAGGTACTGATATCTGATGAGCGCCGCTCTGGGTCTCTGGGCGCCCATTTCAAATGTCATAAAAAATATGTGACCTCTGAGCATTACAAGGCTGCTACTTGTTTTGATTTAACAGCAGGTTTGGCTGATCTGTCACAAAGCCTTGTCCTATTCGGTACCTGTAGGAGAACGGAACGCTAAAATATGTTTTATATGGCTGAAATCGAAGAGGGAAAAGTAGAATTTTCGCTTGACAGTAATCGGTCACTGCTCTGCATTCCGATCAAGGTCATAAAAGCATTGGATGTAACATAGCGGGCCTAAAAGTCTTTAGAAGATAAAATTGGACTTTTCCCAGCGTCGTCCTGGCCGTCAACTCGTATCAACAGCATTATGGGCCCCCATTTGTTTTCCCGAACATTTGAAAGCGGAGGTGAAGGGACCCCTTGGAGACTTGTTAGACAGCCACTTTCATCATCCAATTTCTGTTGAAATAGGCAGAAATCGTATTCGTGTGAACATATAGGTATGTTTATGCGATCAGTTGCAGCCTGAACCGACCAGCCAATGAGCCAACGTTTGTACGTCAAAACATTTTTTTTTGCACATCGGGAGGCCAAGCATTAATACGAGAAAGAAGTCACCCTCTGTCTGTTGAATTTTAGCTTGCCATGAGTGCTGTACGAAAATCAAAATCATGTGCTGTACCCCGAAGGGCTTACAAAGGCGACTGACTTAACATAAAACGTTTTATGAGCTGTTTACACGTAAATGTAGAACGAAAGAGTATAGGGGAGACTGGTGGAAGTGGGTCAAAACTTTTTTTTATAAAGTTATGACCTTTTTGTATCATAAAGTCTACCTGAAAAATCGTACAAAATCGAATGCTTAGGATTCGCCCAAACGGCTTGAATTTTCTAGCAAACGAGCTTTTTCGTCCTTTGCTTCTTTTACATCTAGGTTTTGAAGTTTCAATCATAATTAACATGATTCTCAATCAATCGAATTTTATCGAAAGGTAATATTAAGGCGCACTGGGACACGTTTAGAATGTAGGAGCTAAATGTAGGAGAGAACTGGGGCTGACCAGGGTGTGTGACAAAAATGATTGCCTACCTATATAATAGATATAGAATTTGATGTCCCAATGCCAATCAAAAAGGGATTTAAAAATTGACACAAAAGAAAAAAGCTGCCTAACTAACTTTTTATTTTAACCCTCGCCTGGCAGGGCATTTTTCATAACACGGCCTGGCAGGGGGGTCGATGCGACCCCCCTTCGCGATTGGCTCCTATGGCACCTAGAAACACCAAATTTGGTAGGTAGGTGGGTCCCCTGGAGTTCTCGCCCCTCTGCAAATTTGGTTGCTCTAGGTCAATATTTAGGGGGTTTTGGGGGGTATAAATGTAAAAATTTCGCTAAAAACAGTTCAAATGTTTTTCGCTTATAACTTTTGATCTAATTAAAATAGAGCAAAAAGGAAAGCACCAATGAACTCAGCACGTCAAGGCGCGTCGAATGGTATACCCTTTAACCTGCTTAAGTGTACTTAAAGTTTTTCTTAAATTTTAATGAAACTTAAATTAATTAATTAAGTTCAAGCTAACCAAATTGCATTATATTGCATATCATTCGATTCGGCTGATCACAAGGAACACAATGACACCATTTTTAAGCTCTAGCTTCATTATCTGCCAAGTTATTGGCAAAAACATCATTTGACCTCAGTTGACCTCATTTGACCTGACCCATGGATAAGTACACCAAACAAAGAAGCATCAAGTGACCTGCTGTTAATTACTGTGGTTTCAAAGCGCAAAAGTGATAGAACGAAGCGGATATGTCCAGTATTTTCCGAATTTAGTATTTTCCCATAGGCTTAACATTACGACATAATGACCTCGGCTCTAACTGACCTCAGGTCAGTGACATCAAAAAACCCGAACTATATGTTATACAACTCGGTGAACTTAGCACACCCTGAAAGTTTGAAGGAAATCAGTCAAAAACTGTGAGTTTAACAGGTGCAAAAAGAAAATTGAAATTTGACCATGACCTTGTACCGATTTTACTGACCTGGTGACCTGACCTAAGGTCACCCGGACCTGAAATGTTCAGGTCATATGTAAAAAGGCTGCCCCATAGGCTGTGCCAAATTTGGCGGCGCTGCGTGCCGCCGTTTTTACGCTATCTTCGAAAAACCTTAGGGGGGGTTGCATCGACCCCCCCCCTGCCAGGGTGAGGGGTAACACTCGGATGGGTTATATGGGAAGTTTTGAAATTGGAAAAAAAACGAATGGAGCCATAAGTGACGTCATATGACTCAAATGTACCTACTTGAATCTTAGCACATTGCTTGATAGGTGATAGTCCATATATGCATCTTTTGACTTTTTGGTCTTCAAAATATGAAATAAGCGGAACTCAAATGATAAATATAAATATTTTATCACACATTCTTATCAGCCTTAAAAAACATGCATTTTTATAGGCAACTGTGAACCACCATGAAGAGCTACTTTCATTGTCTTTTGTTGTTTTGTATTCAACCTCCATTAGATTTGCGCCTCTTAAAAAATTGATAGCTTTTCCCAGTTTCTTGAAGCTTGTATGCTGTGACCTCACAAAAATGGTCATAAGCTCGTTTATAGACAAATCAAACCTAAGTTAATAGACAATGTAAAACTGATTCATAAGAAAGTACAAAAAGTTTCACGTTATCGTTTTATCGGTTCTTGTCCCATGAGCTATATCACGAGTGATTAGCATGGAGGCTGACACCGCCCTTCTCCTCGATAACTGTCAGGGAGTTGAGGCTTCGCAACACTGTTCGCCCTTCACCTATACCAGTGGCCGCCCACTATGTATATGTAGTGTGCATGCTGAATGGGTGTGTTCATTCCCCATTCGGCGCGGAGAACAGAAGTCGCCAGCCCGCGCAGCCAGTCCCCTTTTGGTGACACCTCTGTGAGCGCGTGAGTGCTGACCTGTGAAAAATGTCGCCACAAAAATCGTCTGCCGCTACCGTGTCGTCTGCAGCGCGCATTAGCGGCGCCGGGCGGGACGGTGTTCGGCGCACACCATCGCCTCATAGAGCGGCGCGCGGCCGTGTCACTGATGGCTAACAGCCACCGGTGCAGCACGGCAGCTCGGTCCTTCTGCGAAGGCGGGCTCACCACCAGCACCCCTGTGTGGGGCTCCATAGAGACCACACGGTGGGTGTGGTCACCCAAAACTGCTTCCGTGGCCTAAATCAGTCCTATTTTATTTTCTAAAATTCTAAATCATTTGATGCCTGTTGTATGTAAGGCATATAGCCTTCAGAGGCCAGGCTGTACCTGTCCCTAATTTCAGCAGAGTCAGGCTCAGTGGAGCGAGTCCTGTCTCAGCTGGCCCTCCTGCAGCGGAGACACAATGGGGCGAGCCCTGTCTCCTGTCCCTCAGCACCCTGTCTCAGCTGGCCCTCCCAGCAGAGACGCAATGGGGCGAGTCCTGTCTCCTGTCCCTCAGCACCCTGTCTCAGCTGGCCCTCCCAGCAGAGACGCAATGGGGCGAGCCCTGTCCCTCTCAGCGAAGAGTCAGTGGGGCGAGCCTTATCTCCTGTCCATCCCAGCAGCGTTGGACTCAGTGGGGGACTCGCTGGACTCTCCTGTCTCTCAGGACCCTGTCTCCTGTCCCTCCTAGTGGAGACACACTGGGACGGGCTCTGTCTCCAGTCCCTCCCAGAGCGGAGCCGGGGCCGGCGGGCCCTGTCCCTCCTAGCGGAGACTCAGCGGGGGAGCTGTCTCCCTCCAGTCCCTCCCAGCAAAGACTGAAGGCGCTAGACCAGGCCCGTCTCCTATCTTTTCCAGTCTCCTGTCCATCCCAGCGGAGCCGGGGCCGGCGGACAGCGAGTTCACTCCGGCCCGGTGCCCACTGCCGGCCACCACTGATCGGATCGGCTCCTGTTCGCCCACACCCGCCCCGGCCCGGACCGGCAGCGCGCGATGGCACCGCTCGCGTGCTCTATCGGCCGTGTACCGGCGGAGGCCGCGCTGCCTCTGTTCAGCGGCCGACACGAACCCGGCGCGACGCCGCGGCCTGCACCGAACACATAGAGCTCCGCGGTCCCACCAACTGGCCGGCGCGGCGGCCCATCGAACACAGGCGCGGGTAGAGCTGCCCAGTCCCACCACCCGGCGCCCCCAGTCCCCTCATCCTGACAGAGCTCCTCATTCCCCAGCCTCCTCACCCGACGTCCCCATATAGAGCTGCCCAGTCCCACCACCCGGCGTCCCCAAATAGAGCTTCCCAGTCCCATCACCCGGCGTCCCCATATAGAGCTGCCCAGTCCCACCACCCGGCGTCCCCAAATAGAGCTTCCCAGTCCCATCACCCGGCGTCCCCATATAGAGCTGCCCAGTCCCACCACCCGGCGTCCCCAAATAGAGCTTCCCAGTCCCATCACCCGGCGTCCCCAAATAGAGCTCCCCAGTCCCATCACCCGGCGTCCCCAAATATGTAGAGCTTCCCAGTCTCCTCGCCCGGCGTCCCCAAATAGAGCTCCCCAGTCCCACCACCCGGCGTCCCCAAATAGAGCTCCCCAGTCCCATCACCCGGCGTCCCCAAATAGAGCTTCCCAGTCCCATCACCCGGCGTCCCCAAATAGAGCTTCCCAGGCTCCTAAACCAGTCCAAATAGAGCTTCCCAGTTTCCTCACCCAGTCCAAATAGATAGAGCTTCCCAGTCCCCTCACCCGGCCCGACGCAGCCCCCTCAGCCAACGAGCATGGTCCAGAGCCCCCCCCCCCCCAATCTCACCATCCCGGCCCCAGTAGGTCACCGAAAGACGTTTAAGTACCAGACGACGGTGGAGAGCCCTGAGGCACCCATTTGCTACGAGCGAAACGTAATGGCGATTGAGTGATAAATCAAGATTGAGATTTAGATAAATGAAAATTTAGTATTAACTATTAAGCAAACCAACTGCGCTGTCGTGTTCATTTGATGCAATGTCTTCTTTATACATGGGTGATTTAATGTAAACTTTTTTGAAGGGATTCGTGTTTACTAAGTGTAATGCATAGGATGATATAATGTAAACATGTTTACGTGAATGTGCTCATAGCATGTCCTGTAATATCATGCTTTTGAGGGTTGGGCCAAAATATAATTCATTCATGAGGCATAGCGATGCAGTTGCGTGCCGGTGTCCGCGCCAGCTGGCGGCGCGAGCATGCGGCGTTCCGCCACCGTGTGACACTCACACCTGAAAAGGTGGGAAATCCAGCCCGGCTTATGACGAGCTCGCTCATTCATAGTGTGCAGTTGTGTGCCTTCCCCGGCCGACTAAGACGGTGGGATCGCACCGCCCCGTGCCACGTCAGCGGCCGAGCCGCCCGTGTCGCCGCTCCTGACCCGCCCGTCACGCCGCTCCTGACCCACCCGTCACGCCGCTGCTGACCCACCCGTCACGCCGCGCTCCTGACCGCCCGTGTCCAGCGGCCGCCAGGAAGATGTCTCTGATGTCCAAGGCTGACTCGGTGCGGCTTACAGGTAACACGAGATAGCCCGATCTCAAGACAGATCGGAGAGACTGACTGGATTACCATACCGCGATCGCGGTCTATCTGCATCACGAAACCGTCCACGGAGAAAAGAGTCACACCACCTGGCCATGGGTATGTCACAAGAGACCGGGAAACCTTCCCGGCCCGACCGCCTCTCACGGAAAAGGCCACGGAGCGTGATGAAATGTCACCTCTCGCGTGCTCAGACGGCTTTGTGGCCGGCGAAGAGTGCCAGGGGTCCTGGGAACTAGATGAAAGGATTGCCGCGGCACTGACAGTGAGGAAAAGCAAGGTTGAGGCAGTCGCGCTGCTATGCTGCCTACGCGTGCGCTCACGCATACGTCACCCTCTGAGGTTTCAGAGACTAGAGAGTCGGAGGATTACACAGACACTGTTATCACTAATGGCTGTAAGTATACAGTAGCTGACAAAGAAGGAAGCAGTTAACGACACGGGTGGAGAATGTTTGAAAAAGTTACCCCGGCCGGCGACCGAAAGTCAGAAAGACGATGATGCTCAAATATTTGTTAACGGTTATCAACAAACCCCTATTCTGTGGCATAGAATAATGGATGTCTGCCGTTTGTGCGTTTTTAGGGAAAACTGCTGCCAGCTGCACGCAGGTGCGGAAGATTTCGTAATTGTAACAACAATTTTGCAACACGCCTTAAAATTTCAGACGCATGTCACCTAGTGCTAGGTCAGGTCATCAGGTCAAATTTGCTGGATGATCGTGCTAAAAATGCCATCATGCCCTTTGCAAAGCTTATTCCGTGGAAGTTGCAACCTTTTCACACAAAACAAAACGTCAAATTTAACCGTTTTGACCCTCTTATTGGTTTGAGCTCGCACATGAAACATTATTCGCGACCGAGCCTTAAACGAGTAATCGAATGTTTTGTTTGCAGTGTTTAAACTCCGTTATGCTCATGAACTGTGAGAAAAGTTGTCGGAGAACGCTAAAATCAGAGAAACTTGGCTTTTGATGATCTATGGTGATTTTATTATTGAGCTTGCCTAAAACATGGCCAGATTTCTCTGATCACGTTTGTCGCTCTTTCAAACGTCGTTCCGCTTCTCGCCTCGTATCCCAGTAGCCGAGTTAGAAGGAGCGTGAAAAGACCTCTCGACTCAACGTGTTACGATAAGGCCACCACCCTGGCGCGGGTTAAGTTGGGGGAGCCTTGAGCCCCAGCAGCTCGTCCTTCTATCTCACTGATATTACCCTCGTCCTGTCTTGTGATGTTATTACAGTGCCATCTTACGATAACGGCCCTTAAATATGATTTACTTCTGTAATCTGTTTGATGAAACATGTCTGGCTCCGCGATGAAAAGGCTTAAAAACATAGAAGCCCAAAAATGAAAATAAAGCAAATTTTCAAGAACTTTTCAAGGTAGATAAGAATAATGAGAGACGCTTTTATAGATGGCAGTTTTTTGTATGGAGACAGCTTTTAGGATTTACAAAAGTGGAAAAAGTTACCCCGGCCGCGCCGGGGTCGGCTGAAAGTTACCCCGGCCACGGCCGGGGTGGCCGGGGCAGGTTCTCCACCCATGGTTAACGATACAGCCACCGAGGGTGTCGGCAACAAAGGGAGAGCTGCAATAAAAACAGCTTAGTTAGCAACCAACATGTTAACGGCCTGGGCCAGAAACTACATTAATTCAATTAACTCTAACCTCCAATAATCATTGACGAACTTAAACGTTGACGTTATAGAGTGATTGACGAGCTAGTATGATTCGCACCATTCACTATCGATTGCCAAACGTCTTTTAATTGACTGTGCAATCGCATTCCAAACTCTTTTCCTCATACACTGAGCCTCTAGGTTTGATACCATTGTTTCAATGACATCATCGCCAATGTCAATCACAAACAAGATCCTGCGCCATTTTACTGCGCGATGAAGCCATTTTGTTTGATGACTGCAGACTGCGAAATAATGGGATCGGACATCAGGTGGCTACCGCAAGAGCATTACCAACCGCAATAACTCTTCGGCCATCCAGTCGGCCATTAATGTCAGGCTCGAGTGTTGAATCGACGTCTTTGACAGGCCATAAATCATCAATACTGGTTTCCGCGTCGGCTGCAACGATGACAAACCAGGTAATCGAGCCTTTTATCGGTCGGATCGGCTGATAGCGTGACAGAGCTCGGTCGCGGTGATTAGTTTCGAAACACGGTAGCCACGTGCCGGGTCGAGCCGGTCGCTGTGGCTACAAACGAGTGCAAGGGTCGGGCCAGAGTGGCTGTGGAGGGAAGGGAGCCGGTGGGACTGACGACAAGCTGGTGTGGACGGATGGGATCTACGGACCAGGCCGGCGTCTGTAGACGCGTGGGAGCCGGTGGCTGCGGGTGGACCCGTCCACGGCCACCCGTCCACCCAGTCCATGTGGACGGGTGGGAGCCGGTGGCTGTGGATGGACCCGTCCACGGCCACCCGTCCACCCAGTCCATGTGGACGGATGGGAGTCGGTGGCTGTGGAATGTGGGTAGACTGGGTGAGACCGCCGGCTATGGACGACTGACGCTGAGGACTACACAGTGGCTGTATGTACATAGACGGGGCGGGTCGAGCGGTGGAGACCCTCAGCGGCCGGTGGCACGGTGGAGCCGCCCCCAGCGGCCGGTGGCACGGTGGAGCCGCCCTCAGCTGCCGGTGGACTTCAGCGGCGCGGCGGCCCCTGAGCCGTGTGTCCGACCCCGCGGGACGGGTGAGCGTGCTCGATCGGTGTGTTTGCCGACGGCAGACGCTCAGCGATGTTCGGTAGTGCTGTACATCGGACGTCTTTTGTATCGGCATGGGGATTACGGGCCGTTATAGGGCAGCGGCCAGCACGGGCAGACCACTTGTCCTTCATGTCTGTGTTGGCATTCACGGACATGCATTACCAGACACGAACAGGCAGCTATATCATGCCAATAAACCATATACGTGTTCGGCGCACGCTTGGTATTTTCACTTTCCAGCAGTTTTATGAACTACAGATCTCCAATGCATCACAGACTAATATCAGTTCATCGGTCATTCCCCGTGATGAAGGCTGAATCTAAGCGCTTCATTTTTTGCTGCTGCTGCTGCTTGGTTAAACCTTTGCGGACTACTGGGGACATTTCTGGGCCGCATGACGGGAGAACAACAAGTAGCTGTAAAAATGGCTGGTTCCGGCTGACGTCTCGTGAGCACGCCGGACCAAATACCGTGCACAGAGCTCCATACACCTCGGCAGCGCCAAATTTGAGGGAAAAGATTCCCGGTGCCTGTAGCACAGAAGCTGTTCGTTAGAGCTAAGCCCTACGACAAGTTGTTTTTTATTGTGAAAAACCATGATAAATTGTTGCAGGTGGCGAGTGTCCCACATGCTTTTGGCTGCACCGAATTACATATAGGTACGCCTGGAGTGTGTTGATCAAAAAACGACAACTTAACTAGAGGTATGATTTCTTCATTTATTCTACAGAGCTATCCGACACTCATCTAACCGATGATCGAAAAAAATGCCTAAAAACAAAAATCGAGAGAGAGAGAGAGAGAGAGAGAGAGAGAGAGAGAGAGAGAGAGAGAGAGACAGAGAGAGAGAGAGAGAGAGAGAGAGAGAGAGAGAGAGAGAGAGAGAGAGAGAGAGAGAGCTACGCCTTCTTTGACTAACTATACAGGGGCGCGGGAACTACTTTCCGACTGGGGGGGCACGCCATGATAGAGATTAACCTAGGGTACCCCCAAATCTAGTTTTCTCACTGGTTTTAGGCCACTTATTTTTCACCCCTCGGCTTTTTCAACAAAAAAAGAAAACATTTGCAAAACAAAGTGTGGTATTCCGTCTCAAAGCTGTGGGGGCACCGCCCCCCCGGCCCCAGAGTTGGGGGGGGCAAGCTGCCCCCACTGCCCCCCCGGCTCCCGCGCCTATGTAACTATAGGTATGTAGGCTCAAGTGAAATTAAATCACTCTAAACTCGAGAGTTTGTATGGTGTGAAACGTTCTTTTTAGCATGATTATCATTATAGTTGTGGTAAGAATGAAAAACAACCTTTTGCTGATAACTAATGGAAGCTGATAATCCAAAACATCAGCAACAGGTTATTATTCATTCTTACCCCCCACCCGCTGGGGGGAGAGACCCCTGTGTTTTTTTCGCAGATAACTAAAAAAGCAACTGCGAGTTTTCACTCATCATTTTCAGTACCTATCTGAACATCAATTTCACACAACTGAAAAAATGGGTTCTAGGTAACCTCAAGTCATGAGTTATAGAAGTCAAACTGAGGTCGAGTTCGTCGATTTTTGGTCGGAAAGATTCTTAGGACAACACGTCTCTGAGCAGCATTCATGTGAATCCGTCAGAATCTAGAGGTGGCACTGCAGACCAGCCGCCGCTCCGGACCGCGGCCGGCTGGACCCAGGCAGCGCTGCGCCCCTCTACGAGCTCTGCTATCAAAGCCGTCAGTGGGAGCTGGGTGGCGCTGCACCCCTCTGCGAGCTCTGCTATCAGAGCCGTCTGTGGGAGCTGGGTGGCGCTGCGCCCCTCTGTGAGCTCTGCTATCAAAGCCGTCGGTAGGAGCTGGGTGGCGCTGCACCCCGGCCCTCTGCGAGCTCTGCTATCAGAGTCGGTGGGAGCTGAGTGGCGCTGCATACCCCTCTGCGAGCTCTGCTATCAGCTCCGTCGGTGGGAGCTGGGTGGCGCTGCGCCCCTCTGCGTGCTCTGCTATCAGAGTCGGTGGGAGCTGGGTGGCGCTGCACCCCGCCCCTCTGCGAGCTCTGCTATCAGAGCCGTCGGTGGGAGCTGGGTGGCGCTGCACACCCCTCTGCGAGCCCTGCTATCACTTATCAGAGCCGTCGGTGGGAGTTGGGGTGGCGTGTCTTAGAGCGAGGGATCGCTCCGCATCGGGCCCCGACCGGCAGTAATCAGCGGTTCCGGCGCCGGCCGACCTCACTGGCAGCAGCTTTGTCTGCAGAATCACAGAGCACACCTCCGCAGCCGGCCATATTGCAGCTCTGTCTACAAGATCACAGAGCTTCCCTCCGCGTGACCCCCCCCCCCCCCAACACCACCACTCTGGCGTATGCAGTGTCAGCCTGCAGACAAAAAACATGGCTGCAGCGCAGGATCTTAGACCAGCGCTCCGCGCTCCAATCTTGGATTGGTCACCACAGTGATCAGGTCTTCCGAAATGATACGGCTGTGGTTTGAAACGTTTCGAATTTCGATGCCATCACAATAAAAGTCATTTTCTTTTAGATCTCCAACAAACACATTATGTGAACTACAGCTAAAGCAGAGAAAGGTACGCACTACGCACCATGCAATTGCATATGAGTACAGCTTCAACTATAATTGAATGAATATTCGCATTTCCTTTTTTATTTGAGCATTTCATTACCTTTGATGTGGTGGTGGTGAAATGAGGATGAAAATTAATATGTAGTTATAAGGCGTCTTTGCTCAGACACCTTTGCTTTCCGGTCCAAGGTGGGACTGTAGGCGCATCCCACTGGCACCTCAAGCGTCCCTGCCTCACGCTGCACACTGCACAGCAGCTACTCGTATCGGCATCAGCTGCTGCTCACACCCCGGCAGCACGTGAGAGCTCAGCTCCTGTAATCAGCCGTTGGAGGCTACCGGCGCTCGGTGCGTCGCGTGAGGCACGCCAGCCGCCGGTCCACCGCACCCCAGCTGGAGGATCGGCGCCACGCCGCTGCCAGCCGAACATTACCGGCCCTATCGGCCGCATCGGCGCCGTGCATGTGCCAATGCGCCGAGATTGGCTCCAATCGGGGGCGTACTGGTTCCGCTCCTCCTCCCCGGCCGAGCCGCCAATCATCCTCACGGCCCGATGCAGAGCTCTGATCTAATACGTTATGCAACAAATCACTGCAGCCGCTGAAAATCGCGGCTCGTTTGGAAGCTAGCGAGTCTGCCATGGCTCATGGCTGGCCTGCAGCCCTCAAACATCCGGTGTGCTTTAGTCATAGTGCAGCTGAGAGCGAATGCTACTCATTGCAGCATCTGGAGCTTTTTAAGATGCTCTAAAAAGCTACAGATGAGAGTGTAGACCTAGCGTTCTTTCCGCAGCCATGCTGGTCGCAGCTCATCAGCTTACCGTTCCATCTCGAGTCCCCCGGGCATGCTGAATTTCGCCCTGCTGTCTAGGACTGTGACGGGTCAGCTCCGTCAGTGTCCTCTGTCCGGGAGGAGAGCCATGAGGCCCTTTATCAGTCCAGACATCTGGAGGTCTCTTCAGACATGAGACAACGAACGGTCCCAAACAGTCTCCAACAACAGCCCAGACACCATACCCTCTCTCCAGAAGCTGGCCAGTCTTTCTGGCCACCAGAGAGCCCGTCCGGACAGCCCACCTGTTCAGAACCAGACAGCTTCACCAGACAGCAGACGGTCCTGTCTAGTCTGACACTTGTCCAGACACCAGACAGTTTCACCAGACAGTGCACGGTCTCATTCGGACACCTGTTGTCGCCCCAGAATTGCCCTTGAGACAGGTGTGGCCAGACACTGCATTTCACGCTCGGGAGAAGCTTACCAGGTTCTGGAAATTCACCTGAAATCTGAATGTTGAGTCTGAAAACAAAGATTAGTATCTAACACCTGTGTTAAAGCTAGGATGACTGTTTGCATTCGTTTGCATGTTCAGAAACTTTTAAAAGTGCCAGTCTGCGATGAGGACTTATTTTTCATCGACATCTATACTTACACCCTGGTAGGTATGGTATCAGATCACTCATGGCATATAGCATGCAACCTTGAGTACCTCTGCAATCCTCCCCCTCCAAAAAAGGAAATGCGAGAGAGTAAAAAACGTTTTATCACTCGTATCATAATGTAATTTCTACAAGAAGCCAGACGCTTCAGCTGTTTCAAGGCATGCAAAATTTCAATGGAAAGAGAAAGATAGAGAGAAAGAGAGAGCGAGAAAGGGAAAGAGGAAGAAAGAAAGAAAGAAAGAAAGAAAGAAAGAAAGAAAGAAAGAAAGAAAGAAAGAAAGAAAGAAAGAAAGAAAGAAAGAAAGAAAGAAAGAAAGAAAGAAAGAAAGAAAGAAAGAAAGAAAGAAAGAAAAAGAAAGAAAGAAAGAAAAAGAAAGAAAGAAAGAAAGAAAGAAAGAAAGAAAGAAAGAAAGAAAGAAAGAAAGAAAGAAAGAAAGAAAGAAAGAAAGTAAGAAAGAAAGAAAGAAAGAAAGAAAGAAAGAAAGAAAGAAAGAAAGAAAGAAAGAAAGAAAGAAAGAAAGAAAGAAAGAAAGAAAGAAAGAAAGAAAGAAAGAACGAAAGAAAGAAAGAAAGAAAGAAAGAAAGAAAGAAAGAAAGAAAGAAAGAAAGAAAGAAAGAAAGAAAGAAAGAAAGAAAGAAAGAAAGAAAGAAAGAAAGAAAGAAAGAAAGAAAGAAAGAAAGAAAGAAAGAAAGAAAGAAAGAAAGAAAGAAAGAAAGAAAGAAAGAAAGAAAGAAAGAAAGAAAGAAAGAAAGAAAGAAAGAAAGAAAGAAAGAAAGAAAGAAAGAAAGAAAGAAAGTCATTAATCATACGGTACCATGCGGTCACAAAAAGAGGTTAAGGAAGCTAAGCCGTCTTAACGCACGAATTAGAAGAAAATTTATAAAACATAAGAAAAAAGGGTCTGTAAGACCCTAGTCTTCAACTTATTCATGGAACTACGGCGCGGCTTACGTAGGTGTAGTGAGGTAGTCGGCTTTCGTGCATGAGAAACCACTTCGCATGATTTGTGCAATTTGGCGTTCCACGATGCCTATAAGCAAGGGAAAACGAAGCACGGCAAAAAGCGACGCTAATCACTGCTGTGCACTTTCCTTGCCGCTTCCATTTCCACCGACCTTTATTTCGACCTTGCTGCCGACTGTTTGGAGAAACGCCACATCAAAGCGCGGCGCCGGGTGGGTGCGGCGTCCGTCGGCCAGCCGTGTCAGTCATTTGTTCGGGCTGCGGGCGCGGCCCGGTTCACGCCACCCCAGCCGTGTCGGCGCTGTCCGCCGACGGGTCGGACGGAGGACAGGGCTGACCTTCACTCTGCACTCTCCGTCTGCCTCTCGGCGGCGCGCCGGGGGAATATTCCAGACGACCGCCGCGCCGGTCGGTCGGTTTTCCGCCGTGGCTCCCTCCGCGGGCCGGGGGTCGGGCCGTTACTCGGCGGGTACGGGGGCGGGCTGACCGGTACTTACACACGGTGGGGTCTCGATGCCGGGACGTCCGCCTAGCCGGCCATGTGGTCTTCCCGTCCGGCGCTGTGTGCTCTATGGATCATGGGCTAACGGAGTATTACCAGCCGATCTGAGAGCTTGATAAAAGCATCGCTGTGGATGAAAACGACATATTTAGAATAGCCTTGAGGTTACATAAATCAAATCAATTCGCATTATCACAATAGCTAAAGTTCACGAATAGGCCTGAAGATAGACAGGCCTAGGGTGCACATAAGGAGAGGCACACAGGGCCGTATTCTCTCCATTCGAATTGGGGGCCCCTAATGTTTTTAGACCGCCGAAGACCGTCTAAAAATGAGTTGAAATGATGATTGAAAAGACCAGGAGGACCCATCTCGGGCCCAGCCCAGCAGGCCCATATGGGTTCATAAAGAGCAATTTTGGCGGCTGGAGCCTGGGGTCCTTCAGCATGGGGGGCCCAGTTTACAGGTCCTGTCCCCTCCATTCAAAATCCTGTGTGCACGCCTGTAAAGCAATGCAATTAATCTTATGTTTGTCTAAAATGTCTTCACTAATTAATAGTACCTGCTTCTTCACAATTTTTGGGGAAGACCTCCGCGCCCTTTTGTTTTTAATCGGAATTCGCCTAATAATCTTTATTGACCACTCGGCACTGACTTGAATCTACGGACATTATCATTCGATGCAAAAAATAGATATAAAGCGATTTTATATTTCCACTACAATGCATTTGCATGTCGTTACAATGAGTAGGCTTCACCTTACTCATTCCTTTTGAGAAAAAAATTATGTTTGCGGGAATGCCTAGGCACCTATTTTTGTTCTGTGAACTGCATTGCCAAATACGTATATTCCGTGTTCCACACCACCAGCCTGCTCTCTTTCAATTCAAAGTCAGCCAAACGGAATTGAATGGGCGGTTTTCCAGTTAAGCTGGCACTAAGCATGGCTTGTGTAGCTGATCTCCAAGCAGATTTAGGAGTTTAGCTGCTCCTTGCTGACACAATACCTTCTTCGTGCGGGAATTCATGGTAGCAGGTGGAATTTAAAGGTGAAGGGACCAGTCACCCTGCCCAAACCACTCCCTGGCACATTGTCATCGTCCACGTTCTTACAAACTGCTATGAAACGACGCATCAGACTCACTGCACCGGCACTATCTGTGCATTATAATGAGACATTACGTATGTACCTTCGTCTAGCTAAGCGTTTCTGTTGTTATTTGGTAACACTGGGCGTGGCGGTTTTGACGTTAAATACTCAAATAGAACTTCGATGAAAATCATGATAACTTCGATGAAAGCCATGATAAAGCCAAGACTAAAGAGCTTTTTATAAAGCCACAATGTTTTCGATGAATAAGCACTTGCACAATTCCACTGCCAGTTAGATTTTACACCTGATCACATACCTGAGAATCATGTTACAGTGATTCAGCATTTCCTTTTTACATGATCTGAAGGGATTGCAGGGTTTAAAGCCCAGATACCAAGAGTACCTCATGTGGTAGTTTATTTTTTCGTCTCGGGGAGAGCGGGAGTTCTCCCCCATCTTCGCGAGGTGCGAAGGTTCCGGAGCCGAGGTGTGACCAGTGCCCGTTTTCGCGGTACGCCGCGCTGTGTCATAGGTCACCTGTCACGAGCCGGACGCGTTTGTGGGGCACGCAGGTCACAGCGAGCGTGGGAGATAGCCCGTGCGGGGCCGGGTGACGGGGCGCTGGGCTGAGCCGGCCGGAATTCCTGCCGGACTCTGGTCTGAAGTTGAACCCATCTCTGGCCGGAGCTCCAGCCGACCGAGGACGACAGGCGCCGGCCTGTTGCGCCGTGTGTGGCGGAGGACTGTCTCTCGGGTGTGAGCTGACTCAGACCGACTGGTAGGCGGCAGAAGCTGGTCCGAACGCGGACGAGATTGGCCGGTCCTGGTGGGTTGTGCCGGCCTCCCGGTGGGGTGTGGGGTGTGCCGGTCTCCCGGTGGGGTGTGGGGTGTGCCGATCCCGGTGGGGTGTGCTGGTCTCGGCGGGGTGTGGGGTGTGCCGGCCTCCCGGTGGGGTGTGGGGTGTGCCGGTCTCCCGGTGGGGTGTGCCGGTCTCCCGGTGGGGTGTGGGGTGTGCCGGTCTCCCGGTGGGGTGTGGGGTGTGCCGGTCTCCCGGTGGGGTGTGCCGGTCTCCCGGTGGGGTGTGGGGTGTGCCGGTCTCCCGGTGGGGTGTGCCGGTCTCGGTGTCAGAGGAAGAGAGCGTGACTGATGTGGGAAGACGAGACGAAGGCGGAATCGAACAGCGTCAAAGCGTGGATTTCGGTATATTGAACATGACAGCTATGAAGATTTAGTTATGTAATACAGGTCTTAGCGCTTAAATCAGCATGTTTCATTACCATTATCACTTTTACAGCCTTACAAAGAAGCAGGGACTGGCCCTGACTTTCCGGACATTTTATTGTTAAATCAAAGTCACCGGACGCAATGAATATCTACCTACGTTGATGAATGTGTCACTATCAGCTGTAAAACAAGTCACCTGCGTTGACACAGAATTCCGTTCTGCTCGGCCACCAGTTGCAGCCCATGTCGGAAAACCCTTTTTAGTGAGAAAATGCACTGCGAAAGAATCGTTTTGCGGTCAGTTACTTGCAATGCGCAATGCGGCGTTGGATTGAGCTACCGGAGAACAAACGAGCCATCCGCGTGCAGGGAGCCACGTAATCCCTGAAAACAGCGCGCGCTCACCACTGCTCACGAAACCACCTGGGCTTCTGAACACGCCAGTAGCATGTCACTCACGTGAACGCTCTCAATGATGTAGGTAGTAATTGTTTGTAGTTTTCGAAAAAGTCCAACAAAGACAATGAGTAATACAAGAGGCGCATGCGTCTTGAAATACAAGGAATTGTCTCCGAGAAAGACAGCTATGTTGTTGATATGAGCATGCTAGGCATGGGTGTAGGTAGGTAACTGGGGATTCAGATGTTTATGAGAATAATTAGGAATTCAGCACTTAAGAATGTTTTACCGATCTTATTATTATAAGTGAAAATAAATCAGTGCCATATGGCAATATGGATTGTAACTTATCATATGTCGATGGTAGATTTCAAAAGTCATTGAACAATGACTCTTTTTTTAAATTGGAACACTGAGTATCTAACTATTTGGTCCGTTTGATCCGTTTGATACCGAATAAATAGTTGTTTACTAAACGGGTTTCTACCTTCCGAACGGATTGCCGTTTGCTTTACTTTTTTGCTTTCAAGCTCAATCAAACATGTACCTAGGTAGATGCCCAATGTTCCGTCGCGTGAAAAACAGCCAGTTGCACGGGTTGCTTGATCTTTCTTCAAGCCGTTGTGTTACATATCCGATATAAAGCCCTGATTTTAGATCAGTTCCACACTGACTGTGGCTGCTTCATTGGCTAAAGATTAAGAGTACTTGCAGGTGTTCCGAAAGAAACATGAACAAGCTCTGCAACGCCGGTGATGTTTTAGAGCACATCCATTAATTTCCAATAAAAAGCGACTGTATGAATTGCTCATCTCCTGCAAAGTGGCATTTCCTCAAATGCTAGCACTAATTATGAATAACTTCAACGTGCAATCTCAGGGAAGCACCAGGCTTTGGATGCTGCCATAAGTCTTGTAAGTCGCTGTTCAGCCCATCGTGCAGCATGTGTGGTATTCCAGACGGATTATTCCCGAGATGTTGATCGCATCTTTGTCTCACACCTCAACACCTCTGAACGCGGCGGTCGGCGGTCGCGGGCGTTAGCGCACCTCCCAGCTCAGACTCGCCCTAATCCTCTGTCAGCCTCAGCCGACAGTGGCGTGGCCGCAGCAGCTGACAGCGGTGTGGGCCGTGCTGTGGGCTGCAACTGACAGAACTACATGCAGGCCGCAGCAGCTGACAGCGGTGTGGCCGCAGCAGCTGACAGCGGTGTGGGCCACTGCAGCTGACAGAGCTGTGGGCCGTGCTGTGGGCTGCAGCTGACAGCGGTGTGGCCGCAGCAGCTGACAGAGCTGTGGGCCACAGCTGACAGTGGCGTGACCGCAGCAGCTGACAGTGGTGTGGGCTGCAGCAGCTAAAAGCGGTGTGGGCTGCAGCTGACAGAGCCAGGGCCGCAGCTGATAGCTGCCAACCCCAGCTGACAGTAGTGTGGCCGCAGCAGCTGACAGAGCTGTGGGCCGTGCTGTGGGCTGCAGCTGACAGCGGTGTGGGCTGCAGCTGACAGTGGTGTGGGCCGTGCTGTGGGCTGCAGCTGACAGTGGTGTGGCCGCAGTTGCTGACAGAGCTGTGGCCGCAGCAGCTGACAGCGGAGTGGGCTGCAGCTGGCAGAGCCAGGGCCGCAGCTGACAGCTGCCAACCCCAGCTGACAGTGGTGTGGCCGCAGCAGCTGACAGAGCTGTGGGCCGTGCTGTGGGCTGCAGCTGACAGTGGTGTGGGTTGCTGCTGACAGTGTAGCGTTTAGTTAGCGATACCGGATTGGTACACAAACGGCATTAATTTTGATGTCCGTATCTACAATGGTTCATGCATTATCACGGAGGTATTAATGATGATACGGAATCAGTTTCTCCCCAGCGCGGGGCGCGTTTGAAGTCACCCTTGTACTTGGGTACCGCACGGCGACTGTAAGCCGCTGATGATCTCCTCTTATCCAGCGGGCGGAGATGGGATCGGTGAGGTCGGAATCCAGATGGAATTTCCTGAGCCTACGTCTTGCTCATGGGGTCATTTGATGGACTGTTGAAATTTAACGGCACAGTTGAACATGACAATGCAGATGCAGCCAAGCTGTGGATGATTTAGGCGTCTTGATACCACGGCAAATTTAGCCCTGTGCAATGGGAGGCGCCACAGAGCTGGGGATGGAGAGAATCTCATCTCCCAGCTTACGGAGTGGAGGGAATCATTCCCTCCAGTTTTGGGTAATGCTCCTGGTGGCAGTTTTCTTTTTTAACTTTAATTGCATACCTAATATAAAACGCCGTGAGACTATGATGTGCCGCTAAAATGAGACCAAAGTCAGTGAGGGCGGTACACTGCATCCGCTCCCAGGCAGTGGGAGAAGTGCTGGCGCTGCTTCACCGACAGTCGGCCACCAAACCAGTTGTGAGCCGCTGTCGCCGCGGCCGGCCGCCCAAATCGGGTCCCGCCGCGCCCGCCGCGCCGCTCGCGCCCTCTGTTGAGCCGCGCCGAGTCCTCGCCGTCAGGAGACTGAGCTGCCGTCACCCGCGCCGGTAGCTGGCTGGCTGGCTGGCTCGAGTGCCTGGCATGCCCCGTCTCCAAACTGAGACCACGTTGACCTCACCGCGGCCGACCGACCTCCGTGGCCTGAACCCTCCGAGCTCCCTCGGATAGACAGAACTTGCCGACTGCAGGCAGTAGGAAGGCCGACTCCGGATCCATTCGTATCCGTTCATTGTTCATCCCGCACACACCGCTGTATCCCCTCGGACACCGCTGTATTCCCTCGGACACACTACCATCGGCCGATCGCGGCGGCGGGCGGGCACCTCCAGTCGCGGCGGTGATCAAAGCGCCCGTCCGGCCGGCGCTCGCCGACACTCAGCCGTGAGACCGCGTGTTGCCGCGTGCACGGCCGGCGCGACAGCATTCCACCGGCGCGGCGAGAAAAATCACCGCAAATGAGCGCCGCTCGGCGGGCGAGCCGGCCACCCCGAGCGGCGCCGCGCTCGCACCCTGCCACGCGCCTTTTTACGAGCGCGCGCAAATCACGCTCCGTCATAAAGCTGAGCGTCGCCGGCACATGCCTTTGGTCGGTCGGCGCGGCGGCCGTTCTGATTTAGTGGCACAGACCACCGCAGGAAACCGGCCAGCCCAGGTGGCGACCAAAGTTATTCGGGATGTTCGGAGCCTACTCAGTTGTCAGAGCTGCTCAGTGCTCAGAGCGCCCTCCTCGCGCCTCCCCGGATGCCAAAAGAGCGCGGCCACGGCCGTCGCTGCTACCGCGGAAGATCTCTCAAAGTAAGCCCAATCAGCCTGTGTGGCGCTGCTTTCCGGGTGAGCCCGGTCGAGTGGTGGCCGTTCGGGCGGGCGGCCGCTGCTCCCCACGGGGTGTCGGCCCGGGTAGATCGGGGTGGATGGACGGTTCGGCAGCCGACTGCGGTGGTAGGTCGGTGGCGGGCCGCTCAACGCACCAGTCGATCTCGGCGGGAGGGTGGGGGTCCCGACCGGCACCTGTCCGGGCCGACGACCGGTGCACGCCACACCACTAACTGGCCCCGGTTACCGATACAGCGCGAGCTGCCGGTCGCCGCCCGCTCGCCGGCCGGACCGCCACGGCACATTGCCCCAACAGACGGTAAATAACTTTTGAAAATACCAATTTCCAATTTTAGTGTTTTCTGGACCAAAATTTTGCGAGGAATCCGATGGTGTGGTCCCCGAAATCTGAAAAATTTCCATTTTGGAGATAGCACCTATTTTTTGAAAAATAAATATTCGTCAGGCTTAATAGTCAAATAAATTGGAAATATAATGAGTTAATTTTTGTAACAACACTAGAATGTGTCGAACATTAATCAGAGATATATTTTAGCTGAGATGATAATATATCTGCGCATACATGTACATGAACTAGTACATTAACCCTCGTCGGCCCAGAAGGGGTGGGGCGGGTGCCGCCTAATAGGGCTTTTCGCGATAGCTTAAAACTCGCTTAGGGTAGACAGCTGAAACTTGGCATACCTAATCTTTTATTCAAGCTGGATCTTTTGACCTCAACTGCGTTTTCAGGTCAGGTCAGGTCACTGACCTATGACGTCATAAATGAGCCTCTGCGAGGTCCTCAGATGTTGCAACTTTGCAACGCCCTCGGTGCCAGAGGAACTTTCACAGGAAGATAAAACTTACAGGACGTAGTATCCTTCAGAGGTCTCACAACTTGTATATCTCGGATTTAACCTAAATGTCACATGAGGTCAGGTCGGTCACGTGACCTCACCATTTTAAGTCAATGGGGGAAATACGAAAACTGTTATTTTGGCGCCGTAATGATCTAAAACTATCCCAAGCACATGAAATCGTGGTTTCATGATCGGACCTTACAAAGAGTACATGAAACCACGATTTCATGTGCTTGGGACAGTTTTAGATCATTTCCGGCGCCAAAATAACAGTTTTCATATTTACCCCATTGGCTTATAATGTGAGGTCACGTGACCGACCTGACCTCATGTGACATTTAGGTTAAATCCGAGATATACAAGTTGTGAGACCTCTGAAGGATACTAAGTCCTGTAAGTTTCATCTTCCTGTGAAAGTTCCTCTGGCACTGAGGGCGTTGCAAAGTTGCAACATCTGAGGACCTCGCAGAGGCTCATTTATGACGTCATAGGTCAGTGACCTGACCTGACCTGAAAACGCAGTTGAGGTCAAAAGATCCAGCTTGAATAAAAGATTAGGTATGCCAAGTCTCAGCTGTCTACCCTAAGCGAGTTTTAAGCTATCGCGAAAAGCCCTATTAGGCGGCACCCGCCCCACCCCTTCTCGGCCGGCGAGGGTTAATGTACTAGTTCATGTACATGTATGCGCAGATATAGTATCATCTCAGCTAAAATATATCTCTAATTCATGTTCGACACATTCTAGTGTTGTTACAAAAAATAACTCATTATATTTCCAATTTATTTGACTATTAAGCCTGACGAATATTTATTTTCAAAAAATAGGTGCTATCTCCAAAATGGAAATTTTTCAGATTTCGGGGACCACACCATCGGATTCCTCGCAAAATTTTGGTCCAGAAAACACTAAAATTGGAAATTGGTATTTTCAAAAGTTATTTACCGTCTGTTGGGGCAATGTGACGGACGAGCCGTGCGTGCTCTGTGATCGAGCAGCCGCGGACCGCAGCCGGCCGGCGCCAATTTCCCACGCGCCGCCGCGGTCGGCAGACGCCCCCCGGAGATGAGCCGACCGACACGGCCGCCCGCCGGTGACGTCACTTCCGGTCGGCGTCCCGTCCCGCCGGTCCGCCGTGGATGAGACCGACATTCGTAGTACGGCATAATTCGCACACGGAAACGGACTTTTTGGAATTTTAACTTACCTGCGCATTTAGACTGTGTCTTAGAAGCGGGTATGATTCATGCATCGTTCACTAGGACGGATATATTTACCTTGCATTCAACTGTCAAGAAATTTCGAAGTGACACTCTCTTATCAGATGTATGCCACTTTGTTTATTTCATCACATTTCAAAGGAATGTTTGAAAATGTACGACCGTGGAAAGGAAGAACAACGTCCAGGGCCAGCTAATTACATCTTTACTATATAGGTAACAGACGATGTCGTACACAGATTTTTGGTGGTCAAGTGACGCGGAAGCTACCAAGTGTTTGTTGTGAAGATAAGAGTTTTACAGTTTTTGATCCTTGAGATTTATCCTTCCTTTTCCTCTGCCAGTTTGTGTTCATTCACTAAAAGGTAAACTGCCATCGACCATGCAGCACATGTTGATTGGTTATCCTGATGGGTTATCATGATTGCCCATGATTGGTTATCTTGTGGGAATACATAGATGTTATAGGCATGCAGGAAACTGGAAAATGCGAACATCTACAAAGTGATTGCATAACATAACCTACGTACAGTGACGCATTAGGTATACCACATCACACATGAAACGGGGACTCTTCTTCGTAGTTCAAAAATCTGATGCCTGAGGTTATAATTCGGTAATGATTAAAACCAGAGTCCAGAGATAAAGAATCCATTAATCGTTATTTGCATTTCTGTCGTCCTACCAAAGTACAGCCAGGATGTTACAATGAATCTGTCGTCTAAAGGGGCCCTGACACTTGCACGACTTTGTGGCACGCATTGGCACGAATCGAATCGTGCCCGTGCGCATACTAGTCGTAAACTGACGTGAAGTGTGCGTTAGCTCGTCGTGACTTCGTGCCATGTCGGGGTGAGAACTTTGAAATGTTCAAAGTTTTGGTCACGACAAAATTTCGTGACCGGATCGTGAACTATGCGCAAACTGTTCGTGAACTCGTCGTGAACTTGTCGGGACGGTGCGGGAAGTGCGTAAACTATGCGCAAACTATGCGAAAAGTATTCGTGTACTCGTCGTACCAGCCCTTGCCAATGTGTGGATCTCGGCTTGCTTCGTAGCGCGAAATTTGGGATTGTTTGGTGTTTTTCCCGAGTCGATTGGACGCCTAGATGGGAAGTTATGACCGAAAATGTATTTAATGGGTCATTTCAGGTCAAAGGGGTCCAACTAGGTCACACGGGCTCAGGTTAGGTCACAGAGGTCAAATTAGGTCACACGGTGTCAGGTTAGGTCACAGAGGTCACGATGGGTCACGCCAGGTCACAGAGGTCAGCCAAAGTCACGATAGGTCAGTCCAGGTCAAACTGGTCACATTAGGTACGGTCAGGACATTTGCGTCACTGGAGCTCACGATGGGTCAGGCCAGGACACGGAGAAATAGGTAAATGGGAGGTCACATTTTTATATGGCATGCCCAAGTCGGCACAAATTGCGCAAACTTGTCGTGCCAATGCGGGAAGTGCGTAAACTATGCGCAAACTATGCGGAAACTATGTGTGAGCTCGTCGTATCAGTCCGTGTCAATGAGGACACTGATGGGCACGCATTCGTGAATTATTCGTGAAATCGTCGTGAACTGGTCGTGCACTAGTCATGAACAGTGCGGGAGCCATCACAGTTCGTGCACGAAAATGGCACGGCTTGCCACGACAAAATCGTGACCGAAAGTCGTGCAAGTGTCAGGGCACCTTAACACGGCGCAGATAAAGCGTCGACACTTGCAGGACTTTTGGCCACGATTTTGCCATGGCAAGTCGCGCCATTTTTCGACGAGAACTGCACAGAGGCTCCCGCACTGTTCACGACAAGTTCACGACGAGTTCACGTCGAGTTCACGTCGCTTTGACGAAATTTCACGAATGAGCACGCATTAATGTCAACATTGCACCAACTGGCGCTATAAAGGCCTGGCTACACTATGCGTTTTCTTCGTGCGTTTTTTGCGTGTTTGCGTGTTTTGCGTGATATCGTTCTAGAAAAAGGAACGATATTACGTTTTTGTGATGTTTCTCACCTTAAATTTTAGTTACATAAGAGTTATATAAGCTTTTGTATATAACCAAAGTAAAAATTATATTGTTTATAACTTTTTTCCTAGAACGATATTACGCAAAACACGCAAACCTGCAAAAACGCACGCAGAAAACGCATAGTGTAGCCAGGCCTTAAGTCCATGCATAGTTTTCGCATAGTTTTTTTGCATAACAATACACACTTCCCGCATGCTGGCACGACGAGTTTGCACATTGTGCAATTCGCGAAGACTTCGGCACGCCAAAAATGAGATCTTCTTTTTTATTCGCAGTCATTTTATGCTTAGTCACAGTTATTCAAAGCTAGCATTTTTATTTTCCCGCGGAGACAACGTACTGAATGCCAAAGACACGACTATTGCTCTCTCATTATTCAAGAGGAACAGAAAAGGTTGGAAGGGACGGAAGAGCAAAAATGGCAGCCTCTTCCCGAAGAAAGACTAAAAAAGTATTGAGTAGGGAAAACTTTGACCAGAAGTCACGAGCTTGGTGATATTGCTGTCCAGAAATGCAGTATGACAGCCCAGTAGCAGTGTCCAAGAAGACCTCACACCGACGCGAGCGCCGCTGTCAGGCATAAGTCGTGAACTGCTCGTGAACTTGTCGTGAACTGCTCGCACCATGCGCAAACTATTCGTCACGTGCATAAACTAGTCGTGAACTATTCGTCAGACATCAATGCGTGAAGTACACGTGACCGTGTCATTGGGAAGGTACGGCCACACTGTGATCCCCACCATTTCGTGGACAGTTCGTGAACCATTCGTGAATTCAACGTGAGATGTTCTTGACCTATTGGTGGCAATTCGTTACAGTTGTGACATGGCGCGCACTGTCACGCATTGGCGCGCATCCTTCCGCATCGACCCAACGAGTCCACGACGGTTTTACCTACGTTTGTGCTTAGTTCACGACTCGGTCGCAAACGTTTATCTTGAACATTTCTTTTTTGTTGAATATTTTAAAATTCTCGTTCCACCATGGGCTACACTTTGTTACATTAAATCAGCGACCGTGCTTCGTTTTATAAATCACACGAAAAATTCTCGCCTTTGCGTTACCGTCTGGTTAGGCAGTGGCACTGTCAAACTCCCCAATATAACCTTTAACACTAACTGTCCGTATTCTAACAAAACTGACACGTGAATCCTTATCCGACCAATCCCGTTTGACAGTGCCATAAATTAAAATTGTTCAATGTGTGATCCCAAATTATATTCAATAAACGGAACGGAACGGGAAAAAAACTATACGTCATGCATGACTCGATTGTTGATGGATCGCCAGTGCATGCTGGGATGAAAAGGGACTGCTTTGGATGTAGCAATCTTCTGCTGGCCATCTGAGGGCCTCCGCCAGTTCCAGCCGGTGACACCTCCACATGAGGCCACTCCATGTCTGCTGACACCCGCGCAGACTGCCCGGGAGCGCGCTCCTAATTCCGTGCGGGGCACTGCATCCGGCGGCCGGCCGGGCCACCGCTGCCCGGCAGCCCAGCCGCTGTGAACAGCGGCTACTCAGTGCCCGATACCCATCAGGCTAGCAGGTGCACCGCTGCGTAAAACATCCACTTAACTCCGCCGTACGGAGCCAAACCCACCAAATCTGTTTTAAACGTCTGCATCTGCCTGCTCAGGAGCGTTTGTGCACCAACCACTAGTATGGCGTGATGCTCGTGCGATGTGAGATATGCTTATGCACACGTAAAGCCGCCAAATTATTTCGTGATCCGCCGTGAAAAACAGCGTTGACTAGCTGCCGGATAAAGTGCTACCACTCACGTTATAATGCCGTGTCGGTTCGTGCATCCGATCGTGCATTCGTGCTACTTGCTGGCGAAATTGCCGTTCTTTGTAAGATAACACGATTCAGATGATTCCCGACATTCCATTACATGTAGCATATTGGTGGTCATAACTCGCAGCTATGACACCTCTCGGCGAGTGTCACCTGAGAGTGTGACGTGTCAGTCTGCCGCCGGTGTCAGTACACAGCACTGTGTGTCACCTTCCGCCGGTGTCAGTACACAGCACTGTGTGTCACCTGACACCGATGTCACCTGACAGTGTGACGTATCAGTCTGCCGCCGGTGTCAGTACACAGCACTGTGTGTCACCTGACACCGGTGTCAGCTAACACAGCGCTGTGTTACCTGTTGGTGGTGTCAGGAGACAGCATTGTGCGTTACCTGTTGGGGGTGTCAGGACACAGCACTGTTTGTCACCTGAGAACGGTGTCAGGACACAGCATACCTGACTGTGCGTTACCTGACGGTTGTGCCAGCTGACACTGTGATGTGTGTATAGTCCCCGGCGCCACGTCACGTTGCATCGGCGAGCAGTAGCGGCGGAACACCCTCAGTTAAGGTGGGGGGGGGGGGGGGGGGAACTGCCGACTTTTGGTCCCATTCTTTCCATGCAACGACCCTAGGGCTAATGTTAAAATGCCAAAATCAAAGGGGGGCACGGTGCCCCGGTGCCTTCCCCGTTCCGCCGCCTATGTCGGCGAGAGCGGTCGACATGGAAAGGTGTGGGACTGCACGCCTCAAGAGCGACATCATTTTTAGCGTCCGCCACCAACACCGGGCCAGAGATCAGTGTATAGATGCCGCCATTCAAAGACACGATGTGGGAAAATCAAAGATGTAAAACGACACTCGGTATCTAAGCCGCTTTTGTTCCGATACCGAATGATTAGGCTTTCCTGAATGCAATGATCTGTATGTCTGGCGATAATTTCCTGATAAACGTAGCTTAGATGAGAAGTGTTGTTCTAAAGTGGTTTCTCTCCCAGAATTTAGATATGGATATAGTCTGTTCCATATCAAGCTTGCAGCCGGAGTTTCTTCGGCAGATCGCTCCTCCGCTCAAGAGTCAAGAATTTGCGTCTTAACCCTCGCCCTGGCATGGCATTTTTCATAACACGGCCTGGCAGGGGGGGGGGGGTCGATGCGACCCCCCCCTCGCGATTGGCTCCTATGGCACCTAGAAACACCAAATTTGGTAGGTAGGTGGGCCCCCTGGAGTTCTCGCCCCTGTGCAAATTTGGTTGCTCTAGGTCAATATTTAGGGGGGCTTTGGGGAGTATAAATGTAAAAATTTCGCTAAAAACAGGTCAAAAGTTTTTCGCTTATAGCTTTTGATCTAATTAAGATAGAGCAAAAAGAAAAGCACCAGTGAACTCAGCACGTCAAGGCGCGTCGAATGATATACTTTTTAGCTTGCTTAAGTGTACTTAAAGTTTTTCTTAAATTTTAAGTAAACTTAAATTAATAAATTAAGTTCAAGTTTATCAAATTGCATCATATTGCATATCATTCGATTCGGCTGATCACCAGGAACACAATGATACCATTTTTAAGCTCTAGCCTCATTATATGCCAAGTTATTGGCAAAAACGTCATTTGACCTCAGTTGACCTCATTTGACCTGACCCATGGATAAATACACCAAACAAAGAAGCACCAAGTGACCTGCTGATAAGTACTGTGGTTTCAAAGCACAAAAGTGATAGAACGAAGCGGATATCGAAGCGTATTTTCCCAATTTAATATTTTCCCAAAGGCTTAACATTACGGCGTAATGACCTCTAACTGACCTCAGGTCAGTGACCTCAAAAAACCCGAACTATATGTTATACAACTCGGTGAACTTAGCACATCCTGAAAGTTTGAAGGAAATCAGTCCAAAACTGTGAGTTGGACAGGTGCAAAAAGAAAATTGAAATTTGACCATGACCTTGTACCGGTTTTTCTGAACTGGTGACCTGACCCAAGGTCACCCGGACCTGAAATTTTCAGGTCATATGTAAAAAGGTTGCCTCATAGGCTGTCGCCGCCGTTTTTACGCTATCTTCGAAAAACCTTAGGGGGGGTCGCATCGACCCCCCCCCCCCCCTGCCAGGGCGAGGGTTAAAATGTAAGAGCTGTATGTATATACAGAAATCACGCACTGCTTTCAGCAGGGCACTTCGGCTGCAAACTTGAAACGGAACAGAGTATAGTCATTAATATGGCTGCTTTTTATATGCCTACTCCTTGGATAGGAAGCATGCAAACTGAAGTCCATGCATTTCGGTTGATATTGCTCAAGCTTGCTTACTGCACAAAACAAAATAGCACAATTGATAGCACTAATGATTTCACTGCCTGTTTGCCAACTGCCTTTTTTGTCCAGTAAACAGCATCGAGCAATAGCCGTTCTCACGACGACCATCTGCACACAGAAAAATATTGACACCGTTAGCGGTGTAATTGCACAGTACATATCTGAGCACTTGAGGAAAGTTAATTTAGTCCCTTCCCCGCTTAAATTACTCGCGCTTCCAAATGAACACCAGGAAGAAGGTAATAGAACACTGTTAGGAGGGTTGGGTGTTTTACTACATGTAGCAAAACACCCAACCCTCCTAACAGTGTTCTATTACCTTCTTCCTGGTGTTCATTTGGAAGCGCGAGTAATTTAAGCGGGGAAGGGACTAAATTAACTTTCCTCAAGTGCTCAGATATGTACTGTGCAATTACACCGCTAACGGTGTTAATATTTTTCTGTGTGTGGTACACATTTGGTGCAGATTAGGTACAGATATGGTGCAGATTTGGTCTAAATAGGTTCATGTGTTTCTTAAAAGTTATCGGTATGGATTGCACAGATCCTAATATACCTCATTTTTTCAAATGATCAGACATTAGTTATTTTCGATTAAAACACTGAAATAAAGCTATGATATGAAGATATTTATTGTAAAAGAGATTTGGTGCAGCTTTGGTCAAATTAGGTGCATTTGCCAGATATCCCGCCGTAAAAACGGCTAATATCAACCGAAATATGTCATATGTAAAATTCAGGTTATACCTTTATTTTTAGTTCTACATAGAGATGAATCCGAAAAACAGCCATCCATATGATGATATTTGTTCAATACCTATCTCTACAATAATGTTTTATGTCAAAAATATACAGCATTTACAGTCTATACGAGTGTTGTTTCAGGAAGCCCGTCACTTGGATAATCTATCGACTTGTGAAAGCTGTTGTTTCCCAACGTTAGACAATGTATTAGGCTATCATTGCCATTTAAAACAGTGTAGGCAATAGACATATACTATGCATGGATCACTTTGGTCTGAAACACCCAAACAAGAGCCGAGCTCGAATTGAACTCCGTGCTCCGTCGTGCACTGACCATCGACAAAACCCACCGAAAACTTTTCGGAAATGCTCGGCATGAACTCGTGATTCTTTACGGTGTTCTTGGGACAAAGGATTAGCAGCAGGGTTATGAAAACCTGCCGTTTCTGAGAAAATGTCATCCATGTGCCGCTCCTTCATTCATTTCAACGACGTCGAGATAACAATTTTACATGGATCGGCGAAAGAGTTGAAATGCCGTTGTACTATTTTCTTCACAAACCCGTTTCTGTGTTTTTACTAGCCATGTTAGAAATAGGTAAGCACATAGCCAAAATGCAGACACACCTGTAGGGCCTTTCAGGTGAAAAGGGTAAGGCGAGTTAGCCCGCCTTTGACTGAAGGGGTCGTTTAATGCCACTTGCCGACTATTCACAGTAACTCGGGCACGAATAACGCGCTTGCCTGGAATCTTGATGTTCTTTGTCTTATATTAATCTTAAATTGTCAGTAAAAATGTCAATTGTTTTCCCCCCCCCCCCCGAAAAAATCATTATCATCAAACATCAATTATGTAGTGTCACCACACGCCGACTGGGACCGAAATTGACACAACTTTTCAACTCCGCTCAATACACATATCTTTTGACAAATTCGCAAATAAAACATTCTTAATTTAGCCCTTATACTTACAGTAGAACATATATATAATCAGAAAAGCAGAAAGTTTGATATAAAACCTTCCTTTCTTAAAAATTATTTTAACTTTCACCCCAGTGGGGAGGGGGGGCATATGCTACCACCCTGTCGCGTTTTTTTCTTGCGTGTAAATAAAAAACCGCGGCGCGTAGCGCCGCTCTGCTTGGAGTAGCTTTCTGTACATCAATTTTGGACCATGTGTGAAATTCTTGACCCCAGGTCATGTCAGGTCAGGTCACCAGGTCAAGTTAACTGACCATGCCTAAAAAAGTTTGCAATCATGTTCAGCCTGCAGTGTTTGTCAGAAAGGTTGTAAACTTGGTGGATTGCATGATGTTATGGGCGCCTATAATTTGTATATCTCGGATTTTTTTATATCCGTGACCTAAGGTCAGGCCAGTGGCGTGACTTTACCATTATAAGTAGTCAATGGAGAAAAAGGAAAATGCCTTTAGATCCTTGTGTACGCATAGGAACAGTCCAACTATTACAGAATCACAATGATTTGGACCACCCGTGACGACCAAGGTGTCTTTTTTGCTGATAGCCTCTAGAAAGGTCATCCGAGGTCATTTGAGTTTACAAACATATTTTTGCCAATAACTCTCGATTGGAAAGAGATAGGACGCTGGGGATGGCCTCATTGTGTTTGTCTTGTTGAGACGCATCGACTGATATGCAACATGACTTTTTCCGGTCAGGTCATGACCTTGACCTGAGGTCAAATTTTCAAGTTGACCTTTCAAAGTCAAATTATAGTTCATTCGACGCGTCTCGGTGAGAAGAACATGATTCTAGCAATAGAAATGTCGTGGCTTTTTTTAGTCAAAAGTTATTGTCGAAAAACACTTTCCGTAAAAACAGCTATTTTTTAGTTTTTGCCCTCTGGATGCTAAACCGTTGACCTGAGGTCAATTTTGATGATGAAGTTATCAAAAGAAGAGTTCAAAATCTGTCGATTGCTTTTCCATGCGTTTTTGTTTTAGATATCATAGTTCTTGAGATAAATGCATGTTTTCTGAAAAATATAATGACATTTGGCAAATTCTGACCTTCGATGACCTCCAGTGACCCCAATATTGCTCTAAGATAAAAATGACAGAAATACTTTCAAACGTACGTACGCATTGAGAGCTATCGACTGCTTTTTACCGCGTAATGTCAAGACAATCGATGTGTAGCATGCTTGATGCTAAAATCGTGTAGGCACCTAAAACTATCTGTCGGTATTAGTCATACTAAAACATTGCTCAAATTTGAACATACAATGATGCTTAGGTGATGTCTTCTTGCGTGTACTATGGCTTTATTGAACAAAGTGTACCTCGCGATTCATTCTGACAGTTCTTGACATTGGCGCGACATTTTTTTTCATCAAATTCAGACAGGGAAGTGACATTTACAACACTAGTTACAGCAGCATTAGCCCAAATACTCTTCTTTTTATAGGATCATGATATGTAGGTGCTGATTAAATTGCCAAATAATGCCCTCCATCATGACCCGTCCACCAGATGCTGAAAAGCCGGAGCTGTCGTGACCTCCGAATGGACAGGTTTGTCCGCACCCTGTCCAGTTTTTACATATCTAATCGCATATACGATTGGCTGATCTGCTGGGTGGGCCCCAGGGATCTGCTTTGATATCGTGCTGAGATGGAAACATTCTGATACGGAGACACATCTGACACACGATGCGAAAAAAAAACTGATAAGGGAAAATGTAAGCAAATCTCAACAGAACGTGACTGCTGAGACAGTGACTGGAATAGCGTTCCACCAAAATACGGCCCACGTCGCGCCTCTGGCTGCTGTGGGAACTCGAGGCCGCCGGCCAGGCGCAGGCCGGGCCCTCAGTACCGACTGCCGACAGCCATTTCGTGTACAGCCGGAGCTGCGGCAGGCGAGCCGTACTGAGAGCGGCAATCAGAATTGTTAAAACTGACGGGGCAATGGCGCAGGCTGTAGCGTGCCGTCAGGCCTGCTGGGGTCGACCTGACGCCCTGCAGTGGGGCCGCTCCGACAGTCTCTATACTTCGTATCAATATCCACCAGCGACAGCATCATCGAGGCTCGACAGATTGCTCGTCTAAAACAGAAACATAACTTACAGCAGCTCACATCTCGCCATCGCATTCGCAACATTCGAAGCGGGCATTCCGCACCAACACGTGTTGTTGAGAGATTGATAAAGCCCTCAACAAAAGAACAATACTTGTATATAACTATGCTAGCGTCCCGTTTCAAAGACCGACCAGTAATAAAACTGGCCGATTCGTTTTGATACTGACCGGAGGGCCAGTCAATCTTCGGGCCGACCAGTTAAATAGAGACACGCTAGAGCGATGACAACATTTTGGATATGCTCAGTTCCACGATACGGATCGACTGATACGCCGAACACAACTTTTTCCAGTGGTGAATGAGTATGAGCCCTTTACCTTTGGTCAAATTTTGAAGCTGACCTTTTAAGGTCAAGTTATAATTAACTCGACGCGGCTTGGCCAGAGGAATACGATACCGGTAAAAAATATGCCGTGCTTCGAGTCAAAGCTTTTGAAGAAAAAACGATTCCCGCAAAAAGATCAGTTTTGACATTTTTCTATGTAGTTGCAGACTAAAACGTTGAACTTGTATCAAATTTGATAACATTATTCAGAACGAGCGTTGAAAGAGCTATCGAATACGCTTATTAGCCGCGGTGCTGTAGCTCCGTATTCGCTCCCGAGTCACGCGCTGATAGATATGGCGAAAATTGTCGGAAGTGGCGAAATTTGACCTCTGATGACCACAGGTCAGCGGACCATAAAAATGAGCAGAGTAGTTTCGTCATGATTTTCCACGCTCTTTCGAATGCCCCTACTATATGTCTCTACATGGCCCAAGAGTCGAGTTAGAAAATGTGAGGTGTTCAAAAGTGATGCAGTGGAGAGAGAGAGAGAGAGAGAGAGAGAGAGAGAGAGAGAGAGAGAGAGAGAGAGAGAGAGAGAGAGAGAGAGAGAGAGAGAGAGAGAGAGAGGAGGGAGGGAGTGGATGGGGAGGGAGAATGGATGGGGCTGATGTGAGGGTGCACTGCGATTGCCTCGATTATTGCCAATCTGCAGCGTTATTGCTGTGCCTGCTGGGTGCCGGACGGGGAGCGATGTGCCGATCCCGGTGGCCGGGCTCTCGGCGCGACCAATCTGGCGCTGTCGGCGCGCGGCGGCGCCTTTGGCCCAGTTGTGACAGACGCGGCGCGGCGGCCGCGCCGGTTTTTGCGCCGCCGCGCCGCAGCGGTATCGCGTTTCGCGGCGGCCGGCCGGTCGGCCGTCGGCGCGGCCTTACACTGAAATAAGACGTGCTTAGTGACACGATCTTATCGGCTGTCATTTATCACCGGGGCAATTATTTCACTGACGGCTTGTTATTAGCACCTTTGATGGCTCGGGCCTGTCTGCACGCGAGAACATCATAATTGATCAGATTTGAACAAGCTTTTAGCAAGGCGAGACCGATCAACATTATCCGTCACACAAAGAAGATTAAATTAAGAAGTAGTGTTCCATTACGTGCTACATTGGACAGACATTGGGTACAAATAATACAACGATGTTGAGAAAAACAGGGAGAGTTGGAGCCTCATAGAATACCGACATCGTTTATTTTGATTTTACCGATAATTTCTAATGCACTCTTCAAACATTTTCCTTTGTTTGTATCACCTGACTCGAGGCTAGCGTCTCTCGGTTGTGGCGTGACCGAGAGTCGGGTCGCGGAGCGAGGTCAGTGGGGTCTGCCTCGCCAACCGCCTCCGGGCTGGCGGAGCACTGCGCAGCGTGGGTACTGGGTCTGCTAGATGGGCAGAGAAGCCTCTGGGCCATCGAGTGTGTTTGTAATTCTTTCTTGGTTACGAGCGAGCGAGCGCAGCGAGCGAAGTGAGTCTTTTCAATATAACGGAAAAATCTCAGTATGAGCGGCCGGGCCCGGCCCGGCCTGTAACGCTTTTGAGAGGCTTATATCTCAGCAACCGCTGGACCGATTGGCCTGCGGTCTTTTTTGCTGGGTAGCCCCATCCCTTCTACCCCGTAATTGACTACTTTTGATACATCTCAGTGACCGTCGTGGCACGTGCCACGTGAAAAGTCAAGGGTGTTCAAGCTGTTTTGCAAAAGTAGTGATTTTGAGATGCTCATTTCTCAGCAGCCGCTTGGGCGATCGGCTTGCGGTAATTTTTGTAGGGTAGCAGCATCCCTTCTACCAAAAAAAGGATACTCTCGATGCATGTGGGTCACCCCCAGTGCACGTGCAAAATACAACAATAAGAGGTGGGGCATTCCACGATAGATCGTACCACTTTTTTCCAATTTGACACCCTCATCTCTCGGAATTTGACGAGAATTGGTCTCAGGGGTAATCAGGGGCTCTGAATCCACCTGTAACAATTTCAGGCTTATCAGATAAGTATTTTTTGAGTTATGGTGTATAACATTTTTTGGATCTTGCTTTGTAGCGCTAAGTTTGGCGGGCTGTAACTCTAAGACGGATTATTCAAATGCCAAATGCTATATAACATTGAACTTGCAATGAAACAGAGATTAATATGTATTTTTGAAATCTCGAAAAATACGCTGTTTTTGATATATGACATATCGAGTTTTCTTTCATTTGTATTTTTTGGACTTGGGGACCAAATTTTTTTGAATTTTTATTTCTTTGAAAAAAATATTTGGCTCATTGTTAACCCGCGCCCCGCTGGGCTATTCAGCCATACGCGCCCTGCTGGGGGGGGGGGGGCAGATTCTGCCCCCCCTGTCTAACTTCCGAACCGATGGTCGTAGAAAGACGGGGAAAACGGCAATCGAAAGCTCTCAACAAGGCGGATCTTAAGAGCCCAAATTTTTTTGCTTAAGTAGGTCAGAGGTCAGGTCAAGGTCAGGTCAAGGGTACAAAATACAAGTTTCTACAGTATCGGCCTTGCACCGTAGTTGCCGAAGAATGGACTGAGACTGATTGCCCAAAACGTGTTCTTAGACTACCAAGACAATATTCGTTGCACACAATGTCATTCAAAGGTCAAGGTCAAGGTCAGGTCAGGTCAGGTCAGGTCACCAAAAACAAAATATAGAAAAGGGCATGTGCGACACATGTTTTATGGGTCATTTTACTCATGGAATTCAATAAGCACACTCAATAAGTGATATGGACCACCTCTGGATGAATTTCAGGTCGAGGTCAGGTCAAGGTCAGGTCAAGTGAGGTCAAATTTTGAAGTTGGTTGTTAAGGCCTAAAAAGGTGTCTATTCGATGCAGTTTTTCACGGCGAATCGAATGGTGGTATTTTTTGTTTCCGTACGAGGTCTAGAACTTCCAAAAAAAATCATTTTTCAAAATTTTTGTGTGTCGTGACGTCATAAAATTTTGAATAACTCCCACATTTTTGAACCGATTCTTCTAAAAATTGGTATGTAGGTGCACATAGACCACTTCTTTGACATATATTCCGGTTTTTTCGATAAACTCAAAATTTTGGATTTTATAAATATTTTCCCAAAAAAGTCAGTTTTTTGGAAAATTTTTGGCCAAAATCCAAAATTTTCAAAAAACCGAGATAGCCATTTGATAGACAAAGTAGAATCACGTATAACCTTTTTTGTTACGTCTTGATTCCTTTAAAAATGAAGATGTTAGCGGCGTTTGAAATTTTGCCGTTTTTGAGGCGAAAATGGCGAACATGACGTCACTAAAACGTCAATTTCTCAAAAATTTTCCGACGGATTTCGCTCAAATTTTCAGGGAACGTGTCAAATTGATGTATGATAAGGTACTGAAAGTTTGACGTCGCTAGCGTAACGCGTTTAGAAGTTATTGGCGAAAAACTGGAGGGGGGGCAGATTCTGCCCCCCCCCCCCCAGCGGGGCGCGGGTTAAGAAGTATGCAAAAAATTAGGAAGGTGTTCTTTCTACAAATGTATTTATTTTACGTCACGATAACGGTTTCGAATAGTGATTTCGGGAGGGGAGCTTACAAATGGCGTGGTTAAGCTGCCTAGTGACATCACGGGTTACTGAAATTTCAATTTAAGTCTGAGTCGTCTGAAAAAAGTGAAAAGAGGGTTCATCCAACCCTCTTTCCTATAAGCGCGAGGGTGAAAAAGGCTGTTTGGTTCTGACATTGTTTTGGACGCCAATGACCATAGCTGTCCGAGATAAAAGTTACAGGACGCATACATGGTGTCCTCCAGAGGTCTCACAACTTGGATATCGGAATTTTTCAAGGTTACATGAGTTCAGGTCGGTCACGTGACATCACTGTTATAAATCAACGGGGAAATATAAAAACTGTTATTTTGGCGCCGAGAATGATCTAAAACTATCCCACGTACATGGTATCGTGATTTCATGCACTCCTCGCAAAGTCCAATGCTTTACTTTTGCATTGTTAACCTTGCGTGACGTCATTTATGACGTCACTAGGGTCGTACGAGTTTTTCGTTAATAACTCCTGATCAAATGGAGCTAGAGAGTCGGGAAAGCCACCAATGGACTCGGGAAGACCTTCCGAAGCGAATGATATGCCATATGATACCCTTTGCTCAGCTTCGTGACCTGAGGGGCTCTGACCTGACCTTGACCCGAGGTCAACTACTTAAGTTGACCACACCCTAGCAAAAAGTATACCATTCGATGCACCTGAGCTAGGCGAACACAATGATGCCAAAATCGCGGCTCTGCGGACATTTTTTGCGAATTTATTTACTAAAAACCGAACCCGTAACTTAAGTCACGTGACCTGACCTCAGACGCTACCGGTTAATCTGAGACCTTAAAATCGGGTACCAATCGCTGCGACTTGTAACGGCATACACGCTCGTTTTTTTCCGCGAGGCTCTAGCTCTATTAGAAGCGAAACGGCGTGCTGGGGTCGTATCAACCCCTCCGAAACCCATTTTGTTTGCGGGAAAATGAGGAACTGATAGAAAGAACACCTTTCTAATTTTTTGCATGTCGATTTGCAATGACATGAAGTTTATTTTGAAATAATAAAAATGTGAAAAATTTTGGTCCCAAAAGTCATTAGAGGCAAATGAAAAAAGATTAAGGTTTTTGCTCAACAATGAAATTTTTTCTTTGGAATTTTTAAATAGTAATATTAATTTTAGATTCATCGCAAGCTTAGTGTTGTTTACTTTTTGTTGGTTGCTTAACCCGTTTTTGAGTTATAGGCCATCAAACTCACCGTTACATACCGAAGTTAAAAAAATGTAATGCAATATAACTCAAAAAGTTTTGATCTGAGAAGTCTGATATTTTGCCAGGCGTCTTTGGGGCCTATGATTACCCCTAGGACCGATTTTCATTAAAATCTGAGAGATGAGGGTGACGGGCCTGGTACGATCTATCGTGGAATGCCCCAGGTGTCAAATTTGTTCCCATTTTAATAACGATAGGTAATTACTGGGGCGATTTCGCTGAAACTTGGCATATAGGTAGGCGCCCACCAGACAATGCATTCCCATGTGTTGCGGTTAAGGTGCTACTGCACGTGCGCACGTGCAGGGGGCGCTTCCAGATCTCGAGAACGGCTGGGCCGATTGCGCTCAAATTTGGTACACGGTTGGAGACCAGTTAGTAGGGTGCCGTGCTAAAGTCAGTTTGGACCACGTTTGCACGTGCGCACGTGCAGAATGCCGCTTCCAGATCTCAGGAACGGCTGGGCCGATTGCGCTCAAATTTGGTACACCGCTAGCGACCGGTTAGAAGGGTGCTTTGCGCAAGCCCGTTGGAAGTACCCTCTCGCCCTTCCGCACGTGCAGGGCTCACTATCTCGCTCGCTCGTTCTTCGCCCAAAAGGCGTTTTACTGGTAAATATGGAATGTATTCATTGTATTCATGGCTGAACTTATCACAATGCCGCTTACATGAGGGCAGGGTGCATATGCCACCACAGCGCCGCAATATAAATTGACTTGTTTGTGTCGTTTCCACACTTTGCACTTTGCACATCGGTTCTGACGAGGTCATATCGATAAGAACTCACTTACCAGTGATGACGTCAAGTCAGTTTTAAGATGTTAAAGTGACTCATCTTTTTTGTAAATTAATGGAATGATGTATGTCCATTGTCCATATATGTACATATATATGTTACAGGCAAAGTGAAAACTCGGGCATTTTGCAAAATGCCTAGGCAATTTGCAAAATGCCTGACCGGCCAGGCATTTTGCAAAATGCCCAGGCAGTTTGCAAACTGCCTGACCCACCAGGCATTTTGCAAACTGCCTGAAATATTTTCCCAGGCATTTTGCAAAATGCCTGGCATCAAACTCGCTCTAGCGACGATGTATAGGTAAGCATCATTTGTAACTGCCGCTTACAAAAGTTCATTGCTGTCAATGCGGACCAAGTGAGGGGACACTGCGTTCTACGGGTAGCGCCGCCGAGTTCAGGTCACTGAGCCCCAGCGGCCGTCACGAGCACCGGGCGTGGTTTCGTGGGTAAACATGCGCTCGGTACAATGATTGTACTGTTTCTAAGAGCTCTTGGTGACTTTTTGAAAATACTATGGGTGGATATTGATCAGAAAAGAATACTCTTCCAATTTGCGAAAATTTGATTGTTACACGTTTACGTACATTATCAATCGTCTCTGCCGGAACAGCTGCCCACGAGGGCAGAATACTGGACATCGCAGCTTTTATACACACGGCTACAACTCCGTATACCTATACGAAAGGTACGGAGACGGTGGCTCAAGTCCATTCAGCGTTGGCTCCATCTCGACAGAATTGACGCAAGACGTAGTTATTCAGAGTGTCACGAACTTGATACGCGGTTGGCGTGGTTTTGTCCCTCCATGCCCCTCCTGAGTGCTGAATGGATGTAATTTGAACGGGTCCGGCACCAGGGCATCTGGACCATGGCACTCGGCATCTAAATCTGCCATCCCCCGGTATCTGAAGATTTTACCCTGAAGCTGAAGCCGCTCAACATCAGGCTGCAACCCTGACTTATCGTCATCCATTAGTGGCAGTGGCGGCGGAAGGTATTCTAGGATAGGGGTGCAAACGATATTGAAGCGCCCCTTCCCGCTGGGCGCCCCTTACCATGCCGATGGCCGTCCCTGCACTGGAAAATCAGTTTCGCCCCTATACAGGCGCCCATAGAAGTTTGCAGAGTGCTATTCCTGGTCATAATCATCTCCCCAGTAAAAAAAAAAAACGCAAAATACGCCCTAGCACTAGGGGTGTAACCGCCCATACGGACAGTGCAATTTTACAGGCCCCAATCTCGGACCTCCCTTAACATTCATATGTTGTAAACGGCAAACCGCCCCCGATAAATGTTACACAAACTAATTTTCTCTCGCATATCGGCCATCAGGCGCCCCTTTTTGTCGCATGGAGCCTGCAACGCTATAAGCCCTCATATGTTCGTGTTGGCGTTCGGAGGCTATCGCCTTCAAAGACGTCTCCATAAATGTTTCTTTTTCGTCCCACACACAGGCGCCCCTCTTTCGCATGCAGGCGCCCCTCTTCCGCATGGCGCGCTTCTCGAGTAGCTGCGCCCTCCTAGCCTTTATCGCCTGGCAGGATTATATTCGACAGGGTCGGCAGCATCTGCCTTTGTTTCAGATAAGGATGCCCTCCACTCTTCAGCATATCAAAAGATACTTTTCCCACGTCATTGCCACCCTCTTCGTGTCACAAGTGCCTTTATCAGTTGCGGTGTCGCACTGCTCAGCTTTATGGCTGCCGCACCTCTTAACTTCCTGCCTCCTCTACAGATTTTCGAGGCGCCCCTTTCCATAGCTTTAGGGTGCAGCTGCCCCCCTTGCCCCCCTGCTTTCGCCGCCACTGATTAGTGGTGCAGCTGGATTTCGACAAAACCCACCAAATCAGGACCATTCAGGACTAGAGATTCAGACTTTTTAATGATGAGGCCGTGAGGCGATATTAGCCGTTTTTACGACGGCCATCTGGTACACATTTGGTTAACATCTGGTGCAGATTAAGTGCATATTTGTTCAAATGAGGTTCAGTGTGTCTCTTAGTAGCTATCAGCTAGGGTTGTAGGTACTAATTGCTTATATGCCTCCTTTGTCATATTATCAGAGAGCATCATCGGTTAACCCTATTCCTGGCGGGCTCCGCCGGGACAAGAAACTGGCGGGGGGGCCGATTCGGCCCCCCCCCTTCAGATCTCAAAAACTACACATCGCAGCGACAAACGGTAGGGGAAGTTGGGGGAACGCCGAATACTTTTTTTTTGACGCCCGTAGCACGCAAGGTAGACAACATAAGCTATTCTTGTTGGCGTCATTCGAGAGGCCAGTCTTTTGCCTTTCAAACATACCAGGCGTATTTGATGAATTCGCATACCGTTAAGCGCACAAACTAAAAATATCAAAGAGGTGACTTCTTCGGCGTTGCCCCGGACTGCGGGGAAAGCCGAAAATGGGAGAAATGATCTACGGGGAATGCCGACATTGATATTTTGCCACTTTATCTCAAACTTTATCCAGAATTTATCAAAGCTGACACGCGTTTTAACCCTATTAGTGGCAGGGGGGTTGTTTTTATCCACCCCTCAGGTTTTTCGGGAATATCTCCGAAACCGCTAAAGCTACGATGCTGAAATTTTCTGACTTTTCCTAAAACTAAATTGGGCACATTCCCTGAAAATTTCAAGTTCATAACTTTACCAGGGGCGGCTCCAGAGCACTGGGAATTGGGGGTCCTATTCGTGAAGCGAGTCATTTGGGCGAAGATCACGATGCTGCACCAGTTTTACGAACAGTGAATGAAAGGTATCATGTGATAACATATACAAAGTTATTGTGCATCCTCTTTTGACACTTTTTGCTATAATAGGCGGATCCAGGCGTCCAAAAAGGGGGGTTATTTTTTACCTCCCAACATAGGTGCCCTGACACCGCCTATGCATGACCAATACAATTTTAGTCGTTCTCTCATAAGAAAATTGTAACATAACAAGACCATTGCCACCCTTTTTAGAAACAGTACCAACAAAAACCTTATTTACTATACTTTTTGTGTACCCCCAATCTCAATGATCTGTATCCGCCTATGATTTTTGAAAATGCATATTTTTAGGATCCATGTGAATTCCTGGTTCATTCTCTATCGATCGGCAAAAGTTGCGTTAAGATTGGTTCAGAAACCTGGCCGTGATAAACAGTCTAAAATGTATCTGCAATTTGCCCGTTTTTACCCCCCTCTACCCCCCTATTGACATTTTTTAATTTTTTTTTAGAAATGTAGATCTCGTTGAGCCAAATCGAATGCCGTTTGAATTTTGAAAATCGGTCGGTTAGATCTCGAGATATCAAGGGGGGGTCATAAACAGCCCCCCCCCCCTGCCACTAATATGGGGTAGCCAGGAGCCTGCCACTAATAGGGTTAAGAGCTTGAGGACGCTTGGTGCACACTGGAAGTTATAATTGTGTGATATAATAAGAAAATGTCAGGTAAATAATTCCTTATTGGTAACAGGCCGTTGTGTCGGTTGAAAGTGTAATTTGTGTGACTAAAAATTCGCGGTGCTATTCTACAGCAGTAAAGTCCACGTAGCGTGCTTTAGCGTGCGTAATTGCACGTTTTCGGCATTACCCCAGCCAGCCATACTTTCATTTGCAGGCCCATAACTTTCAACGTGCCGTAAAAAAAAAAAAATCAAATAGGCAGCACACTTAAGCCTGAAACAGACTCTTTCCGCAGCCAGGAAATCGCATGCGAGAGCCTATTCAAATACATGGAAGCACGCTCGCATCAATCGCACGCACCTCCCGCAAGCGATTGATGGAGAAGAATTACAATGCATTTGAATAGGCTCTCGCATGCGATTTCCTGAACGCGGAAAGAGTCTGTTTCAGCCTTTATGCAAAGACATGCTGAAGATTACTTGACCGAATTGGCCAGACAAACGGTAGCATAATGAGCAAGAAATGCAGCTTCAAAGGCGCATGTAGTACAAGGAACGCGTACCTTGAAAACGCTCTTGGCGCCCTCACAGCCGAAGTATTCCGAATGACGACTCGTAACAAACATGCGATAATTGTAGTCACTTAAGCTTCAGAGCATCACTGACAGGTGGCATCCATGTCTTACGGTTTTCGAACTATCTCGAATTTCGGCTTTGCCCCAACTCCGGCATTGCCCCAACTTCCCCTAAAAGGCATTGGATACGCACGGTCAAGATCTACAATTTTTACAAAGGTCCTTTTCAGGTCAGGTCAAAGATGACGTCACAGGGGTCGAAAAAGTCAAAATGGCGGCGCTAGATATGGAGAGAGTTTTTCTCGAATAACTTTCGAATTAGTCAAGATAGGAACAAACTAAGGGCATCATCGTGATCCTCTTGTCAATCCGCATCGAATGATATACATGTTGACCTCGAAAGGTCAAGGTCAAAGGTTGACCTCAGGTCACGTGACTTCGAGGTCATCATGTATATCATTCGATGCGTCTTGACGAGCTGAACACAATGAGACCATCCACGCGTCTGTATCTTGTTCCTGTACGGAGTTATTGGCCAAAAACCTTTGGTGACCTTTGATGACGTCACATGACCTCACAGCTGCCCAACAGCAAAACAGACCTCAAGGTAGTGAAGGTTGATCGTATATGAAGTCATGTATGGTATATGGGGCCATTCCGACCCGTTTTAGTGGTAAAAACAGGGAGTTGATTTTTCCCCCATTGACTTATAATGGGGAGGTCGCGAAACTGACCTGACCTTAGGTCACCGATATCAAAATTCCGAGATATACAAATTGCACATACTGGTACCCTAACTAAAGCCTGAAGAGAAGAAATTGATCGGTCAAAAACTCTAGCTCTGGCGTGATTGCAAACTTTTCTGAGGTAGGGTCACCAAACCACCTCTGGTGACCTGATCTGAGATCAGATCAACTCAAAATTTTCAGACATGTTGCGTAGAAGCCTTTTAGGAAAAGTCAGAAAATTTGAGCTTCCTAGCTCAACGCGTTTGGGAGAAATAACCAAAAAACCTCAGGGGGGCTCCTGAGGCCCCCCCCCCCCCGCCAGGAATAGGGTTAAAACACTGAAATAAATTCATAAAATAAAGATATTTGCTGTAAAAGAGATTAGGTGCAGATTTGGTCAAATTAGGTGCACTCGCCGGATAGCCCGTCGTGAAAACGGCTATTAGAGCTCTTCTTAGTCACTAACCGTCCCGACAAGCAGTGCTGGGCCAACAGCAGCTCAGCTAGGCGCTGCACCGTCGAGACGGTGAAGCACTCACTGGGCACTGGGGATTCTCGTTTGGGGCATGATGGGCTACAGAGGCCTATTTGAGCTTCACCAGGTGCCGCGGGGACAGACCATGTGGCCGCTGATAACTTGTCAGCGAGGTGCTGGACTGGAGAACACTAACGCAACTACGATGCAATACATTTCGGGACACAAGTACAACATCTCGCAATAATTTCGTGACACCCTGTATTTGTGACCGTGGAATGTGTCACATGTGCCCACAACACATGTGAAATGTGTTGTGGGGTCAGTCACAGTGGAACGTTTATGATCAACGCCTGTAGTCAACAAAAACGGTGGAATATATGAAAACCCACTCCCAGGCATTTTGCAAAATGCCTGGCGGGTCAGGCATTTTGTGAAATGCCTAGGCAGTTAGCAAAATGCCTGGTGGGTCAGGCAGTTTGCAAACTGCCTGGGCATTTTGCAAAATGCCTGACGGGTCAGGCATTTTGCAAATTGCCTAGGCATTTTGCAAAATGCCCGAGTTTTCACTTTGCTTGTAACATATATATTATATATATATATATATATATATATATATATATATATATATATATATATATATATATATATATATATATATATATATATATATACGGAATCAATCACCAGTAGCACCGAGCTCAGGAGAATCCAAAACCTACAGCGGGCGGAGACTGCAAAAAAGCATACAACAGTAACACCGATCTCGAGAGAATCCAGAGCTGTGTATGGAGACTGCAAAAAACACAGAACAATAGCACCAATCTGTCATAACAGCGGGCGGAGACTGCAAAAAAGAACACAGCAGTAGCAGTAGTCGGCGTCAGGAGAGTCCAATAGCATGGCACGGGCGGAATTGGAAACTACAAAAGAACACATAACAGCAGCGCCAATCTCAGGATTATCCAATAGCGTGGTGCTGGTGAGACGGCAAAAAAAAAACAGTCACACTGAGCCAATGAAAAATGCCCAAGATATTGAAAAAAGACGACAAATATCAAAATTGTTAACCCGCGCCTTGTTTAAACACCTGCGGTTTTCACAACGGCGGCGCTCCACGCCGCCGTTTTTGGCACACCTGTTCATGCATCTTTTCCGCACATGGAAAAAAATTCAGACCCAGGGCTCTCAAGGCCAGGTCACCAGTTCATATCAAGTGACCTCACCTCAGAAAAAAAGCTTCTATCCTCGTCATAGCTACACCGACTGAACGATCGCCTTGAAACTTTTAGCGATTGATAAGAGTAACAGTATGTACAAAATGTATATCTCGGAATTTTGATGTCGGTGACCAAAGGTCAGGTCAATTTTTGGGGGAGAAAATTGAAATGCGCCTCTTTTGGACGAATGGTGTTCAAAACCTTCTCAAACATCGGTTCATTAAACATGGCACACTGAATCAAAAAAATGCACCTATGACCCGTCTGTATGCCCCTGAGGTCATCTCAGGTCATTAACGGTCACCAGCAGGCAGCAGTTTTTTATTGCTATAACTTTTGATAGAGACGTGCTAGAGCGATGAAAACGCGTAAGATGTAATCAGCTCGACAATACGGATCGACTGATATGCAGCATAACCCTTTCCGGTCAGGTCATGACCTTGACCTAAGGTCAAATCTTCAAAATGACATTTCAAGATCAACGAATAGTTCATTCGGCGCGACTCGACGAGAGGGGCACAATGCTGGCAAAAGTAATGTCGTGGCTTGCTTAAATCAAAAGTTATTACAGAAAAACCTTTTTTCGTGAAAAGGGCATTTTGGAGTTTTTACCTTCTGGAGGCTAAACCGTTGACCGGAGGTCAAATCTGAGGATAAGCCCAGAAAGAGTTAAAAGAGCTATCGAATGCGCATTGAGCGACGCTGTAGCTTAGGTGGTTCTCGAGCTATGCACCGGTGTTTCAAAAATTGTTGAAATTTGACCTTCGACGACCTTTGGCGACCCGACCTTGAGAATGACCGAAGTACCTATTTCCTTCATGATTTTGACGCTCTTTCGATTACCGCTTACCGGTGTCGCTACGTGGCCCAGGAGCCGAGTTAGACGGGGTCGGGGGGGGGGGGCATGAAAACATCCCACGCCCCCTTTCCCCAAGCACGACACTGAAATCACAGGCCACCAGCACGAAGCGGGTTAAAGTTTTGGGCAGGTATATTGGAAGAGCTTTTTCCGAAATTTTGTCCGAAGTCATCCACGTGATACCTACCTATAAATGAAAATAATCTTAAAAAATGAGGATTTCAAGCGGCTCCACGCAACGGTACGAATTTATACCTATAGGGGAAAGTGGGGTAAGACGGGCACCTTAACTTTGGAACCATTTTCCGACCGGTTAGAAACATCATAGAAACGGGGAAACTGAGTGAAAACCTTTTTTAGACATTTTACTTCCATTTGCCAGAAGATGAGACTTAGACCTGATTCAACAAATAAACTGCAGCTATTTTTGCAAAGCCTTGCAAAAGCCCGTCTTACCCCACCCCATGGGGTAAGACGGTCACATGGGTAGGGCAAGACGGCCAGCTTCTTTCACCGACCAGCACAGCTCGCAACAAATGCCCGAGATTAGCCGCATTGATATACAGTCGCTCGTTGGTCTCAAGTGCTTCGGAAATGGCAGTATACGAGATTCGTGCAGAAGGCGTATGCTCGTATATAGGCCCTAGTTCAGAAGCCATGTAGAACCGTTTTTCACATTCATTATTCGAGAATAAACTGTGCCGAAGGAATATTGCTAAACATGTCTGTGAGTATCGGAATCGAACATATTCTTATTAGAAATGCTTCTTTTTTCCTACAGCAACAAAAATATTTTCACCATTACAGACCCATTGCCCATTGGACTCATAGTTGCCCGTCTTTACCCCAAACTCAATGTCAGAAGCTCAGTACGATTTTTCTCTGGGACAATTTGATGCAGACAAAGCAAATCCGCGGTAAATGAACACTGGTGGCATATGAGTGAAACACAAGTGATTGCGAGTTTTTAACTCTATAATGCTGCACACAAAAGCTTGCACAATACATTATGGATGTTTTCAATGAAATGAGTGTTTTAAAGAAATCAAAATAAAAGATTATCGACTGAACACAAATTCACCAGACTTCAATGGTGGTGTGTACCTACCTATAGAGGGAAAGGCAATTCTGGTCCTAATTTTTCTCGCTCGTAGCGCTATTGGTTTGGTCTGCAGAAGGGGTGCCCGTCTTACCTACCCTGACCGTCTTACCCCACTTTCCCCTAACAGGTACCTAACTCTTGTGTTCTTGGCTCTTGCTTTGATTTCATACAGAATATAAGCTTTATGTTAGGTATTACTGCATATCGTAGCTAGCTGAGGAAACCTAAAAAATGGGTCATTGCTGCTGAAGTTGAAGTCGAGCGTGACCTAGGCGTCCAGATCGATCGGGGCGCAAGTTTCGTGAACAAGCCGCTGCAGCACTATCCAGAGCCTCCCAGATGCTCGCGGTGATTCACAAGTCCTTCGAATGCATCGGCGTCATCACACTACCTCTTCTGTACAAGACCCTGGTACGACCGCACCTCGAGGCTCCAGTACTGTAATATAGTATGGGGCTCTTTCAATCGCGCTGACCAGCAGAAGGTGGAACGTGTCCAAAGACGAGCAACTAAGATAATTCCGTCTCTGAGGAGCCTACCGTACGACCAACGACTACGCTCGCTGAAACTCCCATCTCTCTACTACCGAAGGCGTCGTGGCGACTGGTTATGACCTACCAGCTTTTTCACGGCGGTGTCGACCAGTGGCGCGGGAACCGGGGGGGGGGGCTAGCGGGGGCTGAGCCCCCCCCCCCCCCAGCCGAGCTTTTCGGATGGGGGGCTCGTAACGTAGAGAGCCCCCCCCCCCCCAGCTGGAGGAATCGAAATCGGAAATCTACCAACATAATTTCATAGAAATTCATACATAGGCGCGGGAACCGGGGGAGGGGGCAGTGGGGGAAGCTTGCCCCCACAACTCTGCGGCCGTGGGGGCGGTGCCCCGTAGGGGAGAGTGGGGATAACTGGGACGCGGGAGAAGTGGGACACCTTCAATATCTGGGTGACCGATTGGACAAACAATTTTGTTTTTGCATATTTTCTCATGAATTTAGTCGGGGCACGTCACAACCAAGCGGTTTACTTTTCCGGTTGCCTGTCTCTGATATATTGAGTTGGGGTCTAAAATACGTATTTTTGGCATTGTACTCTAATTCAATTTGCCGTTTATTCAGCGATGTGAAATGTTCAGGCCGTTTACCTTCGAATATCAGGGAAGTCATTTTAATTATGCAGAAACATTTTTTTATGTATCTGTTATACTTTTTGTGTGGGAGAGCAGTTGAAATAAAAATGACGACTTGGGGAGAACTGGGACAACGTGCCTAAACCTTGTCCCAGTTCTCCCGCATGCAAATGCATGGGACAATTTTCCAGGATACTCAGTGCTGTCAGTGCAGTTCAAAAAAGGCAATCGAGGTGATTTCTTTTAGTGTCAATTTTTAAAACACCTTTTTCTTCGTGATGGGTCATCAAATTTTAATTGTATTCCATTTAAATCACATTTCTCAATCAGTCCCAGTTCTCCCCATCATTTGTCCCACTTCTCCTGGACGTGTCCTAGTTCACCCCATTGTCAACCTTTCCTAAAATTTAAATTTGAGAAGTAACACGTGAACAAACACGCATAAAAACAGTAAAGAATGAAGTAGAAATGAACCGTTTACCAGTAAATGCAATCAATTTACTTAAATCTTAAATATTCTATTTTTTACAATTTTTCGAAGTTGACGTCAAAATAATGTCCCACTTCTCCCCGGTCTCCCCTACAACTTTTCATGAGGCCAGGAACCGTTGGGCAGCTTGTCCTCCCCAAAATAGGGGTTGTGGGTCACAAAGGAAGAAAGCATGTAGGTAGGGTGAAAAATCCACCTCTTCCACTGGTTCGGCAACTCATTTGGCAGATTAAAACCTTTACCTACTCCAGGTTGCCAAAACGGTAGTTTCTTCACTCAGCTGAGACGGAATACCTGGGTGGGACTAAATGCTTACTTCGAAATCTAAGCTACGTTGCGGCATTGGTGGTTATGTGCGGCGTGTATGCCGCATGATTAGTAAGCGGCGACCACTAAATTAAAGACTCAAACGCTCCGACCGGTTCTCAATGAATAACACTGCATACCAAAAATGCCAACCGCTCTCGTCATAAGATATTCAGCTTTAAATAACTAGGTTATCTACATCATCATTTTGAACCAAATTAATACTTTCAACTTAACTCACTCATTCCTTCCTTTGTTGTCTCCAAACAGTCTTTCGATTGTCTGGAAATCGTATGCTAAATCCCGTACCTGTATGCGACTGGTGCATATAAAGGCCGATAAAAGAATTTGAATAGGCTCTGGCATGCGATTTCCTGGCTACCCAAAAAAGTCTGTTTCAGTCTTGCTATCAAAACATGACCTCGCCCGCACAGGGGGGGGGTTGATGCAACCCCCCTAAGGTTTTTCGCGAATAACTCGCTTAAAAAGCGGCTGATCGCGACGAAACTTTCAGTACCCTCGCATTGATCAATTTAACACCCATCCTGAAAATTTCATGACCCTGACCCAAATGACCTTTGACCTGTGACCTACTTTTCGAGACCATGTTTGGCCGGAACCGCGATTCAGCGTATGTCGGCTCGCATTAGCAGCGCGTTTGCAGTCTTTTCGTGGTTTCAAGCGTTCAAACATGTGATATGATGTTGCCCCCATGCATTAGGGTGGGTGTCAAGGTCACCTGAAGGTCAGGTCAGGTCATTGACCTTTGGTGACCTCGGTTCACTTTTTCGAGTTTGACATGTTTCTAGGTCAGTTTTTTTCTAGCTGAATTCGAATTAAGCAACCACATGAACGTTTACAAAGTAGTTTTGGTGCCTTCGTAACATGTTACGAGGCTGTCAGAGGCGGTTGACACCTACTACAAATACCTGGCAGGACCTCTACTGGTTGACCTGACCTGACCTAACCCGACCTGGCCTAAATGAACGAAGACATCATCTGTGATCAAAACTAGCATGATATTCGTGATCAGCACCCCGAAAAACCCCATAGCAGCCACACTACGACGTTCTAATTGTGTAATTGTGTTTTCCCGCCTTTTGGGTCATTGACCTGACCTGGAAGGTCAACCGATGACCTAGGACCTTAAAATTGGGTATCATCGGCTTTCTCTCGTCACGGGCAACACGCTCGTTTTTTCCGCGAAGCTCTAGCTTAATCAGGAGCGAAACGGCAAGGGGTTATACCTTATACGTTCGCGGCTGAGTATTAATTTGGTTCAAAACAATGATGTAGAAAAGTAGTTATTTAAATCTAAATATCCTATGACGAGAGCGATGGACATTTTTGGTATGCAGTGTTATCCATTGAAAACAGGTCAAAGCTATTGAATTTTTAATTTAGTGGTCGCCGCTTACTAATCATGCGGCATACACGCCGCACATAACCGCCAATGCCGCAACGCAGCTTAGATTTCGAAGTAAGCATTTAGTCTCACCCGAATACCTCACTTTTTTGTTTTTTTGTTTTGTTTTTTTTTTTTGTTGTTATTGTTGTTGTTGAAAAGGCCAAAGTCTGAAAAATAAATGGCCTAAAACCGGTGAAAAAACTAGATTTGGGGATACCCTAGGTTGATTTCTATTATGGTTCAGCCCCCCCCCCCCCCCCCAGTCTGGGAGAAGTTCCCGCGCCACTGGTGTCGACCTCGATCCTGGGTCGTTATATTTGAGTTGGCTAAATCTACTACGAGAGGACACTCCTGGAAGCTATTGAAGCCGAGAGCGTCTTCCCGATCGAGGCGAAACACGTACAGCGTCCGGGTCGTCAATAACTGGAATGCCGAATGGCCTCCCTGCTCACGTAGTTGAAGCGAGATCCTTGAATGAATTCAAATCCAGGCTCGACCGCCACTGGGCCTGCGCCCTGCACCTCCTCTATACCATCCACTCTAACGACTGTCGAGTCGTCGACTGATGCAGTGATATCGACTCGGACAGCGGCGTATTTAGAAAATCGCGAAGGGGGGGGCCAAGGGTTTGGAGGGCGCCACCTCACCCAAGGAGGGCGCCATACGGTCGCGAGATAAGAAATCGCTCAGTGGGGGTTGGGGGGTTGGGAGGCGTTTTTTACCATGCCACCAGTTTTTTTTTTGCGTAACCTCGTATAGGTCGTGCTGCATTGATTTTGCATCGTGTGTATTCTTTATACTCCAGGTCACAAAAGGTCAAGTGTTCTTGAAATGCTGCGCCGAAGGCGCGCGAAATTTTTGAAAACAACCTTTTCCTCCGCTTTTTAGGCACGCCTTTTATACGATCACTGTTCAAAGCTCCTCTCGCTCTTTTACCAAATTTGAAGGTGTAAAAAATACCTAAGGTTTGGTCGGGCCGCTGCCACACAAACTGTACAGAAAGCTTGGCTCATGGGTGTCGATGTATAAAAGTTTATTGGCGGTGGCATATCTACGCACCAGATCACCGTATCGGATTGATACCGGAGCGCGAGATGCGTAAACATCATACAAATTACCTCAGACCAGCCTTCATAGCCTTCTCACAGATGCATACAGTGTACCCACATAACCAGTTTCAATCACCGAAACTTCAGATGCCTGCTGTTGCGCCCGAACCTGTTGACAATACTTAATCGTAATCCATATAGATGCCATGATGCACGTAAAGTAGGATCAATCCGTTAAGACCAAAGACGTGTTTTATGCATCGTAGAGCGTAGATAGTTTTGGTAGGTATAGATACTTCATTCATTGTGCTGAATGCACGTTCATTTGTGGCAGTTTTCACAGGCAAGACATCAACTATGTGCAATAGAACGACTAAGTTGAACAACATGCCAAAGGAGTAAATAAATGATAGGAGGGCAGCGATCAACGGATGTTGCCAATAGGTAGAAGGGCTGCGATCCACAGGAGGGCACTAATAGGTAGAAGAGCCCCGATCAACATCCCGAGTTTCGACAGTAGGGCACCGATAGGTAGGAAGTTGGCGAGCAGCAGGAGGGCGCCAATGGATAGAAGGGCAGCGATCAACAGGAGGGCACCAATAGGTAGGAGGGCGCCGATCAACAATCAACAGGAGGGCGCCACCAGGTAAGAGGGTGGCGAGGAACAGGAGAGCACCAATAGGAGGGTGGCGATCAACAAGAGGTCGCCAATAGGTGGGAGGGCGGTCATCAACTGGAAGTCGCCAATGAGCGGAAGGGTGACGATTAAAATGGGGGTGGCAATGGTGAGGAGGGCGCCTTTGCTCAAGAGGATGACACGAACAGGAGGGCGTCTGTGCGGAGGGCGCTGGTCAACAGGAAGGTGCCAGTGGATAGGAGGGCGGTGATCAACAGGAGGGTGCCAGTGGTTAGGAGGGCGGCGATCTACACGAGGGCGCCAATAGGAGAAGGGCCCCGATTAACATTCAACAGGAAGGACTAGGGAACCAATAGGTAGGAGGGCGGCACTGAACAAGAGGGTGCCAAAAGGGAGAAAGGCGGCCTTCAAAATTTCACATGAGGGCTCAATAGGTAGGAGAGCGCCAATAATTATGAGGACGCCGATCAGCAGAAGGGCGGCAATGTGTAGCAGGGTGGCGACCTACAGGAGGGCGCCTTCGGGTGAGAGGGCGCTTATTTACAGGACAGCGGCTTACATAGGCGACCACCGTTACGCTTAGAGAGCTACAGCCTACAAATGTGGTTGGAGGGCGCCCGAGGGAGCCCTCCAACCGTATTTGGAGGGCGTATTTGGAATGGGCGTCCTCCGAGGGCGCCCTCCATCCGTATTTTCCCTGTAAACACATTCGCGATTGGAGGGCGCCCTCCAGTCACTGGCGGTCGCAGGGGGGGGCCACGGGGGCCATGGCCCCCCCTTTGGTGCTGAAAGGTGGGGCCATACTATCTTTTGGCCCCACCTTTCAGATCGAACAAAAGTCCTAGAAAAGCTTTTCGTATGTTTCATTTTCTTTCTTGCGCCATCAAAGGACGTAAATTTCACTCATGAGTGGGCTCAGTTTCGCATTCTGTCATTTTGGCGGTCAGCGTCGCTGGCACCGGTTCACGAGTATGGCCGGATCTTATATGGAATATCAGCGTGGGTTTACTTAAGGCTCTCGTAGGCCCAGCATTCAGCAATGGCTGGCATGAGACCCTCTTCGGCAGTGGCGGGTGGGCCCTGCTAAAGGAGATTGGCTCCAAGACACTAAAGTAAGACCTCAAGGGTTGGTGCTGTGCACCTCAGAAGCCCGGTGGTGATGCCGTATGCCGGCTTGGTTTCTTAAGGATTAGCGTGGGACCTTCGGGGCCTGCATAGAGTTTGCATGAGCTAGTATGTAATCTCAGAGGCATGTGTGTAATGTGTACACAGTGGCGGTCGGGGGGGCCGGGGGGGGGCATCAGGGCCATGCCCCCAAAGGTCAATAAAGGGGGCCATCATATCATTTGACCCCCCCCCTCAAACAACCAATGGGCCCCCATATAGGTGTATGGGGCCCTGGCAATTATTCGATCGTCACGAGGCTAAAAAAATCCACGCCAAGCTATTAATATAGCTCCCACACCGGTCTTTGAGCGTCCTACACTGACCTCTGAGGGAACTTCAGTGGCGGTCAAGCGCCCACGTTGACCGCTAAGAGCCTACATCAACCTCTGAGGCCCCACATCTGGCCTATGAGGGCCCCTAACCGGCCTCAGGGGTCCCAACCGGCGTCTGAGGGTCTCACACAGGTCTCTGGTGGCCTTATTTCTGTCTCTGGTGTCCCAAGATGAACCTTTAGGTGCCAATAAGGGCCCCGCACTGGCTGCTGAAGACCCGATGCCGGCCTCTAAGGGTCTGCATTGTCCTCTGAGGAGGGCCCATCTTGGCCTTTGAGGGCCCTCTGCTGGCCTCTGGGGTCAAACGACGGCTCATGCCGGTCTTTTAGGGCCCCACGCTGACCTCTAAGGGCCCATGTTGGCCTGTAATGAGTAAGGACCCACATTAGACTCTGAGAGCCCAACTTGGTCTCTGATGGTCTCAAACTACTGGCCTTTGTAGTTTGCAGGCCCTGTACTGGTCTCTGAGGGCCCTAAACTGGCCTCTACATGAAAACATACATGGTGGGTTTCTGAAGATCAGAGGGCTCACGCAGTCCCCGGCACAGCCTTACGTTGGTCCTGATCGAGATTGCTTTACGTCCTGATGGTCCCGCGCTGATTCCCTCATATTTCGACGTCGGGACCCCATGAGCCGGTGTGGGTCCTGGGGCTGGCAGAGACTGATGAAGTCCTTAGGGCTCAGGGCCAGTCTTTTTAGCAGTAGGACTACGCAGGTTGAGTGAGCCCCAACAGAGCCGCTGCGAAGCCCCGCAGGAGTCGCGCGTGGCCCTCAGATGCCAATTCTGAAAGCTCGGAACCTGTGGGGGTCTCCAGAGGTCGGTGTACCAGTACCTACTCTCTCCCGCCGCCACACAACTAGGTACCTATATGGGTAAATGTCATAGTCTAAAAATGCTCTCTGGGTTTCACATGCTTTTTCAAAGCAAGAGGTATCTGTACTTTTTAGCAAGAGGTACCTACCTATCTGTACTTTTCCGAATTGTTTTATAGTGGTAAGGTCATGAATCCGCGTGCCTGACCTTCCAGTATACCTATGCTACACCGATCCGTCGTCATGGTGCAGCGGCCCGACCGGTGGGCACACCGTGAGACGGTAAATGGAACTGGTGATTTTGCCTTAAATTGAGCTCAATGATTTCACGCAAGAATGAGATGGATGAAGCATAAGTAATGCCAACTGTGCGGCGCCTCGTGGACGTAAAAAATTAGCCGATCACCCCCCCCCCCCCTCCCGGTGACCAGTAGCGGCGGAACACCTTCAATTAAGGGGGGGGCACTGCCGACTTTTGGTCCCATTCTTTCCATGCAACGCCCATAGGGCTAATGTTAAAATGCCAAAATCAAAGGGGGGCACGGTGCCCCGGTGCCCTCCCCGTTCCACCGCCTATGCCGGTGACGGATAAATGTTATGTCCCGCGAGTGTGACTTTGGCCCCCCCTTTTGCTAGCGGCTGCGACCGCCAGTGCCTCCAGTCGCGATTGTTTTTCGATTCGATTATATCACAATTGCATTTGCGTTTGGAGGGCGCCTTCGGTGCCCTCCAATCGCAAAGGGCGCCTTCGGCGCCCAAGGGGGGGGGCATGGCCCAGTGGCCCCCCCCCCTGCCTACGCCCCTGGACTCGGAGCTCGATATGTCAGAGTCCCACAGGCCTAACGGCCTTCAAAATTCTCGTACATCGTAAGTAAGTAAGTAAGTCATTTTCCATAAGTCTGCAGCCTGGCGCATGCACTCTGCCTGCAGCCGATTGTCGTCTGTGGTCGTCTGCAGATAGTATGCAGCTGATTGACGCTTTCTTCCAATGACGTCACGATAATTCTTGCTTGGGCCTTATGGGCATGTTATGCCTTACTGCCTCGTATATGGCATTGGTGAAATTGATCAACCTTGAATTTCCACGCGATTTCATATGTGCGTTGTGCAGGAGGTTGTGTTTGTTGACTTATTCGGAATTATTTCGTAAATGTTCTTTGATGATATTACGAAAACATGTTTCTTATAGTAAGTAGCTTATTGTGATTCAAGTTTGGCTTGTGTTTCTGTGCTTTCAGATGAAAGGTCTCGGATGTTTGTGCACGCCTCGCGCTGCGCCACAAATGTCAGTAATGCGTTATTCTGTTAATTCAATGCAATTAGTGTTATCAATTAACACTCAACAGTATCTATGACCATGTCACTTAAGATCTCAAGTTTTTTTTGGTAATTGGTAAATTGTTCGGTCTACTAAGTTGGGTATTATCTTAGCAGACGTCACCCGAGCTGCCACATCCAAAAAGGTAGGTTGTAGGTTGTAGGTTGGTAGGTTAGGTTGTAGGTTTTAGGTAAGGTTAGGTCAGGTTAGATTATGTTTTGTTATATATTTAACCATGAAAAGACAATTGTGGCGCACGTGAGATGTAGATATGGCAGCTCGGGTGATGTCTGCTAAGAGAGTACCCTAAGTTGAACATTGAGTTTGGTAACCTGTCAATATGTTGTCACTGTTGTTCACAGAAATTGTCGGCACTTGTGGAGCAGGCTTCACACTTGTTTTTGCAACCAAGGAGAGGTACCTATCACCTACTATACCCAGAGATGCTTTCTAATCAAACCAAACCAAACCAAACCTAATCAAACCTGACCTAACCTTTAAACCTTACGTACAACCTTCAACCTAAAATATACCACCTTAAACCTATAACCAAATAATCTACAGCACTTGGTTTCCTTGGTTGCAAAAAAAAAAAACAAGTATGACACCTGCTTTACTACTACCAAATATTCTCAGTCAATAAGTACCTATGTCACCTCTCTTTGCTGTTGTATTTGTTTTCTGTGTGTTGTCTATCATAAAAATTGTCATTTTGTTAACACTGAAACTGATGAAATTTGACTTTTACACCCTAGGCTCAAAATGGAGTTAAAACCACACCGTTGTCACAAAACATTTATCAACTTTCGTCCTAGAAAGTTTGGCATTTATATACAATAGGTCTGATTTTCTACATATTTACCAAAAATTGTGCATATTTTATTTATTTCCCTTTTTTAAAACAGGTTTGCCATAGGCATAATCACAAATGCCAAAACCTAACCTAACCTAATGTAACCTACCATTGCATGACTCCATGGTGTTTGAGTGTAACTTATAAATATTTTGTGTAATAAGAATATTGTAAGTATTGTCTATTGATGTGTTACCGGTCACTTTTCAAGCTTAGAGGGATGTGTTCTTTCCGTTTACTTTTCTGTTTTGAGAATTCCTGTATGTTTTAGAGGGTGCTTATTGTGTAGCCCTGAAACTCGAATACAGTTTGAACTGAAATGTTCTTAGCTGGTAGCTGGTTAAATTTGTCTGGAAATTGGAATTAATCATGTCTGGGGGCATGATTCATGAGGAATGTCCGGAATACTTTTTCTTCTGTTGGATCACTTTGTTGATAATGTGTTGCTGCTCATAGTAATGAAGGTGAATGAATGCTTTGTACCTATTGTTTTCTGAACTTTGTACTTTGCATGGCATTGTGTGTACTGGATCTTGTCTTGGCAGCCTAAGAGCATAATCTGGGTGATGGATCTCACTGTATTCTTTGACAACTTGAACAGTGCTCTATAGCCAATAATGAAGGAATTTGCAGTTGACTTCTGCGACGACGCGAGGCAAAACAGTGTGCTCCTAAGATCCAGTGAGAGATTTTGTTTGCTGGTTTTACAGTCTTTATATGACCATCTGTTTGGAAGTTGGACATCAGGTAGAATCTGTGTCTCCTCCCTCCCTTGCAGGGTACGTTCTGACTTCTGACCACCACACTGGCGGCCAATGTCATAAAAGGGCGGAAAATGTGGCCGATACAGTTTTCCGCCCATTTTGCTGCATTTTACGGCCAAACAGTTTCAGAAAGGGATTGCGGATATAACCATGTGTAATGTGTATTAAACTGCGCCCCGCTTGGGATCCCAGATTTCTACGCCTCGCTGGGGGGTAGGGTGGAGGGTGGGGTATTACCCAGATTACCCCCTCTAACTCGGCTCCTCGGCCATGTAGCGACACGCGGTAAGCGGCAATCGAAAGAACGTCGAAAATAGGGACGAAAACACTTTGTCATTTTTTTAGGCCAGGTCACCAGAGGTCATCAAAGGTAAAATGTTGCCTTTTTCAACATTTTTGGAAACAGCGGCGCATAACTCGGATCCCAAAAGAGTTTCAGCGTCGCGGATATGCGCATTTGATAGCCCCTTTAACCCTCTTTCTGGGGTGTGTCCTCAGATATGACCTCAGATCAACGGTTTAGCCTCCAGAGGGCAACAAGTAAAAATGACGGTTTTTACAAAAATGTTTTCTTTAATAGCTTTTGACTTAAAAGAGTCACGACATTACTTTTGCCAGCGCCACGTTCCTCTCTTCGAGACGCGTCGAATGAACTATAAGTTGACCTTGAAAGGTCAACTTGAAAATGTAACCTCATGTCATGGCCAATGGCCATGAGCCTGACCGAAAAAGGACATGCTGCATATCAGTCGCTCCGTATCGTCGAGCCGAACACATCTATGGTGTTTTCATCGCTCTAGAATGTGTCTCGATCAGAAGTTATTAGCGAAAAACTGTTGAGACCCTTTGTGACCTGAGGTCACCTCAGGGGCATAACGAGGGGTCACGGGTGCGATTTTCTGGTCCAATATGAAGTGCGGAAAGATGTATAATGAGGTCGCCGCCGTTTTAGAGATATTCGCAAAAAAAAACTAGAGGGGGTCAACCTCGGCCAGCACGGCGCGGGTTACCTAGGTACGATTTAAGCAATAAGCTCACTTGGACATTGGATAATGGATAATTTCAACTTTCTCGTCTGCCCTGAGCCAAAATTATTGATTCAATGCCCTGACTTGGATTATTTTTGTCCAATGTCCTGAACTGATGTGGGAAAGCTTAAGTTACCAACATACCCCAAGTGTTAAGTGACAGGATGTGTGCCAAGAACAGAAATCATCGATGAAAAGCCTCGTATGCATACTAAGGAGACTTTCACAAATTCAAACCTCAGGATGCTTTAGTTGCTTCTAAATGATACATTTCACTTTTTCTCGCTATGATGCTTAGTTTTAGTGATTATGTTGGTGCTTCAAACGCCTTCCTTCAGTCTGTGGTTTTTAGCTCAAAGCACAGTCAATTACCTGTTAACAGAGAATGCTGATATGTGAGCAAGGATTGGATTGCCAAGAAATCTGTAATCAAAACCCTAGACTAAGTGCATTTATACCAATTATTTTTACTGTGAAATATGTCAGTGCATACCTTACCTAGGTGCAATGGCACAAAATTGTGATTGATACAGTCTGTGTGGCGAAAGTGTGCTGATCGGTATCACCTGGCAGTAACCGCTACCTGCCACTGACCGCGACGCCTTGCTCTCTGACAGACCGAGCCAGTCGCTGACGGGGAGCGCTGGGCGCCTCTGCCGCTATGAGCGCCGGCCGCCGGGTCTGACCAGTGCCCTCTCACCGGACCGGACCGATGTCAGAGTACGCCGAGTACGCCGACCTGTGGCGACAGGCCGGCCGGCCGCCGGCGGAGGGCGAGCCCGACCCGGACCCGGTCACCGGAGCCGAGGAGGCCGTGCGCAGACTGCGCGCGCTCACACACACCCGGCACGACGTCGGTGAGTGAAGTCACCATGTCTGGATGACGTAACTGTGCAGTTGGTGGGTGATAGGACGATGGTTGCTGACTTGTTCCTCTGTATATAACCTACTGCTGGGACGTGTTTCGTCGCTTTTTATGTAACCATTTACTTGTGGTCAGTTAAAGTCAATTGGTCAACTGGTCAATTGAAGCACGCAATAGTGTCCTATAAAACTAGCATATAACTAATGCCTATTTCAGCACATGGTCCACGGTTTGAGCTGCTGTGGTGCTTGATGCTTTGACGTTCGTTCCTCCGATTTGCACCCTGTGCCTGGTTTGTGCGTGCCCCCCCCCCCTCCGCCCCCAGTGTACCTGGATACCTCTGACGAGTACCTGCTCCGGTTTCTAATCCCCCCCCCCTCCGCCCCCAGTGTACCTGGACACCTCTGACGAGTACATGCTCCGGTTTCTAATCCCCCCTCCGCCCCCAGTGTACCTGGATACCTCTGACGAGTACCTGCTCCGGTTTCTGACCCCCCCCCCCCCTCCTCCGCCCCCAGTGTACCTGGACACCTCTGACGAGTACCTGCTCCGGTTTCTGACCCCCCCCCCTCCGCCCCCAGTGTACCTGGACACCTCTGACGAGTACCTGCTCCGGTTTCTAATCCCCCCCTCCGCCCCCAGTGTACCTGCCTGGACACCTCTGACGAGTACCTGCTCTGGTTCTGACCCTCCTCCCCGCCCCCAGTCCCCCGCCCCCCGATTCTGACCCCCCCCCCCTCCACCCCCAGTGTACCTGGACACCTCTGACGAGTACCTGCTCCGGTTTCTGCGCGCGCGCAAGATGCGCGTGTCGGCCGCGTTCGAGCTGCTGACGGGCTGCACGGTGTACCGCCGCGACAACCCGCTGCTGTTCGGCTCGTTCAACGCACACAGTCCGCCGGTGCGCGCCGCGCTGCGGGACGGCTTCCCGGGAGTGCTGGAGCAGCGCGACGGCCGCGGGAGGACCGTGCTGCTCGTGTTCGCCGCCGGATGGGACCCTGACAGGTAGGTGGGGACGGAGGGGACGGGGCAACTGGCCTGGAGGGCGAGAGAGATGGGACGGGGCCCCTGACAAGTGGGTAGGGAGGTGACGGGGACCTCGACAGGTGGTTAGGTAGGGAGGTTCGAGGACTCCGACGGGTGGTTAGGATGGGGGGGGGGACAGAGGACCCCGACAGTGCGGAGAAGGAGTGAGGTGACGGGAAACTGGTCTTGAACCGGGAGGAATGGAACGGGGCAGGACAGGGTAGGTGGGGTAAGGGAGGTACCTGGGTACGTGTGGACGAACTGCAGGGAGGGGACAGGTGCGGGAGCACCGGGAGTGACCGGCGGCGGAGTCAGCGGAGGTCCCGGCTGCCTGGCGCAGAGCCGAAATCATCGCCATCCCGAAGAAAGGAAAAGATCCAGCAGACCCGAACTCGTACCGGCCCATCTCGCTGCTCAGCTGCACCAGCAAGCTCTTCGAGAGAATGGTCCAGAACAGGCTGCAGTACTGGCTCGAGGACCGACAACTGATAAACACCAACCAAGCGGGATTCCGGCGCCTCCACTCGACTATGGACCAGATCATCAGAGTCACTCAGTCCGTCTTCGACGCCTTCGAGAAGCCGAAGCCGGAGCGTGCGGTCCTTGCCCTGCTGGATTTCCAGAAGGCCTACGATAGGGTGTGGAGAGACGCCCTCCTCGCCAAGCTGGGCCGCCTGGGAGTGCCTGCACACGCGGTCAAGTGGCTCCGCAACTTCTTGAGCGATCGGAGAGCCAGGGTCAGGTGGGGCAACAGCACATCAGACTGGAGGGTCTTTCCAGAGGGCCTACCGCAAGGCTCGGTGCTCGCGCCCATACTATGGCTGGTGTATATCAACGATGTCGACAAGAACGCCCCAAACGACTCTACCTGGTCTCTGTTCGCCGATGACGTCGCCATCCTGGCCACGGGACCGTCCCTGGAGTCATGTGCGGCGAAGATGCAACCAGCGCTGGACACAGTCGCGACGTGGGCCCGGGACTGGAAGGTGCAGGCGAGCGCATCCAAGTGCTGCTTCACCACCTTCACCCTCGACCCAAAGGAGTGCGGAGGCAAGGTGGTACCGACGCTGAAGTTCTCAGGAGAACCTCTGAGGTACGACCCGAACCCGACCTTCCTGGGCATCACCTTCGACGACCAGCTAACCTTCAGCAGCCACATCTCCTCCCTCAAGGACAGGATGGCGAAGCGCAGACAGTGCCTGCAAGCACTCGCGGGGAAGACCTACGGAGCGCACCGCAGGACTCTCCGAACGGCCTACATCACCTACATCAGATCGGTCTTCGAGTACGGTGCGGCGGTGTACTTCACTCACGCCTCCCCCGCCCTGCGCGCCAAGATCGAAACTGAACAGAACAGGTGTGCCCGCATAATCACCGGATGCATCCTCCCGACTAACAGAGCGGCTCTGCTGGCGGAGGCGGACCTCCCCGCCCTGACAGTACGGGCCAAGGAACTGGCAGCTACCGAAGCCAGCCGCATCGCTCGCCTGCCAGCGGAAGACCGAGCCAAGCAGCTGCTGGAACGAGACCCCCGACCTCGCCTCAAGTACCGCGCGCACGAGGCCTGGAAACGGGCCTGCGCACAAGCTGCCGAGGAGGGACGACCGGAGCCAGCCCTGCCGGATGAAGACGCCCTGCTGCCCCACAAGCCATGCATACGCAGAGTGGGCCGGTGGACTCTGAGGAAGGCGGGAGTGTCGGACTGCCCAGCGGAGCCGTTCCTGAGGGTGTCACCGGAGCCGCCGTGGTCGACCCATCAGGGGTCAGTGACCTTCATCGTGGACCTACCAACCACCACGCGGCGGACAGACCCACCTGACAAGAGGAGAGAGGCGGCAGAGCGCGCCCTGGCCGCCCTGCCCGCGCCAGACTGCTCCATATGGAGTGACGGCTCGGCGGCCGGAGGCACGTCCAACGGAGGAGGAGGAGCGGCCATCATCCTACACCGGGAGAACGACCGCAGGATCGAGTGTCTGGCAGCTGCAGGCACCCACTGCAGCAGCACCAGGGCGGAGCTGGTGGCAGTCCGGGAGGCACTGAAGTCCCTGGCGAGCCTGCCGGCCGACTCCCTAGACGCCATCAAGGAGATCCGCCTTTGCACCGACTCCAGGGCGTGTCTACAGACGCTCCAGCGCGGGCAGGCAGCCCAACAGGAGGAGCTACTGGCGAGCATCTGGGCCTCTCTCCATGACCTCACGTGTTCCGGGAAGCACGTCACCCTCCAGTGGGTACCGGGGCACGCTGGCATCCCTGATAATGAGGACGCCGACAGGCTAGCCAACCGAGCCGCGGCAGAGCTAAGCCAGGCAGCGGTCCCGCTGGACATGGCCGGCGCCCGAGCGGCGATACGCCACAGATCCGCCGAGTGGACCGCAGCCCGAGCCAAAGCTCATCCTCACCTACCACCCACGCCCGGACACGAGGACCTGACCAGGTGGGAGCAGGTGACACTGTCTCAACTGAGAGTGGGAAGATCAGTGCTCACAAGGAAGACTCTCCACGAGATCGGTCTTGCGACAAACCCCGACTGCCCGAACTGCGAGGAGGAAGACTCGGTAGCACACTTGCTGACCGAATGCCCAGCGTACGCCCACATGAGGTCCCGCCTGTGGGGCGGACCTCTGCCGAGCCTGGGGCATGTGCTGGGCGGATCAGCGACTCTCATCTTCGAGTACCTGCGGCGGGTGGGCCGTGTCGACCCCCCGGTCGACGCGGCCACGGCCGTGGCCGCCCCGGCGGCCACGGCGTGACGTGTAGAAGAAGAAGAAGTGACCGGCGGGACGGAACCGGACAAGTACGGGACTGGGAGGGACGGGAGTGTGAGATGAATGGGATCGGACAGGTGCCGAGAGTGAGTGGCACGACAGGCGAACTGGACAGGTGTGGAGTGAAACCAATCATGGACATAGAACCTGCAATCCGTCACAAATCAATACCACTTGGTGACTCCAGCCGTGCACTATCACTAGCATCAGTGTTTTGGGAAACACCCCTACAGTTACCCTTCTCAGTAACGCTTCCCCTCCCAGTGACCCCTCACTGGCTGCATCCCTCTCGTCCCAGATACACCCTGACAGCTGTGCTCCTCTCGGAGGTATCCTGACAGCAGCTGAGCACCCCTCCCCAGTCCAGATACCCACTGACAGCAGTACCCCCTCCTCCCAGATACACCCTGACAGCAGTACCGCCCCCGCAGGTACCCGCTGGCGGCCATCTACCGGGCGATCCTGTTGACAGCTGTGCTCCTCCCGTAGGTACCCGCTGGCGGCCATCTACCGGGCGATCCTGTTGACAGCTGTGCTCCTCCCGTAGGTACCCGCTGACGGCCATCTACCGGGCGATCCTCCTGACCCTGGACCGGCTGATCGAGGACGTCGAGAACCAGATCAGCGGCTTCGTCATGGTGGTCGACTTCAGCCAGTTCTCGCTGCGCCAGAGCAAGAGCGTCAGTCCCAAGATGCTGCGGCTGATGGTCAACGGACTGCAGGTGGGCCGCCGGACGACTCTCGTAGGGTGGGGGATGAGGGTGATGACGGGGAGGGCAGGGAAGGACTGCCGCTTCAGAAGGGTTAGAGTGTGACGGCAAAAGGTCAGCAGGGGGCCGAGATGTCGTACATGTCAGTCAGGATGGGTTGACCAGACCCAGCCTGAACCTCCTGACCCAATCTACCCAGTGTACGTACCCTCCACCTGACCCCTGTGTATCCCTCCATCTGACCCAGTGTACTTATACCCCTCGCCTGTTGCCGCCAGGACTGTTACCCGGCGCGGTTCGGCGGCGTTCACTTTGTCAGCCAGCCGTGGTACGTCGAGGCGATGCTCTCCGTCATCAGGCCCTTCCTCAAGGAGAAGGTCAAGGACAAGGTGGGTGCAGGGTGCTGCAGAATAAATTTTTCGTGCGCTGCACTTGCTAGTTCTGAAAGAGTCTGGGAGTTAGCTCACTGTATTCGGTATTTGCAAACGGGGATCAGTCGTAAGGATTAATGCTGAAGCGAGAACCATCAATGGAATCAAGCAATGAAAGTAATTTGATAAGTGCTATTGCAATGTCCACATATAAGAGTGTGATTCAATGCTTGACGCACAGCCAGCTCAATCGTATCACGCAGTTCGTAACCGGTGTGTGATTTCCCTCCCGGTACTGTCTCCCTTGTGCCCCGACGGTCAGTGTCGCTCCCTACCGTTCCAACAGTCTCTTTCCTTCCTGCCGGTGCTGAGTTCGAAATGGATCACTCCTACCATCCAGACACCGATTTTATCTCCCATTCTGGCAGGGACTCCCCTTCCCTCCTGTTCGTATCCGTCCGTCAGATATACACCCACGGTAACAACCTGTCTTTGTCCCTCCGTCAGATATACACCCACGGTAACACTCTGTCTGTGTCCGTCAGATATACACCCACGGTAACAACCTGTCTTTGTCCCTCCGTCAGATATACACCCACGGTAACAACCTGTCTGTGTCCGTCAGATATACCCCCACGGTAACAACCTGTCTATGTCCCTCCGTCAGATATACACCCACGGTAACAACCTGTCTGTGTCCGTCAGATATACACCCGCGGTAACACCCTGCCTGTCTCCGCCAGATACACACCCACGGTAACAACCTGTCTGTGTCCGTCAGATACACACCCACGGTAACAACCTGTCTGTCTCCGTCAGATACACAGTACACACCCATGGTAACAACCTGACTGTTTCCCTCCGTCAGATATACACCCACGGTAACAACCTGTCTGTCTCCGTCAGATATACACCCACGGTAACAACCTGTCTGTTTCCCTCCGTCAGATATACACCCACGGTAACACCCTGTCTGTGTCCGCCAGATATACACCCACGGTAACAATCTGTCTGTGTCCGTCAGATATACACCCACGGCAACAACATGTCTGTCTCCGTCAGATATACACCCACGGTAACAACCTGTCTGTGTCCGTCAGATACACACCCGCGGTAACAACCTGTCCGTCTCCGTCAGATATACACCCACGGTAACAAGCTGTCTGTCTCCGTCAGATATACACCCACGGCAACAACATGTCTGTCTCCGTCAGATATACACCCACGGTAACAACCTGTCTGTGTCCGTCAGATATACACCCACGGTAACAACCTGTCTGTGTCCGTCAGATATACACCCACGGTAACAACCTGTCTGTGTCCGTCAGATATACACCCACGGTAACAACCTGCCTGTGTCCGTCAGATATACACCCACGGTAACAACCTGTCTGTGTCCGTCAGATATACACCCACGGTAACAACCTGTCTGTGTCCGTCAGATATACACCCACGGTAGCAACCTGCCTGTCCGTCAGATATACACCCACGGTAACAACCTGTCTGTCTCCGTCAGATATACACCCACGGTAACAACCTGCCTGTGTCCGTCAGATATACACCCACGGTAACAACCTGTCTGTCTCCGTCAGATTTACACCCACGGTAACAACCTGTCTGCCTGTGTCCGTCAGATATACACCCACGGTAACAACCTGTCTTTGTCCCTCCGTCAGATATACACCCACGGTAACAACCTGTCTGTGTCCGTCAGATATACACCCACGGTAACAACCTGTCTGTGTCCGTCAGATATACACCCACGGTAACAACCTGCCTGTGTCCGTCAGATATACACCCACGGTAACAACCTGTCTGTGTCCGTCAGATATACACCCACGGTAACAACCTGTCTGTGTCCGTCAGATATACACCCACGGTAACAACCTGCCTGTCCGTCAGATATACACCCACGGTAACAACCTGTCTGTCTCCGTCAGATATACACCCACGGTAACAACCTGCCTGTGTCCGTCAGATATACACCCACGGTAACAACCTGTCTGTCTCCGTCAGATTTACACCCACGGTAACAACCTGTCTGCCTGTGTCCGTCAGATATACACCCACGGTAACAACCTGTCTTTGTCCCTCCGTCAGATATACACCCACGGTAACAACCTGTCTGTGTCCGTCAGATATACACCCACGGTAACAACCTGTCTTTGTCCCTCCGTCAGATATACACCCACGGTAACACTCTGTCTGTGTCCGTCAGATATACACCCACGGTAACAACCTGTCTTTGTCCCTCCGTCAGATATACACCCACGGTAACAACCTGTCTGTGTCCGTCAGATATACACCCACGGTAACAACCTGTCTATGTCCCTCCGTCAGATATACACCCACGGTAACAACCTGTCTGTGTCCGTCAGATATACACCCGCGGTAACACCCTGCCTGTCTCCGCCAGATACACACCCACGGTAACAACCTGTCTGTGTCCGTCAGATACACACCCACGGTAACAACCTGTCTGTCTCCGTCAGATACACAGTACACACCCATGGTAACAACCTGACTGTTTCCCTCCGTCAGATATACACCCACGGTAACAACCTGTCTGTCTCCGTCAGATATACACCCACGGTAACAACCTGTCTGTTTCCCTCCGTCAGATATACACCCACGGTAACACCCTGTCTGTGTCCGCCAGATATACACCCACGGTAACAATCTGTCTGTGTCCGTCAGATATACACCCACGGCAACAACATGTCTGTCTCCGTCAGATATACACCCACGGTAACAACCTGTCTGTGTCCGTCAGATATACACCCACGGTAACAACCTGTCTGTGTCCGTCAGATATACACCCACGGTAACAACCTGCCTGTGTCCGTCAGATATACACCCACGGTAACAACCTGTCTGTGTCCGTCAGATATACACCCACGGTAACAACCTGCCTGTGTCCGTCAGATATACACCCACGGTAACAACCTGCCTGTCCGTCAGATATACACCCACGGTAACACCCTGTCTGCCTCCGTCAGATATACACCCACGGTAACAACCTGTCTGTGTCCGTCAGATACACACCCACGGTAACAACCTGTCTTTGTCCCTCCGTCAGATATACACCCACAGTAACACCCTGTCTCTGTCTCCGTCAGATATACACCCACAGTAACAACCTGTCTGTTCCCTCCGTCAGATATACACCCACGGTAACAACCTGTCTGTGTCCGTCAGATATACACCCACGGTAACAACCTGTCTGTGTCCGCCAGATATACACCCACGGTAACAATCTGTCTGTGTCCGTCAGATATACACCCACGGCAACAACATGTCTGTCTCCGTCAGATATACACCCACGGTAACAACCTGTCTGTGTCCGTCAGATACACACCCGCGGTAACAACCTGTCCGTCTCCGTCAGATATACACCCACGGTAACAAGCTGTCTGTCTCCGTCAGATATACACCCACGGCAACAACATGTCTGTCTCCGTCAGATATACACCCACGGTAACAACCTGTCTGTGTCCGTCAGATATACACCCACGGTAACAACCTGTCTGTGTCCGTCAGATATACACCCACGGTAACAACCTGTCTGTGTCCGTCAGATATACACCCACGGTAACAACCTGCCTGTGTCCGTCAGATATACACCCACGGTAACAACCTGTCTGTGTCCGTCAGATATACACCCACGGTAACAACCTGTCTGTGTCCGTCAGATATACACCCACGGTAGCAACCTGCCTGTCCGTCAGATATACACCCACGGTAACAACCTGTCTGTCTCCGTCAGATATACACCCACGGTAACAACCTGCCTGTGTCCGTCAGATATACACCCACGGTAACAACCTGTCTGTCTCCGTCAGATTTACACCCACGGTAACAACCTGTCTGCCTGTGTCCGTCAGATATACACCCACGGTAACAACCTGTCTTTGTCCCTCCGTCAGATATACACCCACGGTAACAACCTGTCTGTGTCCGTCAGATATACACCCACGGTAACAACCTGTCTGTGTCCGTCAGATATACACCCACGGTAACAACCTGCCTGTGTCCGTCAGATATACACCCACGGTAACAACCTGTCTGTGTCCGTCAGATATACACCCACGGTAACAACCTGTCTGTGTCCGTCAGATATACACCCACGGTAACAACCTGCCTGTCCGTCAGATATACACCCACGGTAACAACCTGTCTGTCTCCGTCAGATATACACCCACGGTAACAACCTGCCTGTGTCCGTCAGATATACACCCACGGTAACAACCTGTCTGTCTCCGTCAGATTTACACCCACGGTAACAACCTGTCTGCCTGTGTCCGTCAGATATACACCCACGGTAACAACCTGTCTTTGTCCCTCCGTCAGATATACACCCACGGTAACAACCTGTCTGTGTCCGTCAGATATACACCCACGGTAACAACCTGTCTTTGTCCCTCCGTCAGATATACACCCACGGTAACACTCTGTCTGTGTCCGTCAGATATACACCCACGGTAACAACCTGTCTTTGTCCCTCCGTCAGATATACACCCACGGTAACAACCTGTCTGTGTCCGTCAGATATACACCCACGGTAACAACCTGTCTATGTCCCTCCGTCAGATATACACCCACGGTAACAACCTGTCTGTGTCCGTCAGATATACACCCGCGGTAACACCCTGCCTGTCTCCGCCAGATACACACCCACGGTAACAACCTGTCTGTGTCCGTCAGATACACACCCACGGTAACAACCTGTCTGTCTCCGTCAGATACACAGTACACACCCATGGTAACAACCTGACTGTTTCCCTCCGTCAGATATACACCCACGGTAACAACCTGTCTGTCTCCGTCAGATATACACCCACGGTAACAACCTGTCTGTTTCCCTCCGTCAGATATACACCCACGGTAACACCCTGTCTGTGTCCGCCAGATATACACCCACGGTAACAATCTGTCTGTGTCCGTCAGATATACACCCACGGCAACAACATGTCTGTCTCCGTCAGATATACACCCACGGTAACAACCTGTCTGTGTCCGTCAGATATACACCCACGGTAACAACCTGTCTGTGTCCGTCAGATATACACCCACGGTAACAACCTGCCTGTGTCCGTCAGATATACACCCACGGTAACAACCTGTCTGTGTCCGTCAGATATACACCCACGGTAACAACCTGCCTGTGTCCGTCAGATATACACCCACGGTAACAACCTGCCTGTCCGTCAGATATACACCCACGGTAACACCCTGTCTGCCTCCGTCAGATATACACCCACGGTAACAACCTGTCTGTGTCCGTCAGATACACACCCACGGTAACAACCTGTCTTTGTCCCTCCGTCAGATATACACCCACAGTAACACCCTGTCTCTGTCTCCGTCAGATATACACCCACAGTAACAACCTGTCTGTTCCCTCCGTCAGATATACACCCACGGTAACAACCTGTCTGTGTCCGTCAGATATACACCCACGGTAACAACCTGTCTGTGTCCGTCAGATATACACCCACGGTAACAACCTGTCTGTGTCCGTCAGATATACACCCACGGTAACAACCTGTCTGTTTCCCTCCGTCAGATATACACCCACGGTAACAACCTATCGGCGCTGTACCACCACGTCAGTCGGCGCATCTTGCCGGCGGAGCTGGGCGGAGACGGGCCGGCGCACGACACTCAGCGCTGGGCCGACCTCATGATCCGCGGCCCGTCGTGACCCGGCGCCGATCGACGTGACCCCGCGCCAATCGACGCTCAGAGGCGGAACGGGCGACTCGGCTGGCGCGGCCAGTCGGCGGCGCCCGCAAGTGTTCGTGGTTTGGACGGTACTAGGAGTGTCAATCCGGCCTTGTCCGCTCTCTACGGGACTTGCCCGTCTCGCACTACAACAAACGATATTGATTCCAGTATGGGTAGCGTGTGCCGTCCCTCTACGGACGGTTTAGCGGCGGTGACTCTGGAGTCGCTGTGCAGGCCGTTCTTCTGTGATCCTTTGGAGACACATACGGCGACCAACCGACGTCACGTACCTGCGCGGTGAGCTTGTCTTACCGGTCCGCCCTGCCCCCTCTGTGGAGTGGTCGCTCCTCTTTCCGACCCGGGCCTGTCTGAGCGGCCGTCAGAGGTGGCTGGGCTGCCGCTCTCAGTGTGGTGCCGGGGCCGCTTCCCCTCCCGACCTGGGCCTGCCTGAGCGGCTGTCAGAGGCGGCTGGGCTGCCGCTCTCAGTGTGGTGCCGGGGCCGCTTCGCCTCCCGACCTGGGCCTGCCTGAGCGGCCGTCAGATGCGGCCGGGCTGTCGCCGTCAGTATGGTGCCGCGGCCCCGTCCTCTGACCGGTGCTCCGGCGTCCGGCCTGCTCCCTCTGTGGAGTGGTCGCTCCTCGACCTGACCCGGGCCTACCTGAGCGGCTGTCAGAGGCGGCTGGGCTGCCGCCCTCAGTGAGGTGCCGCGGCCCCGTCCTCTGACCGGTGCTCCGGCGTCCGGCCGGGCCCCGTCCTTCCGTCCCGCCTCTCACCGCTCCACTGGTGGAGGCGAGGGCACGGCGGTTGTGTTATTTGTGACGGACCTTGGCAGCTTCGGTAGCTTTGTGATGACTTAGTAATCTCCTCTGTTTGTTGCGCTTTCAGTTTGCTTCCTTTTTTACTACCCGTTTATGCTTGTTTGCTTAGCTTTTTTACTTTTTTTTAACTAGCCAATTTTGTGCTTGCTTGCTGGCATTCCTTACTTGACCTGTATTTGTGATTCGTGGCAGTGTTTTATTAGAGAGACATCTGAAATCTAAGACATTTCCGGGGGAACATTGGTCCTGCTCATTCCGACTGGGCCCAGCATTATAAATTCATCATTTCAAATCATGACGTTAGTGTACATGACGATGTTTATTGAGTGCTTAATGTAAGTTATATTTGGCGACTTTTGCGTTATAAACTATAAGTTCTCATTCCTTTTTGAGTGAATTTTTCCTTTTTTATATTGCATGCGTTTTTAGTATTTATGTTGTTTTAAAATTCGGTGGATTTTATTGTGAGTTTAACATAGTACAATTCACAACTGCGCTTTTTCACTGTGTACGCGGCCTTTCCTCTCAAATGTCTTCCGTCTATCAATGCTGGTTAGGCTGTTCACCGCTCAGCACATGCTAACTGCTAAAGCTGATGGCACTGTATGTAACAATCTTGCGACAGTCATTGCTCACGTATCTGTCGATAGATCGTCGACAATTTCGCTGTTTTTCACACAGTCAACTTGCCAAACAGCACGCCTTGTGAAAACTCTGTGTCAAATCTAGGCCGAGTCTAGAGTATGGACCCATCAACAATCAAAGTACCTATGCCAATCAATGTGCATTCTGATATGACTGATATTTATACAATACTGTCGACATTCAACAACAGACTGTCGATAATCCGCGATGTTTGGCCCTGGAGATAGACGCTTGTGGTATATAGGTCCGGATATGAACCTATGTAATCAGAGGCTGGCTACGCTTTACGTTGATAAGCGTCGCGCTTTAGCAGTGTAGTTTTGCTACCGCGTTGCTCGTCTAGCGCTCATTATGCTCCAAATCGCAGCCTGGGCAGGGCCTGATGTGAAGGCTGTTCTCAGCGGAGTGGAAGCGATGTGTCGGAGAATGGGAACGGCTGTCACTGGGTGCTGAGTGTTACGGGGAATCGTGGCTGCACTTGCTCATGTCATTTTGACAAAGCTCAAACATTCCATGCACTGGCTGTTTGTGATGTGTGGCGCACGAACACACGGTAGACCGCAGCGCTATTGTATGTACCGTCCGGGTGGCACTGGTGGAAAAATGGCTTTATTTTGTGATGTTTACGGTCACCTACTGGTATCGGTATTAGGTTGTGCTTGTTTGATTGCAGGTGATACACATAGAATGTATGCGGCATGCGTCAGTGGTGCTGGGTTACGGCATGTTACGTTTCACGGAAGTATGTACCTCATGTTGCATCTGAGGCAAGCTTGTACCGGGAGAATCAGGGTGAGAGTGAGCTTATGTAGCGCGCTCGGACTATATCCACGGCGATTCTGTGGGAGGAGACGTGTTACCACTGCGATTCTTTGGCGGCAGATGTGCGAATATATCTTACCATGACAGCTCGCCAATGCTCGCCCGTGTGATGGGCCGCGACATACCCGTGATACCTTCCCAGTGATTTCTGTGTCGCGTGGATGGAATCTGCGGTGTATTGGCTATTGCACAATCCGTATTTCACCTTGCGGTGCTAGTGTGTATGTAGTGCGTACACCAATGCAAAATGGCACGTACAGCCCTCTGCAAACTGCGTGGTAGGTATTCTTTTTTCGACAAAACCGTCAATAACACGGATACTATGCTATCGGTCACTCGGAAATCGTAACAGCAAGACGCGCAAGGCTCCGCACCTTAGATTGGCATGACAATCATATTCATTTTCCATCCAGTTTGGCAACAAAACCCAAAAGTTTATATTTGCCCCCAAAACAAACTTTTGCATTTTGTTGCCACACAAGGCATATACTTTGTTTAGTGATAAACCAAATCGAAGGAGTGAAGCATGGCGCATCTATGTGCAATGAGTTACGATCGACTGATAACATAGTCTTTGAGTTATTACCGGTTTTGTCGAAAAAAGAATACCTACCACGCAGTCTGCTGAGGGCTGTACCCAGCGAAAGTGATTTTAGAGGCTTACGTAGGGTGGTGGCAGTATACCCAGCTTTAGCCGTGACGTTCATAGCGTCACCACTAGTCACACGCAGGTAGTTTCCGCCTGGTAGGGCCGCTAGTCACACGCTAGTTGCAGCCTAGTAGGGCCGCTAGTCGCGCGTGGCTGCACCGTCGCGACCTGTACCCGTGTCGCAGCTCAGGCCACCGCCCAGACGCCGGACCAGGCGGGCTGGTGGCGACGTGTGTTTCACGTGTACGGATGTTGTTCATCGCACACCGTCAATGCGACTGCTGACCAAATATATTTTACCATACCGATTGACGAATTGTTTAATTTGTGTTTCCTCCACGATAGTGGTTATTAGTGGTTGTTTGTGGTAAGAGTGAAGGCAGCGCGGTCCGTAATCCAGCACGCCCCCTTTCCATACCCCCTCTAGAAGCGGAGAAGGAGAGCGCCGGTCAGCCGAGTCGGCCTTTCATGCGAGGTCAGCCCGATGCTCCACGCTTATTTTCGCAGAAACGAGTACGATCCTTGCATAAAGGCAGTCATTGAGCGCTGGTTTTGAATCTGAGTGATGGGAAGCGTTCTCAGTCCCCACGACAACTATTCATGAGACGAGCACTAGAGATTGCAATCCCGGAACGTTTTACCAATCCCGGGATCCCGAAAGTTTTTATTTCGGGATCCCGGGATCCCGGTCTTGTCACTAAATGTCGTAAGAGTGATTTCCTACTGACATATTTTGCGTCTTTTAGCTTACCACAAACAAAGAGGCAACCAAAAGCCATCCTTAGACCATGTCATTTGCATTAAAAACGATTGAATTTGCGAATAAAACGTTTCGATTTGATTAGCATTAGCATTTATTCCCAATTGGCCTTCATAAAACTGTGCGTCGACCAGTACGTTTACTAGACGGGTTCCAGCACATCCACGCCTCACTCACTCTTCCTCTACGCTACTCGTAGTTAGCGCGACAGTTTTAAGCCATTGCCATGCTGGTAGGTCTGTCTGCTTAAAAACTCGCAACCAGTGTACCCCAACTTTGGCAGCTCCCTATTTCACAATGTTTTCAAAACGTCGCTTGGTCACTTTACCTCCTTCCGGTTCCGATTTCATCATTAATGTCTCTCAGAATTTGCTCGAAAGTCGCTTTGAGAGCAGAGTCACTGACTGGGAGAGCTCCACTCTACCGTCTTCAACGTCTGAATCAGTGAGCTATGCCGTCACTTGCGTGACATCTGTGACATGTTTCTGCGACACGAGCTCAAAGACTGTCTTGATGACCTCCTTTGTTCCGGCCACGGACGGGCAAGTCAGAATCGCTGAACGATCTGTGATCCTGATAAAGATGTTGCAGCGCTGATGCTGCAATTTTTTTTTGGCGTTCGGGACCCTTTTTTCGTACGTATTTAAGCGGCTTAACCGCTGTGGGTGATACCCGAGAGCTACCAACACGGTCGATTGTCGACGGCCAATACGGGCTGCCAGCTAAATAGTTTATCTGCTTTATGTCACGCAGCACCATAAACAGTGTAAACAAGACTCGTGCAGCGGCTGCATTCTTTTTGAAAAACCGATTCTTTTCGGGATCCCGGGATTGGCGGAATTTCGGGATCGGGATCGGGATTAAAATCCCGCCGGGATCCCGGGATCCCGATCCCGGGATTGCAATCTCTAACGAGCACCTTCCAATTTGTCTCAATAACACTATCTTCACCACAGCGGGAAATAAATCGCCGAGTCCAATGTAATGCATTTACGAATACATCCAACAATCATCACGGCGCAAACACATGTAAGCAATGCGCAAAGCGAGTATGCACGAGCCTGAATGTTGATTTGTCGCGATGTTGATTGATTCGCACAGCGCCTGTTCAGATCGACGTAGTGCGCTGGGCTGGGCGTGGGGGAATCAGACTGACCGGAACGCCGCGCGGGGGGGGGGGGCAATACATGAGCCTCCCCCGGCCCTGCTGATCTACCCCGGGTAGTACGACAGCTCATGAACGGCAGGTTTGTTACACGGGGTCGGACGCCGAGTCGGCAGTGGGGGATCGAGCGGGCCCTGTGACGAAGCAGTGTCCAGACCGAAAGACTGTGGGACCGCGGGCTGCACATCTGCGGTAAGAGACTTAAGGGCAGTCCGCGTGCGAAATTGGCGAGATTGCTGTGTGATACGATACAAAATACGACGCTTTATAAACAGGTGGGTATCATAAGCTCCAAGAGTCACCGACATAGCGATACAGACTAGAAGACCTTCCTGGCAAGATTGAGCAGGCTAGCCTAATTTCGAACCAGATCATAAACAAGTCATGAGATAGCATAAACACACGATAAACATAACCACTAAGCATGTCATGGGGCGGCCTCCCTAAGAGATTACTGGCACAGCGCGTGGTGCAGGGACACAGCTGCGTGCGTGTACGGTCAGCGTGGGTTCAGCGCCGGCTCCGGGCTGCGAGCTGCGGCGGGCGGCCTGCCCTCTGGCGGCCGACGGCAGAACCGCACCGCGTATTGCACAGATGTGACTCGTCTCCGGGGAACAGCGAACACAGGGAGCGAGCATTCCGATCACGAACTGACACGCAGCCGAACGGGTTACGGGTCTACTGTAACTACAATGATAATCGGAATTCGGAGACGAAAACACACCAGACGCTGCACTCAACTACGTGAACCGAGATTTGGCACTTTTGCAAGAGGGTACACGCCGCGCATCTAGCCGGCGACGTAAATGAGTACACATTTTCGAACTGTGTCGAAACGCAAAACAATCCTCTAGCAAACAAAAACATTCCCATAACGGCAAAATGTTCTAAAACTAGTAATAATATCATACGTTTCTGAATACCTAAAACAAAGTGGTATCGTCGGCCACTGGCCCTCAAAAGCTCATCAGTGTCGTGAATCTGGTCAAACTGGTGGGCGGCTGGCGCCGAGATTCCTGGTCCGGCCTCAGCGGTGATCTGGTCACCCGAGCGTCTGCTCCCGCCTGACGCCGGCCCGTCTGCCCCGTCTCGTCCCCGCGGCCGGCCGACCAGCCTAGATGGGCTTGTAGAGCAGCGTGGTGACGTACTTTTTGCGGTAGCGGTGGGTGGCGCTGAGCACCATGACACCGTCCTTGATGCTCAGCGCGTACAGGTGGTTGAGCATCACGTGGTTGGGCGCCGGCAGCAGGGTGGGCTCGCACGACACGGGCGTGTCCTTGTTGAGGATCACCTGGAGCAGGTGGGGCGGCAGCGCCGGCGGCTGGCTGGCGGCCCGGCTCTCCCAGGCGGCGGCGCGGCTGGGCGGCGGCTCGCGGCCGTAGCTGCCCGGCGGCGAGCCCGACAGGTCGCCGGCCGCCGGCGCCGTCTCCAGGTTCAGCGCCTCGCAGGCGGCGAAGTCGGAGCCCTTGACGTCGATGTAGTTGGTCTTGTCGCCGTCGTCGGTGTCGGCGGTGGGCTCGCTGGTGTCCACCACCCACTGGCCGTCGATGCGGAACTTGTACTCGTGCCGGCCCTCGGGCAGGTTGACGATGCTCATGTGCTCCGAGTTGATGTTGCTCTCGCTGCGGGCCATCGGGATGGGCTTCCAGCCGGTGAAGCTGCCGCACAGCTGCACGTCCTGGCCGCCCTTTTTCCACTGGATGACTACGGGCAGCAGGGGCTGCTGGGGCCGCTCGGCGGACGGCGCCGGCACCTCGCTGGGCGCAGAGTGCTGGTGCGGCAGCGAGGCGGGCGAGGCCGGCGGCACGGGCGGCGCCGTCGGCTCCACGCCGTCGCTGACGCGGCGCCGCGACAGCGACGGCAGCGTCAGCGGGTCCTCGTCCTGCAGCGCCAGCGAGCCGCGCCGCCGCTGCTGCTGCTGGTCGAAACTGGCGCACACAGAGACACAGGGACCGTCAGTCGGCGGTCTGTGTGGCCGGGCAGCTGGGGGACTGTGTGTGGCCGGGCAGCTCGGGGGACTGGTGTCTGTGTGGCCGGGCAGCTCGGGGGACTGGTGTCTGTGTGGCCGGGCAGCTCTGGGGACTGGTGTCTGTGTGGCCGGGCAGCTCGGGGACTGGTGTCTGTGTGGCCGGGCAGCTCGGGGGACTGGTGTCTGTGTGGCCGGGCAGCTGGGGGACTGGTGTCTGTGTGGCCGGGCAGCTCGGGGGACTGGTGTCTGTGTGGCCGGGCAGCTCTGGGGACTGGTGTCTGTGTGGCCGGGCAGCTCGGGGGACTGGTGTCTGTGTGGCCGGGCAGCTCTGGGGACTGGTGTCTGTGTGGCCGGGCAGCTCGGGGGACTGGTGTCTGTGTGGCCGGGCAGCTCTGGGGACTGGTGTCTGTGTGGCCGGGCAGCTCTGGGGACTGGTGTCTGTGTGGCCGGTCAGCTCTGGGGACTGGTGTCTGTGTGGCCGGGCAGCTGGGGGACTGGTGTCTGTGTGGCCGGGCAGCTCGGGGGACTGGTGTCTGTGTGGCCGGTCAGCTCTGGGGACTGGTGTCTGTGTGGCCGGGCAGCTCGGGGGACTGGTGTCTGTGTGGCCGGGCAGCTCGGGGGACTGGTGTCTGTGTGGCCGGGCAGCTCGGGGGACTGGTGTCTGTGTGGCCGGGCAGCTGGGGGACTGGTGTCTGTGTGGCCGGGCAGCTCGGGGGACTGGTGTCTGTGTGGCCGGGCAGCTCTGGGGACTGGTGTCTGTGTGGCCGGGCAGCTGGGGGACTGGTGTCTGTGTGGCCGGGCAGCTCGGGGGACTGGTGTCTGTGTGGCCGGGCAGCTCGGGGGACTGGTGTCTGTGTGACTGGACTGGGGGGAACAATGAGGGAAGGACACAGATTTGGGATGTGTGAAGTGATGTGATTATATTCACAGGACAGATTCACTCAATGGCACAATTCACTAAGCATTTTAACTACAGTTTGATCAAAATTTAAATTGACTAATATAACCATTTCAACTAATTTCAATTAAATTGTTACGGAGCGAGCGAAGCGAGCGGAGTCTCATACTGAATTAAGGGAAAATCCTGAGTATGAGCGGCCGGCCGGCCGGCCGGCCGTGGGGACGCTCTTCAAAAGCTAATATCTTAGGAACGGGACATCCGATTGACAAGCGGTCTTCTTTACTGAATGTCACTTGGACGTAAAAGTTCTGTGGTGTGATGGCCACCATGCGTTCTTGCCAACCACCGCACGTGGCGCGTGGTAAAGTTGGACATTTTTCAAGAACCCCCAAAATTGCAACCTCAATAACGGCACAACGGTTGGGCCGATTGAATTGAAACTCGGTACACAGTTAGGTCTCCATCAGATAATTCATCTGCATGTGTTAACCCGCGCCCCGTTGGGCTCTGCCGAGCAACGCGCCCCGTTGGGGGGGGGCCATTTTGCCCCCCCCCCCTAAGATCTCGAGAACCACGCAACGTAGCGACAAGCGGCAAACGGTGTTGGATAGCCCTATCAGGGAACTACCTTGCGACCCAATTTTATTGACCTAGGTCAAACCGATGACGTCACAGGTCAGGTAAAAGGTCCAATTTTCACCGTTTACAGGCATTTCAAGAAATGCGTTGTAAAATCGAGTAAAATGCATTTCATTGAAAATCATCGATGGGGAAATGTTCTTCAAACACATATTTTGCTAGTTGAGGTCACTGATACCAGGTCAGGTCACTGAGGTCAGGTCACTGGGGGGTCACAATATGAAAGTGTCGTGTGATACGTGTTTTATGGTCCATTTTACATGACAAATGCGATTATGTGGGTCAGGCAGCCTTTGGGGCCAGCTTAGGTCACGTTTTGGTCAAGGTCAGGTCAAGGTCAGGTCAAGGTCAGGTCAAATAAGGTCAAATTTCAAAGTTGATATTTTTGCATAAAATGGGTATCGAATCGATGCAGCTCGTCACGGGGAGTTCAATGGTGGTCTTTGTTTTGCTGTACGAGGTCTAGAATCGCTAAAAATTGAGTTAAAAAATTTGACGTCATCATTTTTGAAGTTTTTTCGCTATAACTTGGCCAAAAAACGAGATATCGATCTGAAATTTGGTATGTATATAGAAGAGCGCAGGGACTATCACATATATTCCGGTTTTTTTCGAAATTCGGAAAAATTTTGGATTTTTTTTAGTTTTGCTAAAAAAATCAATTTTTTGAAATTTTTTGGGTCAAAAACCCAAAATTTTGAAAATCCGAGATAGCAGTTTTGTAGCGCCGCTTTTTGTCTATTAGACCATATAAAGAACTTTGAAATTGCTTGATAACTGTAGATTTGGTGAGCGTTTCAAGATTGCATGTTTTTTGCTCATTTTTGCTCGAACATGACCTCAGTTTGACCTCAATAACTCCTGACCTAAGGTGACCTAAGACTTGAAATTTGGTGTGAAGGTGTCAAATTGATGCCCGGAAAGGTACTGAAAATTTGGCGGCGCTGCGCGCCGCCGTTTTCTTGCTATTCAGGAAAAACCACAGGGGGGGCCAAAATGGCCCCCCCCCCAACGGGGCGAGGGTTAAGGTTGGGGGGTTACAGGACAATTTGCCGAACTGCATTTTGCCGAATGCTTATTCGCCGAATGTCAATATGTCGAATGCGTTTTGCCGACGTGTCTTTTTGCCGACGTGTCAAAAGGGCGAAGTGCTAAAAGTCGAAATGCAATTTGCCGACATACCTTCTTGCCGACGTGCAATAAGCCGAAAATGTCAATTTGCCGAAATGTCAATTTGCCGAAAAGTCAATTAGTCGAAATGTCAATTCGCCGAAATGCTAATTTGCCGAAATGCTAATTAGTCGAAATGTAAATTTGCCGAAATGTCAATTTGCCGAAATGTCAATTAGTCGAAATGTCAATTCCTCGAAATGCTAATTTGCCGAAATGCTAATTAGTCGAAATGTAAATTTGCCGAAGTGTCAATTAGTCGAAATGTCAATTTACCGAAAAGTCAATAAGTCGAAATGTCAATTTGCCGAAATGCCAATTAGTCGAAATTAACCTAACCTAACCTAACTTGACCCGTAAGTATTAACCCTCGCCCTGGCAGGGCATTTTTCATAACACGGCCTGGCAGGGGGGGTCGATGCGACCCCCCCCCCCCTCGCGATTGGCTCCTATGGCACCTAGAAACACCAAATTTGGTAAGTAGGTGGGCCCCCTGGAGTTTTCGCCCCTGTGCAAATTTGGTTGCTCTAGGTCAATATTTAGGGGGGTTTTGGGAGGGTATAAATGTAAAAATTTCGCTAAAAACAGGTCAAAAGTTTTTCGCTTATAACTTTTGATCTAATTAAGATAGAGAAAAAAAAAGAAAAGCACCAGTGAACTCAGCACGTCAAGGCGCGTCGAATGATATACTTTTTAGCTTGCTTAAGTGTACTTAAAGTTTTTCTTAAATTTTAAGTAAACTTAGCTTAATAAATTAAGTTCAAGTTAACCAAATTGCATCATATTGCATATCATTCGATTCGGCTGATCACCAGAAACACAATGGTACCATTTTTTAAGCTCTAGCGTCATTATGTGCCAAGTTATTGGCAAAAACGTCATTTGACCTCAGTTGACCTCATTTGACCTGACCCATGGATTAGTACACCAAACAAAGAAGCACCAAGTGACCTGCTGTTAAGTACCGTGGTTTCAAAGCACAAAAGTGATAGAACAAAACGGATATCTCCAGTATTTTCCGAATTTAGTATTTTCCCGTAGGCTTAACATTACGACGTAATGACCTCTAACTGACCTCAGGTCAGTGACCTCAAAAAAGCCGGAATATATGTTATACAACTCGGTGAACTTAGCACATCCTGAGAGTTTGAAGGCAATCAGTCGAAAACTGTGAGTTGGACAGGTGCAAAAAGAAAATTGAAATTTGACCATGACCTTGTACCGGTTTTTCTGACCTGGTGACCTGACCCAAGGTCACCCGGACCTGAAATTTTCAGGTAATATGTAAAAAGGTTGCCCCATAGGCTGTGTTAAATTTGGCGGCGCTGCGCACCGCCGTTTTTACGCTATCTTCGAAAAACCTTAGGGGGGTCGCATCGACCCCCCCTGCCAGGGCGAGGGTTAACTTAAGGACCGACTCGCTTTTCAAAGCTAGAAACCCACTTACATGTCACCAAAGTATAAGAAAAACATAACTAAACCTTACCTTACCTGACCTACTGATTTTTGCCTTCCCGTGGATAAGGAAGAAGATACATTAATAGATTGCAGACAATGATAAGTCAATTATTTTTAGGTTAAGTGGTTGTGCATCAGGCTTCAGGCCTTCGGCCTGAAGCCGTTTGTTTGTTGATTGGGGCTTTAGGGCGCGCCGACTGCTAAGGTCATTTTGCGCCCATAACGTCGTACTAATAAAACAAGTGTGCTACAAGAAAGAACCTTCTAAATATTAAGACTAGAAAGTAAGACTCGATATAAATTAGCAAGGTAAGATAAAACAGCGGCCAGATACACAACAATTTAACCCTCACCGGACCTATTGGTTTTCTACATACGCGCCGGCCGAGGTGGTAATTGCTGAAAGGCGATTTGCCGAATGCATTTCGCCGAATGTCATTTTGCCGATGTGCTTTTTGCCGACCTGTCAAAAAAGTCGAAATGCCATTTGCCGAAATGCTTATTAGTCGTTTCGCCCCTGATGGAGCTGGCGCGTCGCGGAAAAAAACGAGCGTGTGCGCCGTTACGAGACGCAGAGATTGATACCCGATTTTAAGGTCCTACGTCAACCGGTGACCTCTGAGGTCAGGTCAAGTGCCCCAAGGACACCAGGTTGGGGTGCTACAGCACGTGCGCACGTGCAGGGGGCGCTCCCAGATCTCGAGAACGGCTGGGCCGATTGCGCTCAAATTTGGTACACGGTTGGGGACCAGTTAGTAGGGTGCCGTGCAAAAGTCAGTTTGGACCCCGCTTGCACGTGCGCACGTGCAGTGTGCCGCTTCCAGATCTCGAGAACGGCTAGGCCGATTGCGCTGAAATTTGGCACATCGCTAAAGACCGGTTAGTAGGGTGCAGTGCACAAGTTAGTTGGGGGTACCCCCTCGCAATTTCGCACGTGCAAGGCCCATCCTCTCGCTCGCTCCGTTGGTCGCCCAAAAGGCGTTTTACTGGTTACAGTAACTCCTCATTTGAATGCCAACCAATGAGCAAGTTGGATCTGGATCTAGGCAGGGCTTATGTCTTGTGATGTTGAACATAAGAACAGTTTACCAAAAACAAACTTCACATACTCATCAATGAGTAATCAGATCACTACTTACAATGACTGGCAATGACAGCAGCTGATCACAATGACCCTTAAATAAATGATGTAAAATGGATTTATATGCAACCTGAACCACTTATAAAAAAGTGTAGCTCTCATTCTACAGCAGTGCCTATCAAATGTATGCACACGATCCATGTTAAACATTGCATGCCACCACATGGTCATAGATTCAGTTACACTTGCATGATGGACTCTCACACTGAAGCCACACATCATTGCTCCTAGGTACACATAGGTATCACTTAAACTTGAGACTTGTCCAGTTGTCACACAGTTATCACAGTTAGTTATCAGTTATCACACAGTACTGCTAACTGCTAAGATGGTAGGTAATCAAAATATCTACCAATACCTGGAGGCCAGTCAAACCTTAGCCCCTCCCCCTCATACAGATCTAGCACCCACTGATAGCTGACCTGAAGGCTGACTCTGCCACCGTCGCCCTGGTGACTGGCGACGCTGAGCTCGCCGACTGGCCACGCTCTCGGTTCTGAGCATTACCCATGACAGGCTGGTGGGTTGCAGCCTTGCAGTTTGTTCACTAGTAAGTTATTCCTGTGCCTGAAAGAGAAATCCACTTCAACTTGTTTGGAGTTATGAACAATGTCAACATTTGCTTTCAATAGACCTTAAAAAACAGAATTGTAATGTACAAAAAGCTGTGCCAGCAACCAGGACCAGGCTCAGAAGACAATATGGCAGTAAAAACATAACTTTGTTATTGATTGATATCAAGGCCGATTGATATGTCTGCACTTTGCAATGTGTTCACCATGTTCCAGAGCTGAGGCAGAAAACAAGATTATGTCAGATTTAAGATTATGTCACCAAATTGGGCGGAGCCATGACCATACAACAACAAGGAGCGATAATCAATATTTGGATTATGTTTCCAACACGTCCTCATTCAAACCCCCCATAACCATCGAAGAACTGCTCATAATCACGATTTTTTTGTTGTTGAGTCATGAGTGACAGACAAAACTCGATCCTACACATGGGTGTCGATTTGTATACCTTTGGGGGTGCTGCAGCACCCCTAATGCTCAAATGAGCACCCCCAATGGTTTTCCGGGCACCCCCAATGATTTTGTCCCTCAATAACTCCCACTAACTCTGCTTGAGGAAAATAATTGTTCTGCAGTCTTTCACTAATAAAAATAAAACAATTACGCAATTTACAAGGCATGAAATAAAGATGTAAAGCCAGAAAAGTTAGTTTTAAGAAGAAGAGCGAAAAAAGACGTTAAGTTGTTGAGACACTGCAGTGTGGGTCCGTCGTACACGGGTGTCGGACCCTTAGAGTTGCTGGCGCGTACCCTTTACAAGCCGGCAAGGGGCTCCAGAGACCGGCGACGGGCCCTCAGAGGCCGGCAAAGGGCCATCAGAGGCCGGTGGTACCTTCAGAAACCCTGTGGGGTCGTCTTTAGAGACCGGAACGGACTTAGACGCCGATGGAGCCCTCAGTCGCCGGTGTGGGGCCTTCAAATGTCACCGGTGACAGAGTGGCCGTCACATGCGCACTTGTGGGGCCTTCAGAAGCTACGATGTTGGGCCCTCAGAGCCGCCGATATAGGGCCTTAAGAGGCACTAGTGTGGGGCCCTCAGATATGACAATGTGGGGCCCTCGGACTGGAGGCGCCGGTGTGGGGGCTTCACAGTCGCCGGTGACGGCCCTCACAGGCGCCGTTGTGGTGGCTCTCAGAGACACTGGTTTAGGGCCATCACAGGCGCGCGTGGGGCCCTCAGAACTGCTATTACGGAACGGGCCCTTCAAAGGCCGACAAGAAGATATCAAGAGGTCACCGGTGCCTTCAGGAGCCTTGTGTGGTTCTCAGAGACTGGCATGGTGCGCTCAGACGCCGCTGGGATCCTCCGAGTCACCTGTGTGGGGCCGTCAGGGTCGCTGGTAACTGTCAAGGGCCCTCAGAACCGCCCATGTAGGGTTTTTAAAGGCATTGGTGTAGGGCCTCAGAGTTAGGGGTGTGGGGCCCTCAGAGACGCCGGTGTGGCGCTCAGGGGTGCCGGTGAGGGCCCTCACAGTCGCCGTTATAGGGGCCCTCAGAGAAATGGGTGTGGGGCCATTACAGGCGGGTGTGCAGCTCCTAGAGCTGGCCCCTATAGGCCGGTTAAGACCCCCAGAAGCCGGCAAGTGGCCCTCAGAGGCTGGCTTGGGCCCTTATGGAGATCTTAATGTTGGTACTTGTGGGCCCATGAGGTGTTCTTACGAGCCCTGTGGGGCCCTTCTGAGTCCAAATATAGCCAACCTGGACCCTCAGCGGCCAATTGGCGCCGCAGTGCCCCTCAGGCCCGAATAACCTGATGGGCCCCTGAACCTGATGGGGGGGGGGCATGTGCCTCACGGGCCCACCTGGCTACGCCACTGAGGAAAATCGTAAACCCATAAATATCGAAAAGCGATCACCTGTCATGTTTTTGCGATTATTGTGATCGTCTGATTAACGCCAGAGCCTCCTAGCTATACCGTTGCCTCCCGCGCAATGTCCGCCCCTGTGGACCGCAGGGGCTGCTGCACCGGTGCTAACCGCGGTCATCGGTTTCTGTCACCTTATTACAGAGGTGCTGGGGCTGCTGCCGAGCTGCCGGCAAATGTACGACTTTTTTCGGAAAGATGTTTATGTAATGAGGTAGCCAAGTACTAGGGCGAACAGAATGATTTTGAAGAACGTTCAACCTTTGGGAAATATTAGTGGAAATCCCGGGATTATTAGTACCTTATGGGGATACCCATTACCCAACCATGCCTTGTACGGTTGTGCCCCATGGCAAAGCTGCAATCTTTCACCCGGTGCAGGGGTTGAGCACCCCCAACCATTTTGAGAAATCGACAACCCTGATCCTACAGATTGCGAACTGGCCAGCACATGTGGAGATTAGACTTTGGGAGTTATGACTTGAATAATCAAGGTCACCGATGAACGGGCAAATACATAAATCTATTTTTGCTCCTTTTTATTGTACTCATTAAATGTTAAGAAAGCTTTTTTTTAGAAACCTCGGTTGGTTACGTTGGTTAGCGCTTTTTGGCGCAATCGGCAACATATCTCACCATGCGCCAGTTATGTATCATATAGGAATAACTTAAAAACGCAGCTAAATTTAGACAGAAGTTTTCAGGTAGATAGCTTTAAATCCGTAGGTGTAAGGTTCATATAATTTATTTTTTAGGCAGTAAAGCTGAAGGTTAGTAGATTTTAGGTCACTAAATGGGGTTAAAAAGGTAAGATTAGGCTTCAGTCCTTGTAAGACTAAAACTTACCAAATATTATAATAGTATAAGAGTTGCTGCGTTTTTGTTACACTTATTAAGTTGTGATTCTGCCGCGCTTCATACCTTCCTGGCGCAAACAACGAAACAGCTTGTTTTGTTTCATTGTCATCGAAAATAATTTGGAAAACAATCGTTTCAAGGCCCAACAAAATCATCGTCCGTTTCAGGGTGTAGGTATAGGGGTATTACTTTTTAGCAAGATTTATGTACGGTATTCATTCATGCTGCTCATTTTTTTTTACTTCGCCACGTTAATACTGATACAATTATTTAAAAGCATTCTAGATCAACTTGCCTTTTTTAACCAGCTTCTTATTTTTTATCGAACTTTTCACATTTCTGGCATCGATACGGCTGCATGTGCATTTTTCATGTGCCTAGCTTAAATGGTATTAAGTATAAACATTCAAATTTGGCTAAAAAAACTTCAACTTTCAGTGCAAGCTGTGCTAAAATTTTGCCGTAAAATCTTTAGTGCTGAATTTGGCACCTTAGGCCTTAGCTCCATGAGGCGTCCCAGCGTAGTTTGTTGATTTTCCAGTCTGGCCTGGTTGTGGTATAGTCTCAAAATTGGAGCATCTGATTTTGCTAATGTTCCCAATGGAAACCAAATTCTCCAGTGTGCTGGCATCGTGCTAGCAGCTCCCGTGAAACACCGTCCTTGACTCAGTATCAATAAGCAACCATTGTTTGTGTTGTCTGTTGTGTCGGCAATGTATGTAACAGTCTGTCATTATCAGGAGATGGCGACATTCTTTGGTGAAGTTTTGCCAGTTACAAATAGAGCCTACAATGATGCAGAGGATGATGAAGAAGCAACACATGACTTCAGGTAGGTGAGCGGTGAACATGACCAATGACCATGATGAGCCCGATGACATGGAGAAACATCAGTCATGATGGTCCACCCTACCCTAATAGTCAGACTGCAAGGAATTGCAGCAGAGGCAATGGGCTGGTGCCTGGCTGAATTTCCTGTGGCTCAGTTATCCTGGTTTGGTGTTCACTGGTTCAGTTGACATGAAATTATTCCCTGATAATTATGCTGTCAGCTAATAATTGGTGTCATTCTGCTCTTTTTCAGCAATCCCTTTACAATTACCTTCTCAAGTGAGGAAGGGAATCTGTCTGCTGACACTGTGATCCTTGCTTGTGGTCATTTTGCAACAGGTAAGGGGCTAGCCATTTGTATTATTTCAAAGTCAGATGGAGAAGCCTGCTGGTAGTATTTAGTTCCAGCATTCCTGGTGAGCTGTGATAATAGAGCTATGTACTCAATTTCATAGAATAAGCTGCAGATTAAAGCATTTTACCACATGGCTTTTTTAGTTGAATAGGGGATAAAACACTTGAGGTACTTAATTTTCCAGAGCTCGGCCCACTCTTTGCCCCTGTCACCAACTGCTGACACCAACCCCGTCGCTCCCACAGCGTACGTGGACTGTCTGCTGCCGGCCGACTGCCCTCTGCTGGCCACTGTGGAGCTCGCCCGGCGTTCCGAGCCGGACGGTGACGCGCTCCGCCGACCGGCGCCGGCCGCCCGGCTGTACCGGCTCGGTCCGCGGACCTGTGTGGCGCGCTGCGACTCCGTCCTGGCCGACGACCACCACTACTGGCTGGCTGAGACGGTGGGTCGCGGGGGGGACGGGCTCAGAGACGGTGGGTGGCGGTGGGGGACGGGCTCAGAGACGATGGGTGGCGGTGGGGACGGGCTCAGAGACGGTGGGTGGCGGTGGGGGACGGGCTCAGAGGCGGTGGGTGGCGGCAGGGGATGGTTCGAGAGGGTGGGTGGGGAGGGGACGGGCTCAGAGACGGTGGTTGGGGAGGGGACGGGCTCAGAGACGGTGGTTGGGGAGGGGACGGGCTCAGAGACGTTGGTTGCCGGTTGGGGAGGGGACGGGCTCAGAGACGGTGGTTGGCGGGGGGGACGGGCTCAGAGACGGTGGGTGGCGGTGGGGGACGGGCTCAGAGACGGTGGATGGCGGGAGAACGAGTTCAGAGACGGTGGGTGGTGGTGGTGGTGAGGGGGGGGGGGTGAAGACAGCCACAGCAGCCACAGAGACGGCGGGGGACAGGCACAGGAACGGTGGGTGGCGGAAGAGACAGGAGATGGCTGCGGGGGACGGGCCCAGAGACGGCGGGTGGCGACAGGGACGGGCCCACACGGCCGTCAAATTGTTATATAGTTATGGTGACTGTTCATGATTTCATGAACCTTAATATAGTCTGGTCTGTATCCCATTTGTCAGGCAACGTGTGCGTGTTTCAGGTTCTGAGCCAGTTCGAGGGTGCTACCAGAGTGGTGGCGCTCGGCTCGGCGCCGCTGGCAGAGTACCTGAGCAGTGCTGCCCCCTATGAGGAGCGGCCGTCACTGCTGGTTCGCTGTTTGGCCACCAGCCAGTGTAAGCTGCCGCCCTTGCTCACATCTTTGGAGCCTCCCAACGTGGTCAAAGGCACGCCGGCCGCAGGTCAGTCGATACGGATCTTCACGCTGACAACTCAGTACAAAAGTCTACCATCGATATGTGTCATCATCAACCGCCTCCTCGTTATGTGAAATCTATCAAAATATTCTTGCACCCAAACATCGTAAAGCAGATCAATATCGACAGTTTAAACGGAAAATTGATCCGATGACCCTACCCTACCCTATTACTCAGAGCTCATCGGGCGCTAGGAAGGTACACAAGAAGTCCTTTTTTCTTGGAGAGGGATGCAACAACTTTTGATACAGACATGCTGAAGCGATGAAAACACATTGAATATATTCAGTACGACGATATGGTTCGACTGATATGCAGCAAACTTTACGGTCAGGTCATGATCTTGCCCTTTGGGCAAATTTTCGAGGTGACATTTTTAAGGTCAAATCAAACTAGCTCGCTGGTCGCGTCTTGACAAGAGAAACGCGGTGTCAGTTAAATCAACATAGTTAATGAAGCTTAGTGTGGAACGTAACTGCTGATGTTTTCAACGAAAATGTGGTCGTGGATTGCAAACCTACATATGGATACTTAACTTTTGACCCCGGGTGAAATATGAGTGCTCTTTAGCAAGCGAACTACAAAAAGCCGTCTAGTGTTTTTTTTTGTTTTTTTTTTTTTTTTGCTCTAGCTCTAGTTCTACCCGGCGCGTTGGCTAAATTACGAGCTATGAACCGATTCGTCCAAGATGAAAATCGAGAGAATGACCCTTGATGACCTGACCTTCGACCTGACCCAAAATGTATGTGACCTGTTGACTTACCGATTTATGATTGATTATGAAGACTGCAGATGAAATATGGAATATGATAGCGAAGATGTCACAACGTTTTCTACAGGATGCATTATGCGGGGTGGAGCGTGGGTATGGGGCAACGGCCAAGATTACTTCGCTACTTGAATAGAAAAAAGGTCAATTAAATTGAAAACGACTTCTGAAGGTTATTCATCGTGCGCAACTCTAATGACGACGCGACGGCATGGCCCCTACCGACCGTGCGACTGCGCGTTGCTTTATCGCCCATGAAATACGCCGAAAGGTGGACGTCCACGGGCGTGTTGCGCGATCTCTGTCCATGACTCGATGCACACTGCTTGTGTCGCTGCTACTGTCCTACCCCAGCGGAAGTCGGAGTCGGCGGGGGACGCTCGGCCTGCCGTCTACACATGCAGCCTCAGATTCGAATAGTGACGCTTTTTGCCGGGGCGGCCGGTCAGCGACCCGGGTGCGGAGTTTTTACTCGTCATTGAGGGGGCCAGTTGGCGGAGCAAACCCGTGACGAAGCGGTGGATGATGAAAATAGGCTAAAAGTGCGTTTTCCCGGCCTGAAGAAAGAATGAAATCATCTGTCTTTCCGTCACCAGTTCTCCGCGATATGTTGTGCTGGCGGCGCCCCTGCGGCACCGGTCCAGCAGGCCCATCCATTCACGTGTCTGGACGGCTAGAGCCGCCGTCTGACCACGTGGTGTTTACCGTGCTGCGCATGCGCCGGGGACCGGTCAGTGACGTCACGCGGCGTGCCTCACGCCACTGCTGCCGTGCCGGGTGCCGCCCTCCGTGCCCCGTCCGTCGTCCGTCGGCCTCCGCTCCCCAGTGTCCCCTCCCCACGCGCGTGTCACTGCCGTGTCGTATCTGCCGTGTATAAATAAACAGGGTCCGGGCCGCCGGCGGAGCTCGCGTGTGTCAGCCGCCATCGATCGGCGTCAGTGGCCGCCGCCGCGCCGTCAGTTGGCCAGTGCCGCTCGATAGCGCGTCACCCGTCCGTGTCCCGGTCCGAGACCCGCCGCCGCCGCCGCCATGGGCCTCGAGGATGACTTCAAGAAGGCGTCCGAGGACGTGACCAAGCTGAAGACGCGGCCGTCCGACGCGGACATGCTGGAGATCTACGCTCTCTTCAAGCAGGGCACCGTGGGCGACGTCAACACGGACCGACCCGGCATGCTCGACTTCAAGGGCAAGGCCAAGTGGGACGCCTGGAGCGGCAAGAAGGGCATGACCAAGGAGGCCGCCATGGAGGCGTACGTCAAAAAGGCCAGCGAGCTGATCGCTGCCGACAGTTGAGGTGGGTGCGGGCCGCGGGCCGTGGCCGCTGGCCGGCGCGCTGAGCCGGGGGTAGTGACCCGGGGGCTCAGTGACGGGGCGGGGCGGGGCAGATATTCGGTCGTCCGGTGTGACTGGTGGTGAGCCGGTGTCGGTACTTTGCGGCTGTCGTAGCCGAGTGAAATGGTACAGGACGGAGTCGTTTGTGTCGTTAAACACGTTTGAAAAGGATTAGCGGAAAGTGAATCACCACTTCCGAACGCCGGCCAATGTCTTATTCATTTCCTTCCGCTCGCTGAATCTGAATCATTTCGAAGACAGTATGATATCCAAGTTTTTGGCATCGCCCTGGTTTCCGCTGCTGACAGCCTTCGGTAGGCTTCGTTGGACATAGAAAAGAACTTGGCCGGAGCGGAATCGTGTGGGGGGGGGGGGTGGAGTTGAAACGGAGCAGTTTTGGGACGGTGGAGCAGTGCTGCCAGATGGGGAAGGCTGTAATCCTCCATATCAGTTACAAAAATCCTCCAGATTCCTCCAAATCCTATTGGTAGATATAGAAAGGCGGTCTTGGACGCTGCGGGGGGCTATACCCCCAAAAAAGTTTCACCAAATTCTAAAAACTCATCGGATTTCGAATCCTTTCGCACTGCTGTGCAGTTTAAAAGATACTTTTTCTTATAAAAGTTGTTGAGTTTCCGTTTTATCTAAAAAAAAAAAACGAAAATTTTCGTCGATTTCGGGTGCTGCAGGGGGGCCGGGGGCATTTGCCCCAAATGTCCCCCTTAAATCCGCCAGTAGTTTGGTACCCTCGTAAATATAGCAGACTGAGACATTCTGCAGTCTCACGGTGATAAAGGATTAAGGACGTGATATATCTTAACGGGTAGGGTGACGCTGGGCAGGAAAATGCCTTTTTAGTCTTGAATGTGTTATATTTTTCCATGAAATTGAATATAATAATCGGGCGACAAATCCTCCAGATTTTCCTCCAGAATAAAAAATCCTCCAAAAGCGAAATTTGTCCGCAAATAGAGTTCAAAATCCTCCAGATTTGCGGAAATCCTCCAAATCTGGCAGCACTGCGGTGGAGTTCGGGGTCGGTCTACTTTTGGCCGTTGCAGCAGGATCATCAGTGCCTTCCCAATGTATGACAAAGTAATATGATGCTTGGTTACCCATTTGCCCCAATTCAACCCGATCTCATCGTAACCACGATGATACGTGGCAGTATGTTGCTCCGAGGTTTAGGTCAAGTTTAGGCGATGAATATCCTCGGGTGTCAGTGTCTGTGATTCACTGTTTGCTCACTGCGAATGTTGTCGTCATGGAAACACAGCCGCAGACGGAGTCATAACACTTGGTCACCATGGCAACTGGTTGGGATGCCTGCCAACACTTCATGGAACTGCAGGACGGGGCCGCAGGAGACGAATGACTCAGCCACTAAGCTCGACACGCGGCCGTGGGCCCAATCAAGGCCCTATATGCCCAATGAGACGCTGTAGATAAGACAAATATTTTTCTCTCGTCATACACTTTCGTAGGCGCATTTGCTGTTATCTCAATGTGCCTTGCATTCGCACCATCTCATCACATTTCCCATCATTCATGATAACATTGTCAGTTCAATTATATATCAGCTGATACGTCCGGGCCCGTCCCACTGAACTCTTCCATTATCTGTCGGTTGCCGGAGCCGGGTGTCTGGGGCTGGGCCTCCCATCCTCCACTCGCCCCTGTCGCCGCCCGTCCGGCTCCGCTGGCCCGCAGCCAGCCCGATTTGTGACGCTCATCTGTCAGTCCGGGCGCGTGCTGAGCCCCGGCGCCGCCTCGCGCTCTGAACAGATGTCGGGCCACAGGGCCATCGAATGGAGGCGGGATAACCGGTCTGGGATGGGTGCATCCGCCAGCAAAGCTGCCAATCTGGTCACGTCAGGGGATCCGCGGCGCGATATGGCCTGAGGCTGCTTAGAGTGCATGCAGGCTGGGCTCCTCATGTGAATGTCTCGCTCTCGAGCTAGCGTGCTGTGACATCTGGGATACAGTGTGCTAGAACGCGATGGGACAGACCGATCGACAAAAAAAAAAAACTTAAAACGTCGCCGCCAGGGGATATCCTTCAGTGCTTCCGAATTATATCAGTCATTTGTTTTATTTATCTCGTATTTGCCCACTCGGCTCTGTAGATTGATCATACCCACATTCATGCGGTTATAGTAACCAGCAGTACCTATAGGTAATTAAACTTTGAGCTCATCTATGTATGTAGGTATGCGTCTTCGTACGCTTGTGCTGCAGTCCAGCGGAATATTACGGAAACTTGGCTCCATTCATTCCAGCATCCATTAATTAATTCATTTTCTTTGGCATTAATAATTGGCAATCGCCAATGAGCAAAATATTTCGGATAGGTACCGTTTGAACCCGAGGAATTGGCAAATACACCGGCCAAGGCGCACGGTGACAGTTTTGTTGCTGGCAGTCTGTTGGTAAAGCCACCGGCTGACAGCTATCGATCATTTGATGCGACTACCCGGCGGCGGTGCCCCAGAGGTCAGCTGGAACAAACTGATACGCCGAGCGCCGCGGGCCGGCAGGTTACGCCACGGTCGTCTCTGACGGGCCCGGCGCGACTATGATCGATCATATTCGAGCCGCGAGTTATTTGTGTTCGTGGGCGGGCCCGTGGACGGCGTCAGTAAAGTACCGCGGTGGTGGGCCGGTGACGGCGGCCGGCGGCTGCCGCCCTGGAACCCGGCGGGGGCGGCGGCGGCGGTTCCCAGGCCGGGAGGACGGGCCGGCCGGCCGGGCGCCGACCTTGGCCGAGGCCGGGTCCTATCTCGGGCCCGGCGGCGATTGGAGCCCCGGCCCGAGTCTGGGCCAGATCGTGGTCGTTTGGCGCAGGAGTAACGCGTTTGGTCGGCCCTGATCCCGGTGCCGCCGCCGCTGAATATGCATGTGAACCAGAACTGGCCCGGTCGCGCCCGAGTTGCCACAGCGGTGCTCGCCGCGGGCGGATGCACGACTGCGCTCTCGAGCGGCACGCAGACAGTTTATGGCGTGCCGCCGCACCCTGTACTTCACGCCCAGTGTCGATCTGAAGACCGGTGGGCTGCCTCGTGACCTTTCGCGGCGTGACTTATGTGGCGTGATATTCACCCAGACACATCGATAGCGGCGTGTGGTCTGGCCACGACTCTCCAACAGACAGACAACCGTCGACAGTCGCTGACTGCCGGCTATTGCTGACTGGCGGCGGGGGGGGGGGGGGGTCGGGTTGTGCGGACCCCGTCGTCTGTGTTCTGTTCTTTGACACCAGCGAGTCGGTCCGTTTAGCAGCGGTCAGCGTTTCACGCGTTCCTTTTGTATCACAAATGCCCCTGTCTTCTCTCGTGGTTTATTTATGTCTACTGTATCCATTCAGCCACTCTCTGAGGATGGTCGCTCGTACCGCCCACCGCGCCGTGGCAGCAGAGTTGTCGAGTTTGCTATTGTGGCGAGTTCGGCCGTTTTGCGCAGACACTGACACCCCTCCCACCGACCGTCACCCTCCCAATGAACTGATTGCCCGCTCCCCGTCCACTGACCGTCCCATATCTCCGCCACAGTGTTGAGCCGCTGCTGCCTGGCCCGCCGCGCCGCCTATCTGCTGACTGCCTCTCCCTCTCCTCTCCGCAGTGTTGAGTCGGTGCTGCCTGTCTGCCTCCCTCAGACTGTCCCTTTTTCCACAGTGTTGAGTCGGTGCTGCCCGCGCCGCCTGTCTGCTGACTGCCCCCTCCCACTGACAGTTTCCCTCCTCTCCGCAGTGTTGAGCCGGTGCTGCTGTGGCCCGCCGCGCCGCCTGTCTGCTGATTGCCTCCTCCCACTGACAGCTTCCTCTCCTCTCCACAGTGTTGAGTCGGTGCTGCCTGGCCCGCCGCGCCGCCTGTCTGCTGATGCTCTACACGTCTGCGCTGCGGCCGGACGCCGAGACGGCTGCCGCCCTGCACGGCGCCCTGTCGGCCGTGGTGCCGGCAGTGGGTGACCTGAGGCCGCGGCCGACCCGGCCCCCGGCCGACGCGCCGCACATCTACATGTGAGGGAGGGGTACCGCGGGGGGACGGGGGAGGGGACTCACTGTGGGTGGGAGGGGAGGGAGACATGTAATACAGGCTGTACGAAATGTGATCGCATTGTTTGAGGTATGGAGAGGTGCATGGAGAGGGGAAGAGCGCGGAGGAAAGAAGAGGCGTGAGTTGTAGTGGCTCAGCCCAACAAACGGTGCATCATTTAGGGGACGGAACACCAATCACACGCGATAGGTCACAGTGAAATCGGGATATTCGACACGGCCGTGGCCGGCCCCAAGAGGCATCACGCGGCACGCCTGCGGACCTATTCCCTCCAGTCACGTGACTAACGCCTCACCATCAGCACCGTCACGTGACATTTGGTCACGGTTATCGGCTGATGGTCCGTGACCTCGGTCGGGTCGCGGGCGGTCCGTCACCGCCTCAAACACAGGTGGTGCGTGCGTGCAGCGCCCGTGGCCACTGAGCTCCGACCCGGGCCGGGGATGGCAGGGGAAGGGTGGCTTTAGCGGGTAGGTGGGTGGGGCCCTGCCGTCGGGATGGGCCGCATCCCACGCCACGGCTGGTGACTCGGGCACCAGCCGTGCCGTCGGACCAGCCACCAGCCACGGCTGGACGCTGGTGGCTCGGGCAGTGGTGCGTCTGGCAGCGCGCTCCGCCAGTTTCATTGTGTAAACGGCTGTTGAGACTTCCCATACGGCGGGAGAAACTTATCAGTTCAGTGTGCGGCGCGTCTATGAAGGGTCGGTATCGAACAATGGGATCCGTGTTCGACTCTGAACGTTGGCCGGAGCAGCAACACACCACCGTTCTCCTGTCACATGTGTATTGTGCTGTGCCGCACTGACTACTGAACCATGTAACGCACAGGACACGCACTCTGCGATCCACGACAGGTCACTGGACGGAACTCGTGCCTTAGAGGCCGACGGAGTTCACTCTCAGAGACGGCACGAGCACACAGACAATAAATATCACGACAGATCTACATCGTCTTACAGCTAAACATCATCAGAGTTACGGGCCTAGTTTTAGTTGTTCGACATGTTGTATGCGACTTTAGGCACTTCGAATGAACTTGGTGCAAGTAGAAATTTGATTGCCAATAAGCTCAAATGATTGTTACACGAAGGGCTGAAAAGAAATTGAAACGATAGCTAACTCAGGTCAGCCAAAAGCGGCACGTCACTTGGCACCTCGAATTTTGGCCTTCTGTCCTCCCACGATCAGCTGAACCGCCGCTGAGCTGGGCCCGGTTCAGCTATATGTGCGTATCAGATTGCAAATGCCAATTATCAGCTAGCGATCAGCAGCGGACAAGGGGCACTCAAGATACGGGCGGCTGAAGTACTTTCTCATCGGCGACTCAAGTCTGCGCCTCAAGCGCATTTTGACAACCGTAACCGTCTATAGTTAAGTCGGAGAATATGCGTCGTGACTGAAGCCGGCTGGAGATGAGAATATCTCACATAATCACGCCGACTTCAGGTGGAGCTCGACCACAGCAGCGGACCCACCGTCGGCGCTCTGCCAGCTCGGACAGAGGTGTGAGCTCGTTACGAGCCCCTGTAGCTCGCTGTATGCGCGGGGCGTGCCGCCGGGCCTAGCAGCGTCCGAACTTGTCCTGGCAGAACGAGACGAGCTCCGTGACGTTGCAGGACTGGCAGGCGCGCGCGATGGGCCGACAGCACAGGAAGTGGTTCTTGCAGCAGATGGGCCAGCTGACGGGCGTCAGAAGGTCGCAGCGGCGGCACATCACACACCGACCTGTGGGGGGGAGGGAGGGGTCAGGTCACAGGGGTCTCAGCAGGTCACAGCAGGTCGCAGCGGCGGCACATGACACACCGACCTGTGGGGGAGGGAGGGGTTAGGTCACAGGGGTCTCAGCAGGTCACAGTAGGTCGCAGTGGCGGCACATGACGCATCGACCTATGGGGGAGGGTCGGGTCAGTGGTCACAGCGGGTCACAGCAGGTCACAGCGGCGGCACATCACACACCGACCTGTGGAAAAGAGGGACAGGTCACAGTGGGTCACAACAGGTCAGAGACGTCTATAATCTACATCCTATCAGGCTGCGCACCAAACGACGGAGTGTGTATTGGCGGTCATCGCCCTTTGCCAGGGGCTCACTTTATGTCCGTATTAACCACATCTCTTCTGCTTTATTGATTTGCGTTACGAAGGATGACTAGTCTTGGTATGGCCATATCACAAAACCCGGTTAATTAAGCTTCTCATGTGACCATGATGTGAATGTTTGAACGGTGTACCGGACGGGGGCCGGTCTCATTTCCGTCCGCCCGTCGGCTCATGGTGCCGTTCACCTCGCCCTGGAGAAAGGCTGGTACTGGAGAAACGGGTGACCCGGGCGGCGGGCACTACCAAATGACGGCGGCGACGGGACCGGCGAGGTCAGCGGCGGGATTTACCACAGGACTGTCTCCCGTGTGATCTCCAGCGGACCGCCCTCCCCGCAGGGGTCACACGCTCCCCTCCCCGTCCGGCCACGCCCGGCGGGAGACCGCGCCCTTCCCCAGACGGCTGGGAACCGGCTGGCCCCGCCGCGGGCCGGCCGGACCGGTACTGGCCCCGCCGCCGGCGCCGCGGCACCACCGGTGGGGAAATCACTCTGTCCGGCCCTCAGCGGGAGTGGCACATCAGCGCTCGGGTGGTCGGCGATATTTGGGTCGCACAGCTCTGATGATAATTACCGGGACTGCGAGCAAATGAGAAGCGCCGGGAAGTGACATATGAACTTGACGCCTGACGTGACCCTGACGTTTAATTGTATAAAAAGAAATGGAAATGGAACTGTAACCGCATGAGATGAAATCCTCGCCTTTGATCATTTATACAGACCAGATTACAAGGCCGCGTGCCTCCCCCCCCCCCCCCCCGTTCTGACGGTAACCACGCCCGCGCAGCCGGCGCCACCCCGTCCGCCGCCTGCTCTGACCTGTGACCCGTGCCGAGCGTTACGTCAGGGCGACCCGGACCGGCCGCGCCCGCCGCTCTGACCCCTGACCCCGCGCAGCTCTGACCCCTGACCCCGCGCCGCCCCGAGATCGGCCGGCCTTGTGAGATATACGCCCGGCCCGCCGCCGCCCGGGGCTCGGCACTGTGCGGGCGACGGGCTCGGCCGGTCAGACCAACCGGGGCCTGACACAACCTGCTCATGGCGCTGAACGGTGATCAGATTTACAGCGTGTGTCGCGTTTTGTGACGGAAAAGTTGTCTGTCTAACATTGCGCTCCGATTTGCATAACCATTCATTGTTTGAGTTTCATTATATCACAGCAGGTCATCGGTTGCCTTTGAATAATGATGTAGAGAAAGTATCAGGTGAACACATTATCGTCAGAAAATATTTCATAATTCTAAATTCCGTCCTCAATGCCATCATAAGACGCACCGACGCCGGCATGGACTTGACGGAGACGAGACGGGCATTTTCCATTATACCGTTCGTCGATTGAGCAATTATCCGTCAAGGTACTGGGCGCCAGCGCCCGGCGGCTGTCCCTGCGTCCTTCCACGCGCACCACGGGATAACGGCGACCACAAATAGCGACCGCTCCAGGGCGAACAAAGCAGCGGCGGTGAGCGCTGCTTCCGCTCAGCTAATCGGTGTGTATGGTCGGTAGCAGAACTCGAGCCTTCGAGGCTTGTTTGCCTGTTAGTGCAAAGTCAACACACTGGTCACACAGTGCATGCACGTTACACGATAAACTGATAGATATTAAGCACCCGAGTCATGATGCATACAGGCTGATAGAGGAATGACAGTGACCCTGTGCACGGTACACAGGGAGATTGCTCCTGATCTCTCCCTCTCAAGTCTCACAAGAAGCAGCTGTGGAGTGGATGGCATAGGAACGGGACCGACGGGCAATCGGTGCTCCCGGTGTCGGTAAGCCCGGAAGGTATCATATCGGCCCACTTGGATACCGGCAAATCCCGCGCGGTGCGCTCGAGTGTCATGTCCACATATAGTCGGTGCGATAATATACTCTGAGTGCGCGATAGGGCCCATGGCAACGTCTACCTCCCTACCTCATGGTCTTATTTATGAAACATCCCACCGTGTGCTCTCATCAAAAAGTCACTTTACGGTGATCAATCGTTCACCAGGTGATCTCTGGCCCATCCCGCGGCGGTTTATTACCTACAAATACCATCCCAGCGACACAAAACATGACGCAACTCGGCCACAGTTGGCCAACGCGCGGAGCGCTCCCATCTGCCGCTGTACCCCGCGGTGCGCAGCGGTTCGCTCCGGTGGCCGTCCCGAGCCGGCGCCGCTCCGTGCTCGTCCCCGCGCGGCGGCTCGGGCGGGGTCTGAGATACACGCCCGGGGGCACCGGAGACGCGGGGATTGGGAGCGGCCGCTCAGCCCGGGTCACCGGCGGGTCACCGGCGGGCGGCGGTTGCGCCACGGCTCGGTCGGGGCGTGTGCCGCTCCGGAGAGCGGACGACAGGTCACGGGATGATACAGGGAACGGCCGCCGGCGAGATCCGACGGGAAAGCGGCCGAACGCGCCGGAACGGGAGCAGACGTCTAGCGGAGCGGACCGGGTGTAATGGGCGCGGACCTTCACTGTAGACCGTCCGCAACGGGCGAAGGTCGGACGGACGTTTATCCCGGCACGCGGTTACGTTAGCAGCAGCATCTTGTCGAAAGCGCTAATATAGGTTTACGAGCGTGATGACCACGTAAATCAGGTAGAGGTAATAAGTTTACGAGGGCGCGCTGGGCTCCTCAGTGGCGGACGGCGGACGCCCATTCGATTTACAAGCGTGTTGGCGGCACATTGGGCTTGCCCACAATGGGTAGGAGCGCCAACATCTAACTGGAACACGCTGCCAGGGTGTTCCTTCAGCCAGCTTTGCCCTAGTTGGTCAGATTGCAGGCATTCAGGCGGGCTCGCCAGCGCAGCAGCGGGCCGAAATTGAGCGCGGGCGTGAGACCGATCGGAGCGCTCATCCCACAAACTGTCCGGGTGAGAGCGAAAGGGCTCAGGGAAACTGCTCACAGAGACATCGAATGGAAGAATGAAAGCGCGAAACAAAGGCAGAAACAAAACCAGAGAAAGTGATTAACCGTACAATATCACATGACATCCCTCCCATGGCGCAAGGCGACACCGACATTTAGTCGTGTCATAAAGAAGCCAGCTGAGAGACCGATTAGCGGCCCGTGTGGCCAGTTAATGACTCGGGGTCTCGTGGAGCGGCCGCGCCGGGACGGTCCCGGCGGCAATCAGTGCCGTCATTAGACGCTGCAGCTCGCCGGGCCACGCGCCGGCCTCGGCTCGGCGCGGGTTGCGCCACGGTGAGCTGGAGCGGTCGGAGTGATACGCTCGGGTCACAGGTCAATGTCGGCCCGCTCCACCCCGACCGCGGCTCGCCGGGTCCGGGTCGGAGCGGGTGACACGGTGGCAAGGTTAACTGCAGACTGGCACAGCGGCGGCGCTCGGTAGCCCGCGGACGGCAGTTGGCGCAGCAGAGCGTCGACAGTGGCTGTCACGTCGTCACAACCAGGGCCGTGATCCCAGCTGAGGCCTTCGGGTGACGCCTCAGTGTAGGACGTTGTACCGCTTGGGCGTGGCCACATACCCAGTACAGCCACATTTCGAGAGCCCACAGTGGGTGGCCTTGGAGCGACTGCCCATTTCCGGGTACATCTTGATCGGATAGCCCGTCAGACCAGCTCATCACACAGTGTTTGTTGGCGGCCATCGCGCTGACGGGACGCCGCCAGCAGCGGGCGCTGGCCGGTCCAGTTCTGACCAGGAACAGGAAGCAGAGGGAAGCTGGACCAGCGCCCGGTCTGTCCAGGGCCGCCCTGCCCAGAGAGGACCCGCCCGCCCGTGGAGTAGGCTCCTTCTGTCCAGGGCCTCCCTGTCCCGCCCTGCCCAGAGGGGACCATGTGGAGAGGACCGGCCCGTGTCTGTCCGGGACCATCCTACCCTTCTGTCTCAGGGAAACCCAACCTGTGGGCCCCGTCTATCCAGGGCCTAGCTATGCTCCGGGAAGACTTGCCCCTTCCTTCCAGCTGCTCAAAAGTGGCAACTGGTAGATAAAGATTACAGAGTGGTAGCCCCGCTCGACAGCTCCTTCATCAGTACTGAACGATACCAATGACCAGCTAGGTCATGCGATGGCCTCAGTAAAGTTACCATCAACCCAAATCAGATCGGGTCACAGCCACAGGTACGATAAACCAACGGTATGAACACGACCGTTTTCATCGAGGATTGCGAACGCTTTGAAACTGAAATGGCTTTAATCATGTGAATTTCACCATCAGCCAAGAAATGGCGTCCGATAATTTGCTCCTAGACCAGTCAACACTTCAGAAATGTTTATTCTTCGACAAGATTTATGCTCGACGCACTTCACCGAGACTCTAACCCATCTCCCAACTTGTCTGCTCGATCTATCAAATTCCCGTCCTATACCGAAACTGGCCGATTGACAAGTTATAGAAAACTTTTTATAAATATTTTTTTTTATATAATTTGTAGGTAGGTAGGGTGATATCCTCCGATACATAATCATGTGCTGATCCCATCGCGAAATCATTCAGAGGTGCATGAAACCTATGGCGGTAAATACGAAGTGGCGAGAATATCGCTTTTTTAGAAAACGAAGCGCTCTGAAATAGAATATGGGTGTGACAGCCGCAGACCCGGCTCAAAGATAATTGCGTAAAAGATCGCCGGTATGGGGCGCTAATAAGTCCGTGCCGACGCAATCATTGGCATCCCATACCGAAAACAAGGCGGTAAACATTCTACCTGCATAGCATCAATAACAAAATACTGCGAAAAAAAACAAGCAAGTCATCCTAACAGAAAGGCACACACGAAAACACACCAACATATACAAAAGAAACAGTTAAAATAGGCACACAAACCGGTCAAACCGGCCAGCGCACTACTGAATTACCGGAAATACCCACCCAGCTGGCCACCCCGCCACCCGCGTCGCTCACCTCCGGCGCACTCGTCGGCGCCGCGCAGCGCGAACCGGCGCCGGCAGAGCAGGCCCTTGGGTCCGGGCGGGCACGCGTCGGCAATGTTCTCCTCCTGCAGCTGCAGCTCCAGCTCCAGGTCCTCGGCGTCCAGCTCGGGCGGCAGCAGCTCCCGCAGGATCCAGTCCGAGGCGATGTTGCGGTCCTCCATCAGCACCTGTCGGCCGGACAAACGGTCATACTAGGTCAGCGAGAGGAGTCATATTAGGTCATATTAGATCAGCCAAGTGCGGTCTTCCATCAACACCTGCCGTCCAGTCCACGAGTCAAAAGACTCAGCGAAAATCTGAAAAGCAAGCCTGATGTGTTGTGTTTGTGCGTGTTTGTTTGTTTTGATGTTTTAGTTGCTTCGGTCTATTGACGCTATTTCGATGCCGTGGGACCAGTGAATAAAGGGAGACCCTGGACTGAGTCCGACCACTGATTGGAGTGCCGCAGCGGCAGAGCCCAGCCCCTTGGTACGGAAGCGTCTTGGTGGGACAGGCCAGTGACGGCCACCCAGCCCGCAGCCGTACAAATGGTCACTCAGGAGGGATATGCTCTTACTGGAAGTGCGCTCTCACGTTTTCTGGGTGTGTTGACTGCTGACCGCCAGCCCGGGACAGGAAAGCGTCATAATGATGATGGGGTGGTCCTGAACATAGGGAGCACAGGTGTCAGGTGTCATAGGGTTCGGTCGCACTATGTAAGTCAGGTGTCACAGGTCGGCAGGCGGTACGGATGTGTGGATCGCAGTGTGGGACGGTGGTAAAGCAATAACAACAGTAGATGGTGCAATAAAATGCAGCGTTGGAACAGCATAAAAGCGCGGTTACTGGCCTAAACGATGATAGTTTGAGGTTGATGGGACATCAACGGCATCAAGTGTATTTAGTGTGTCAACTTGATACGCGATAAACCGAGCTGATAATCGGGTGTGTGGGTCGTCAAGTGTCGATCATTTGTGTTTCAACTGCGCTGCTCAAGAATGACGATGCCCAAAGATAACAGAACAAATGAGAACAAATGAGAACATTTACTAATTTGTAAAACAAATACCAACATCTATCCAATGGACGAGCCTGCCCGGCTGCCCATTATCGGCAGCGCGTCAAAAAGACGCACACAAATCCGTCTATGTCAGAAGCCGCCGTATTGCAGTTTCTCCCGTCGTCACCGCCCAGTCCGACCACAAGCCTCAGGGGCTCCGCGGCGCCGCGGGGCTGGCGCCGCCCGGCCGGAAGCCGACACCCGTCCGCCACTTTGTGCCACCGCGGCCCCACGGGCGGCCGAGGCCGGCGGACCGCGGGGTCCCCACGGCACACGGCTCCGAAGGCTAACGATGGGAGCACGGCGCCGGGCGGACCTGCCGCCGAGGCCAGGGCCGGGCGGGGCCTGCACCAAACGGGAAGGACTGGGGGACGCGGGGTCCCGTCACCGGGGTCTGTATGGGTCCTCAGGAAGGAGATGGGGCGAGTTGTGCTGTTGTGTGGCATCTGGAGCGTGTAAAGAGACGTGCGGACAATGGTGTTTAAATGGTCGTGTCACGGATTGCAAATCATTTCACTGCAAGAGTGATTCAAACAAGGCCAGTTGCACGTATGTATCCACAATGATAACAGGCAGTAAAAAGGCCGTGCGAAAGGCCTTCAGCAATGCACAGAGGCGGGATAAAGGCGAGGTGCAGAACTATCAGTGTACTCCCAGGCGCGGAACGACAGGTGCAAACTAGTTTGGCCTCTAATTTCATTTCACGAAAAATGCATTATCACTGAGCCAATGTTATCATTATCCACCTTTAAAAACATAATATCATGATGATCAGTGCGATACATACGTAAATGAAGCGATGACCAGAGAACATAGCCATCTGTTTTCTTGATTTTGACCAGGAGAAAGTATCCGAACATGATGCCACCTTAGTCCAATGGAGCGACCGAGAAATAATTATTTCCCCCGGACTGTTCTACGAATATAAAACTGCCCACTGCCCAGTGCCCAGCCGGTTCTGTGAACTTCAAGCAACTGAACAGGAACGCCCAGTCGAGTCCGAACAGACGCTGAATCGCATCACTGTGAATATCATTATCAGTCATGCGTAACGAAACTGGAAACCTACATCGGCATTAGAGGGCATCAGACGGCTCAGCAGGATGTGTCGATGACACTCATGCATTGCCTTTGCAACCGTTGACACAGATGGTCTCGGCGAGTTTCTCTTCCGACGGCGGGAACAATTCCTTCGTCAGGTGGTGGAGAAGCATGGACGGCACGAAACGCACGGAGAAAGGTCTTATTGTTCGTCAAAACGGCGCAGCAGCAGCGCCGCGCCGGTAGCTGGCGTGAGATTGATACATCGGCTCCGCTGGGAATGCAGTGGTTCAGGGCTCACGAAATTGATTCTGCTTATGTTGGTCAACGACTATCCAACACGACTCCTTGGAGCTTCACGATGCTTCAGCGTTCTCGCCCGCTCTCCAGCCGTTGGAAATGCTTGTTATGTCCGATGTGCTCTAAAAACCGCCGGCTGCCGCTCCTGTTACCGGCCCATCTCCATTCTCCTAACAATCCCCCGTGCGACACCGAGACACGGGTCTGATGGCGCGATGCGCCGATGACGTCATGACAGAGGAAAGTGACGTCATCCGTGCCCATCTCGCGCCGCGTCACTCTCGTGTTTGGTGACGCCAGGTGCCGCACCGGCGCGTGGCGCGTGCACTGCACGATCTCCCGGAGAAAGCCGAGGAGAGACTGGCCGTCGCCGGCTCCCGGGGCGGCCGGTAACGGCTCAGTGTTCCGTCCACAGACAGCTGCGCGGGCGGCGCTGTCACCCACTCACCCAGACGCAACACAACAGCCGCAGACACCCACAAACAGCCAGTCGGAGACCACAGTCACGCGTCCACAGAGGGATGGTGCCCCGCGCGCCCCGCCCCGCGCGGTTTAGGGTCAGGAGCCGCCGTCTGTGATCGGCCCGCCTGGCCCGCGGCAATGGCGCTGGATTGAGCCATCACCAAACGGACCTACTGAGCGCAGACGCAGACCGGCACCCGTGTGAGCGGTCCGCCTCCGCTTACGAGCCGCGATCAGCCTGTGATTAATTTCACATTATCGGCGGTCGTCCATCATCGACGGTAGATCTTTCGACCGCGGATTTGTGGAATGTGTGGAAACAACTGACGAGATAATACGGGTACAAAACGAGACATTTGCATAAATTCGCCCGGGCCGATTATGAAACCGCTTGTACAAATACAGTGCAGACCAAGGCTATATGATTATACGATTTTGCTGTACTGCTATGTACTTACATATACCTACTTTCGGCAGTGTGTAGGCACAGCTGTTTGTTAGAAGAATTGAACGTTGTCATTTTGGTCGTGTCTGTGGACTGTGATGTACCAAAAGGACAGCTACTTGTATCGCACCGTCAGTCATCGAGAATACGAAATGAGCTATCCAAAGACGATATTGGGTTGATCAGCAGCCTTTGGAATGCGAGAAACGTCAAACGTATTAGCTTACAGCGGGTTTATGAATAAACCTGTATGCTTGACGTGACACGTCTGTGTCGTACTCATGCCTGTACCGTACGCCCGTCTAGGCCATACTCCCGCCATACTCACGCCTGTGCCGTACTCCCGTCTGTGCCGCACCGTGCCGTACTCAGTACTGTGCGTACTCACTACTCCCATCTAAGTCGTACTAAGTACTCACGTCCGTGCCGTTAACGAGCGTCGGGTCGTACTCGACTTTGTGGCCGTACTCAGTACTCACGTCTGTGCCGTTGAAGAGCGTCGGGTCGTACTCGACTTTGAGGCCGTACTCTCCGTTGTCGTCACAGCGGACGTGACTGGCGGCGAGGACCAGACAGAGGGCGGACATCCACAGCGACGACCTGCAACACGCGCCCGCGGCGGTGAGGAGGCTGGAGTGGGTGGTGGCAGAGCTGTGGGGACGGTGAGGAGGCTGGACGGTGGCAGAGCTGTGGGGACGGTGAGGGCTAGTGGGATGGAGGAGGGATACAAGATGTGCCAGTAGAGGCTGCCGATGGAGACGGATAACAAAGCGGGAAGGCACAGGGGCCGTGGGGGCCGCTGGGGGCTGCCCGACAGGCGAGTGATAGCTGGCGGGAGCTGCCGCAGAAGGCCATACACTCTTCACATGGCTGGTCGACTTTGTTTTGTTCTACATCCTAAGCATTTTTCAGAAATGCTTTTATCTTTTAGCTTTCATCGGTTCATTCGTTTTTAAAACGGGATTATCGATTATTCAAAAAATTATAAAACAAGCAAAATCTGGACAAGCAGCAACGTGGGACAGGCTGCAGGGCAAAAAAAAACAATGAAGGATATCAATATGCTCGAAACTTTCAAAAAGGCATTAAAGATCGGACCAAACGGCAAGGCAAATGACATAAAAACACGACCATTCAGCTCGCTATCAGACGTCATACTTTCCACGTATGACCGCGCGATATTCATCGCTTTCACGTGACTCCTCTGACTGATTTTCCTCCTTGGATAAATATGGCATCATAGATCCGATAAGTGTTACTACTTCTTTACAACCAATTATAGACGATGATACGTTGATTTATGCAACGTGTATGTCATTGGTGACCGCTTGCTTCATTGGTCTCAATCCCATTATATCCTCAAGGCAGCGGTTTACTGTGAGGTAATTGTTTTATAACACCACTTTTCACTTGCACATTTTATGTATAGTCTTTGATTCCTCAGGCCAATGGAAGGCAAGTAAGTATGAAACGAAAATGAGAATCAAAGTCTGAAAAATACTGAAACAATGCGTGGCTGGCTGCATTCGCAATCAAGGCCTTCAAAGTACAAACTGAAATTAACTTACAAATGATCTTGCCTTTAATTTTTTAAACGTTACGGCTAAACAGCAATCCTAAAAATGTCTGGAAAAGCATGTCGGATATCGGAAAGATGGTGGAATCGGCGGATACGGAATGAAAGATTTACAAGCGAAAGTATGAAAAACAGCACAAGAGGTTGCCAACACTCGAGCAGCACCTGGACGATCCTCCCACCCATTGTCTAATGTCCACCTTTACCCCCTCCACGGCACTGGAGGACCCACTGCACCGCTCCAACCCGGCGCTGGCACCCCGGCTCCACTCACATGGCTCAGCGTGGTCCAGGGGGCGCGGCACAGACGTTCCAGGTGCCACAGCCGGCTGCAGACTGGACTGCCGGTGCCGCCGCTCGACGGGCTCCTGAGAGAGGTAGAGGTAGAGGGCGAGGGAGAGCGGCAGCGGCAGGGCGCGGCCCGGGCCTGAGCCGCCGGGGAGGACGACCACCGAAGAGCCGCCCAAGCATGTCGGCCTCGGTGACGGAGCGGCACCGACCGTCCCCGCCGGGTACGGAACTGCAGGGCTACTGCAGACTGGGCTCAGAGACTGGGCTGTGGGATGGACTGGCTGCAACATGTGTTAGGGATACATACAGAGGGGATCGAACAGAGACCACTCCACCGGATACGGAACTGTAGAGCTACTGCAGGCCGGACCGGGCTCAGAGACTGGGGGTGTGGGATGGACTGGCTGTAACAGAAGTCATGCACACAGGGAAGGAGGACGGAGGAGACAGCGGAGTGAAAGAGGGATGAAAGGGAGGGAGAGAAAAGGGGTAATGGTAAATAACGGGCGAGCAACAGTGAGGGGATGGGAGAGGAAAAACAAACGGGTCAACAGCAGTAATGGAAGGGGAAGAGGGAACACAAAGCGCCGGAACATACTGGTTGGCCAACGGACGCATTGGACACATTGAACAAACATGACAGCAGCAATTCGGCCTTCGCTGGACCTTCGCCCTACAATCTGATCGGTAAAGCGCTCCCACATGTGTGAAAATCTGGCCGCAGTCTCACACGATGGCCAGTTCAGTGATTGCCGCTGCACAGCCTGAGGCTCCATTCAACCGTGTCAAATCCGTCCGCACACGCGAACTGCCGAGCGTCTGGCCGCTGCGGGCTTTTCGCGTTTCATCACACCTGCATATGAAAATCGCACCTAATGTCCACGAAATAGGAATTCCAAAGAAAATTAAGATATGCTTCGACATAGCATAGAAGAACCTCATGCACGGAAAGCATTTAGGAGTACGGGTATATAGGGCCTTGGGAGTACGGCTAAAGTAAGCCGATTTAGAGGTTTACCGACTCTCGGCTACGTCTTCAAAGGTCGTACTTCTTATGAGGTCACAAAAAACATGTTGAATAACTCTGCATTTAGAAAATACAATACATGGTCTGCTTTGCTCGACAGATTCGTTGAAATTCGGTTCTATGTAACTGGATCACTGCCATTGCGCAGCAACATCGTACTCAAAGTTGTGAAATCATTTGTTCGTTTTGAATTGAAATCTTGAAAGCCGTGCGCTCGGGCTCGAACGCAGCTTTACTTAAAACAAATGTAATGTTGATACTGTCCTTCGCATGTTCAAAAGCTTGAGATAGAACTGTAAACTTTGTTTTATGATGATGTCTGAATTCAGAAACATATTGGCTTTTAAACTTTTACTGAGCTACTCTGAATGCTTTCGCGCACTCGCCCCGGGCCAATAAAATATAAGTAAATTTTTTTCTAAATGGGATTTGCACAAGCACCTATGTAAAAGGTTGACCAATAAAAATGGGGTGCGTTTTTTACCAATTACAAAAGTGACGTGATTACTGGCAGATCCAATGGGCAAATGCCCCGGCCCGCCCCCCTCGCAGCGCCCGAAATCGATGAAAATTTGTCATTTTTCTAAATAATTTATTATCAGGAAAAACTCGCTTAAAACTGCGCATCATATGGAATCGGAATCCGAAGTCTTTTAAATTGGAGAAAGTTTTTCGAGGGTAGGTATATCCTCCCGCAGCGTCCGAGATCGCCTTTTGGATCCGCCTGTGCGTATGAGGGCTAAAACCTCATACGCACTAAAACCCCATGAATGACTTCAAATTAAGCCTTGTGGCTCCCCAGACGCACATGAGGATAGGAAAACCCTCAGACCCACCCCACACACAGTCTTAGTCACACACAAATATATTGTCGACCGACAGTAATGCCCGCGATCCCGGTGACAAGAGTGCACATCACAATTAGGGTGCACCGGCTGCACCAACTGACTACGTGGCTGCCGCGCCGGTAATCGCAGGCCACTGGAATGTCACTAGCAATCGTCACAATTATTCGATTTATGTCATCACTGGCATTTACAATATGTAGCCTAGAACCCGCCTCGGGCTAGTCTCGCCGACAGTCATTGCTGTCGTACTGTGCAGTACTGCACACTGAGTCGTTGATTTGGCAGGGACCGGCAGGGCAGTGACCACGGCACCCGGCGTCTCCTCTGATTCGTTGTACCCATTAGTGGCCCTCTAACGGGCGAGTGCTAGCTTCCGGCAACTAAGTGCTAATGCAGTGGCGACCGGACAGCTGATCTTAACTGAATGCCATCGCCCACCTTCAGTCTGCACTGTAAGTACGCTGGCGATTCGACGGTGCCCGACTAGTCTTTAACGTATCCCACTCTGTACAAGTCACACCCGTGGCAGTCACACCAGTCGGCACCAGGGCGGGACCAGCCAACCCCACCTCACAACACTCTGAGCAGGGGGTAGCACCACGCCGGCGGCATCTGATCAGGCAGCTGACGACCCAGAGCCCCCTACACCGATCACACAGAGGCGGGAGGGAGGGAGGGGCGGCGGAGGCATCTCATCAGTCCCCACCTGCCTCCCAAGTGGCCGGCCCGAGACCCGAACTACGTCTGCCTCTGCAGCCGGTCAGCGGTCCAGGAGGGAGAGTCCTGCGGTAGGGGACAAAGCCCCCTACCACCGGCCGGACAATGTGAACGGTAGCTAGCTCGCTGCGCCCGCTCCCTTCTGCCGCCGTTGGGCGGGGCGCCTGTCGGTCGGCTGGTGATATGGGAGGACAGTAGACGAACCAACGACCGTCCCGGGATTAGACACGACCCACTACCACCTGATGTCACCACGGCGACCTACTCCTGCGGTCTGCGAGCGACCCGGCAGTGCTGCCATCCAGAGGACAGCCTGCGAAACAGCTGGTATGTACCGGCGGACTAGCTGACACTGATCAGAGCCGAGTCTATCAATAAGTACTGAGAAATGTTTGAAAAGTAAAAAAGAACAGATGAGAAACACTAGTTCAGAAGACAAAAATCGTTGACGAATCGATCCGGAAACACCCCTCTACATCAGTGATTCAGTCACCCCGCACTTGTTTCGATAAACGTTCTTTTCACGCGTAATGTTTTCGTGTTTCCCTTCCGCCACTGACTGACCGGAGATCCCTCCTCTGCCCAGGCGCGTCCCGGTTCCTACTGCTGTTTAACCTTTGCCGGTCCGATGACCTTGCGTCGCTGCCGGTACATGTGCCGCATCACCACAAGTATGCCTGCAACACGGCAGCAGAGGGAGCCCGAGGTCAGGGCGGGCCAGAGAGGTGCAGCCGGTAGCTGGGGCAAAACGGACGACTGAGTGAGCATTTCACCGGGCTGCTTCAGCTGCACAGTGGGAAGACCAAATAAATTATAATTATTTTTCCAATGTTGTGAAAGCTGCCATTCAACTGCCAAACAAGCCAAGCACAGAATATGCTGCTCGATGTGATACCGATAATCGTTACTGTCTCACAGTGCTCCGAGAGCTCCCCCGCCACCGGGCCTACCTGGCATGAAGGCGCAGAGCAGCAGCGCCTTCAGCACGGTGGGGAAGTGGAAGGCCATGTTGGCGGCGTTCGGCATGGCCAGCGAGAACCGACCCGTCTCCTCAAAGTACGGCAGCGCCCTGGCCGGGTGGACGAGGCGCAGTCAGAGGGCGTCGGGACAGGTCAGTTGGTCAACTCAGTGGTGAGTGCAGTTCATCGTTAACGTTGAGGACTTAACTACAACACAATGTGCACATTAATTGCGCGCACCAGATACACTTAGGCGCAAAAGGAGTAAGACGATGGGTAAATCATCGGAGCTAGAGCTGTGCTGTCTTGCCAGAGTTAAAACAGAATCGCACCGGAAGCGTGCAGATGGTATAGAGCTATCCAGCCTGGAAAGATAGTATCACCTGAGGTAGAGGAGCCCTTCGTAGTAGAGAGGTAGGTACGTTCTCACCTGAGGTAGAGGACGCCCTCTGTGATGAAGCCCAGCGGGTAGAGCGGGATCCAGATGGTGTACCTCAGCCAGGTGACGAACGATAACTCCCGCCGGATGATACGCAGCGTGTAGTACGGGTACCTGGAACAAAACGGCATGGGCATGGTTCATTTGGTGATACGGAGCGTGTAGTACGGCACGGATAACTAGAGCAAAACCGCGGCAAAGGTAAGACTAATCTGCTGATATGAGAGTACGGGTTGGCCTGACACCACAGACTCTAGTCTGACCACAGACTCCAATCCAACTGGCCACAGACTTCAGTCTGAGTATCTGACTGACCTGACCAGCTCGACCAGACTCCAGACGACGAACAGGTAGAATACGGCCGGCTTGGTCTGCATCCTCGGCTCGCCCTCCAGCACCACGAACAACATCAGGTTCCTGCCCGTCACCTGACGACAGACACAGGGAGATAACATCAAATACGGCACCGCGAACAACATCGGGTTCCTGCCAGTCACCTGAGGACACCAGGGATATATGACATCAAATACAGCACCACGAACAATATCAGGCTCCTGAGACAGAGATATGACATCAAATACCGCAATATGAACAACATCAGGTTCCTGCCAGTCTGATGACACACCATCAGACTCTTGAATACATTGGTAAAATAAGATGGCGCGAAATCCGATAAACCAAGCTGGTCCGACACAGCTTTCAGCCAGTCAGTTCCGTAGACGCATCCCTCCCACTGAACCACCCTCCCAGAGTAGCGCACCCCGACAGTCCCTGCAATGAATCTGTCAGTCCCCGACAGTCACCGTACCTGCATCAGCGGCTCGAGCACGCCGCCCCTGGTCATGCCGAAGAGCGGGTGCAGGATCTCCAGCACCTGCAGGCCCTGCGCCAGCTTCATGTTGACGCCCGCCGTGTCGTAGGCCTTCAGCATCGAGTCTGGCGGCGGCGGACGGCCGGTTAGATCAGCGGGCAGCGGGCAAAGGCTCCTATGTCTAACTATGTTCTGCATGATCGCCAGCGCAAAATCGTTACATTCCCTATTACAGCTAACAGAAAGCAGTGTAATGTATCATCCTCATTTCAATTGGTCGCAGCATAGGCAGCCGCCACAAATCCAGGAATTGCAATTCCAGCGAGGCGCAGGTAGAGAGCGCCACCTCAGCAGAAGTACTGTACGCACCCTCTCCCTCGAGTCTATAGCGGAACGCCAGTTTGCCGAGGATGACGGCGAATCCCAACAGCTGCCATAGGTTGTACATGATCAGGTAGCTCTCGCGGAAGTTGTTCACTGAAAACAGTGGCGACAGATTGTAAATGATCAGGTAGCTCTCGCAGAAGTTGTTCAGTGAAAACGGGGGCGAAAAGGTTGTACACACGATGAAGTAGTTAGCTCTCACATAAGTTATTCACTGGAAACGGTGGCCGGCGGGCGGCGGTGAGTCCTCCGAGGGAACTTAGGCCTTCTGAACAATTATTCGCACTGAAGGCGCTGGCTTGTTGTGAGAACATTCAGCTAACTTTTTTTGCAGAGCTGAGAGCTCTAAAAGGCATGTTTGTAATGTCACTGGGGAAGATGTGAACAATTATGTTTCAGAATATTGCATAGGTCAACTGGTAGAAGTACAGGGCCCGGCCAAAAGTAGCGAATGGTCAATGGTCATCTCCTACCAGCCCGTCCGGTAGAGTCCGCTACACTATCCTCTTTCCCCACCCTCTCCACTCACGCCTCTTCCTGTTGTCTCTGGGCGCGGTCTCCTGCAGGAGCCGGTTGCTGCCTCCCCCTCCGGGGAGCGTCTCCACCATTTCACTCACGCCTATAATTGTCCCGGGCCGCCGTCTCCCCTCCCCTACTCACGCCTGTTGTCTCTGGGCGCGGTCTCCCCCCCCCCCCCCCCTTGACGCCTGTTGTCCCGGGGCGCGGTCTCCCCTCCCCTCACTCACGCCTGTTGTCCCGGGACGCCGTCTCCCCCCCCCCCCACTCACGCCTGTTGTCTCTGGGCGCCGTCTCCTCCTGCAGGAGCCGGTCGTAGACGTCCGGGTAGTCGCTCATCACGTCCCGGCCCTCGGCCTCGTCCTCGCTCTCCGAGCGCCACCTGTCAAAGTCCACCTGGCGGCCAGAGTTATAGAGGGCGCTGCAGTCGGCGGCTACCAGCGGCATGAGGAGCGGAAGTTCTTTATTTACGATTCGTAGATCACCTACTTCTGTGAGCAATGAGCAGTGAACAGTTGCGCACACAATGGATCCAGAATACTGAGGATCATACACTGAATGTAGGCAACTTGAAAAACACGAATCATGTTTCTGAACTCAACTGATCACTCAAGTAATTTCTCTGGAGCTTGACCGCGTGACACGGTCAGGATGGAGCAACTAAACACGCATAGTGTCCTGCAGCTGTGCAGTTTGCAACTACTTCTGGTAAAGAAGGTCGATTTCATGTGGTAGGGCTTCATTGTATTATGCCAGCGATGAGTCATATTGCGATCAATCATCAACGTTCCTTGTTGGTTTTGAGTATGGCGGTGTTGTGTTAGCCAGCACGATAAAATTTCTTGCACTTCAGTCGGCAGATATTCAAAACTAAGTAAACGTATCGAATCGAAAACCAAATCGGCCGTTCCCCAGCCGCTGTGACCCTTCGTCTGGACGGTGAAGCGGGTCCAGTTAGTGGCCCGACCGCACATAGCGACAGTCGGAGGGTGACACCGCGGCCCGGCCGGCCCGTGTGGGCGTGTCAATGTTTCCGCCGTCAGCAGTATCTGCCGCTCCAGACCGCCCGAGTTATCGGTGTTTTGCCCAGACAGCAATCTGTCAGTCATCTCACTATCTGCTGAGGCGGTAAATACGGGCGGGGAGCGGCCGGCTGCCCGGTCAGCACAGCGCTCTCTGCGTGGGAGAGTCGCAGGCGGCACAGACAGTCCTCCTGCTAATGATCGGCACCGTTCGGACAGTCCTGCTAAGGATCGGCAACGTTAGCCAGTTTCTAATAAAATAACAAAATTGAGCAAAGGATGGGTCTCCTAGTAGCATAGTCACTTTTTAAAATAGAGCACATAAGAAAAATAATGAGTTAATGACTATGCAAACAAATGGTCACTGGCTATAATTCATTGTTGCCCATTGGTACAATCTTACCCTCAGCCAGGGGAGTTTGGTCTTCTGGCGAGTCAAGTGGGGCCACCATTCCTCGTCCTCCTTGGTCAGCGTGACCTGAACATTGCGGTCTGACACCTGGTACTGGGTCTCCTGGCGGTGGGGAAGATCAGCGTGTTACAAGGGTCTCCTGGCGGTGGGGAATAAGCATGTTACACCAGGTGCTGCGCCTACTGAGACAGGAAATACAGCAGGCTACTGCAGTTATGGTGCTGTCAACCATTTACAAATGGCAGCTCCTTCCCTTCCTGCCTATTGTGGTGTGTAACTATAACTATGCCTGTGAACCAGTACCTATAACCAAATAGCAAAGCTTTAATAATAATAGAATAAATGGTCAAACAATTTAATACATATTGCATTCACACCCAGCTGATCATTATAAAATTCACAGAGCTCTGCTCACCTCTGGTATGACTTGTTGGAACAAATCCAGGGTGAAGGAATACAGCTGGTTGCCAGAGTTGCCCAGACCTTCAGCCCTGAACACCAGCTGCTCGGGAAGTAAATCCACATCCGGCTTCTGTACACATGGAAACAGCCCTTCAGCTGCTATACACATAAGCTTGTTATAGTAGCACCATGATAGTGTTGTTAATGAATTAACAGGAATATCCACATAAGAATTGTCAAATCTTATTGATGATTACGAGATTGTTCTGTGCGGGTATAGGCAAATCAAATACCACACCTACCTACACAGGCAAGTTACAGTAGGATGAGACTTATTAATACTATTGTGACGATTTGATAAACTAAAACAAGCACATCTAAAGGTCATATACCTATCCAAGGTAACTTGAAATCAGACTGCTGACCTTGACTGCCAGCAGGTAATTACCTCCTTTCTAGCAGAGTTTGCAATATGTAGTGTCCAAAAAAATGTATTTTCACTTGGGCATCAGACTGAATAATTTCTCAGCCAAAAGAGGATGAGTGGAAAATTGAGGGTTAGATAGGGCCCATAAAAGGTGGGGAAAGCATGACTTTATATACCAATACAGGTGTAGTAGAGTGAAGGATAAAAAGACCATCCAGAAAAATGTTCTTTTGGTAAAATTGGAAGTAAAAATAGGATTTTTCATTTGTAGTCATTTCCAACCCAAATTCTGATAGGCAAAGGTCTTAAAAATCACCAAATTCACTAATTTTGGGACACTACGCAGGTCCCGACTGGAAAAAATGCACGCTTTCGTCGAGAACTCGAGCGTAGTTGGGCGTTTGCGCCGAAAATTTTCGGCGTATTTCGGCGTAAATCGACGGCTTGCGCCGAAATTTTCGGCGTACTTCGGCGTAAATCGCGAAAAAAACCGTCAGGGGTGGCACCAACCCCCCCCCCCCTCGGCCGGCGAGGATTAAATGTCTTCGGGAGTTAAACATCTTAAATATCACTTATCTTGTCTCGTGTTCGTCTCAGGGTATTTAAGTCATGTTCAGTGAACCTGATTGTGACTCTCCCACGGCGGGAACAGTTCACCGGTCGAGAGTGAGGTTATGGATTGTCGGATTCCCTAGTTCAGATAATGTATGCTATCGTGTGCGTATTGACCGTTGTGATTCCTGTATTTCCGGCGTGTGGTTTGCGAGCGGACGCTGGCAATCGGTCCCGCGTGGCCTGGTATCTGCCCGATCCCATCGGCCGTGCTTGCACCATGCCTGTTGAGGGCCCCGTCAGGCTTCAGTCACCGGTTGGGCACTACTGCTGATCAGAGCCGGGCAACAAAATAAAGGCTACATTATGGAACATGCCAGTGAGTTTGTGAGTCAGGAGATTTTGTGATAGCGAACGCTGGTGCTCGGTCCCGCATGGCCTGCTGATGTCTATTGTCTGCCCGATCCCGTCGACCGTGCCAACAACCGTCTGTACAGTAGTCACTGGAAGACAGCCACACCAGGGCGTATTTTAACATGTTAACTGGGTCGGCAATTGCCGACCCAGTCACGGAGAATGCCGACCCAGTGACAGCCGTTTGCCGACCCAGTTGCCGCCCCCTCTAGGATGCAGCACGCACATGCAGGCTAGGTGCCGTCATTCATAGTGAGGCTGCTGCCCTCCGAAATGATAATGCCGCCTCTTAAAGTGAAGCAGCCGTCTATAGAAAGTGATGATCCCACAACTCAATGTGACAGTGCCGCCCCTAAATCTGTTAGTAGTCCCACTCAATGTAATGGTGCCGCCCTTCTAAGCATCTGTGGAGCCCCTCAATGTGATGATACCGCCCCTCAAGAAGATGATGCCGCCCCTTTCAGTATCGGTGGCGCCCCTCAATGTGATGGTGCCGCCCTCAAAGGGCCGGTGGCGCCCCTGAATGTGATGGTGCTGCCCGCCAACGAGTCGATGGCGCCCCTCAAAATGATGCTGCCGCCCCTTAAAGTGTTGGCGCCGCCCCTTATAGTGTCAGTGACGCCCTTCGAAGTGTCGGAGGAACCCACTAATATAATGGTGCCGCCCCTCTAGATATCCACATAGCCCCTCATTGTGATGGAGCCGCCCTCAAGCAGATGATGCCGCCCCTGAATGTGATGGTGCTGCCCGCCAACGAGTTGGTGGCGCCCCTCAAAATGATGCTGCCGCCCCTTAAAGTGTTAGTGCCGCCCCTTATAGTGTCAGTGACGCCCTTCGAAGTGTCAGAGGAACCCACCAATATAATGGTGCCGCCCCTCTAGGTATCCACATAGCCCCTCATTGTGATGGAGCTGCCCCTCAAGCAGATAATGCCGCCCCTCAAGAAGATGATGCCGCCCCTTTCAGTATCGGTGGCGCCCCTCAATGTGATGGTGCCTCCCTCAAAGTGCCAGTGGCGCCCCTAAATGTGATGGTGTCTCCTGTCAACGAGTCGGTGGCACCCCTCAAAATGATGCTGCCGCCCCTAAAAGTGCTGGTGCCGCCCCTTACAGTGTCAGTGGCGCCCTTCAAAGTTTTGGAGGAACTCATCAATACAATGTTGCCGCCCTCTAACTTTCTGTAGCGCCCCTCCATATACATAATGGTGCCGCTTCTCAAACCATCCGTGGCGCCCCTCAAAGTGATGGTGCCGCCCCTTACAGTGTCGGTGGTGTCTCCTCAAAAGTCAAGGTGCCGCCTCTCAAAGAAATGCTGGTGTCCCTCGAAGTGTCGGAGGCGCTCCTCAATGTCATGTTGCCGCCCCTCAAACCTTCCGTAACGCCCCTCCACGTCATGGTGCCGCCCCCCCCCCCCCCCCCCCAATGTGCTCACGGCGCCCATATGTGATAGTAACGCCGGTCAAAGTGCTCCTGGCAGTGTCGGTGGCGCCCCTTATAGTGTCGGTGGCGCCCCGAACAGTATCGGTGGTGGCCCTCAAAGTGATGATGTCACCCTCAAACAAACGGTGGCGCCCTTCGAAGTATCGGAGTCCCTAAATATCATACCTATTGCCGCCCATTAACGATCTGTAGCACCCCTCCATATGATGGAGCCGCCCCTTAAAGTATCCATGGCGGTCCTTAAAGTTACAGTGCCGCCCCTTACAATGTGGGTGGCGTCCTCAAAATAAAAGTGATGTTGCCCCCCCCCCCCCCCGAGTAATGTTGGCGTCTCTTTCTTCTTTTTAAGTATCGGAGGCGCTCCTCATTGTCATTTTGCCCCACATCACTGCTCACATGGCGCCCTTCAATGTAATGGTGCCACCCCGCAACGCTCAAAGACATAATTGCGCTCCTCACAGTGTCGGTGGCCCTAAAAAAAAATTGGTGGCGCGCCTCAAAAAACAAAATGATGCTGTCGTCCCTTAGCATATCTGCAGCGCCCCCAAAATGATAGTGCCTTCCCTTAACCGGCGCCGGGCTGAGTTTGTTTAAACCCCCCTCCCGACCCCTATAACTTGGCTACTTAGGCCACGTAGCGACACGCGGTAAGCGGTATTCGAAAGAGTGTCAAAAACTGCTTGGGTTAGTTGGTTAACCGTGCTTTGGTTAGGGCAAGTCAAATGTCAAATATCAGGTGACCAGAGGTCATCAAAGGTGAAATGTGGGTGAAATGTTGTCTGTTTCAACATTTATTGACAAACTGGCGCATAACTCGGGGAAGAATAGAACTACAGCACCGCGAAAAAGCGCATTCGATAGCTCTTCAACGTTCCTATGAAGTCTTCAGACTTGACCTAACATCAACGGCTTAACCTACAGAGCACAACTTGTTTAACCCGTGCCGGGCCGGGGAGGGTTGGAGGGGACAGTGGACCCCCTGCGCCCCTCTACTGAGCTGTTTTAATGAAGAACCTTTTACTGTAATAATTATTGACTCACGAAAGTTATGACATTGTTTTTTTCAGTACTGTGCTCCTCTCGTCGAGATGCGTCGAATGAACTATAATTTGACATTCAAACGTCATTTGGGAAATTTGAGCTCAGGTCCAGGTCATGACCTGGCTGGTAAAGGTCATGTTGCATATCAGTCGATTTGTATCGTCAAACTGAAATCATCTATGTAAGGTGTTTTCATCGCTCAGGCATGTCGCATGTCTCTATCAGAAGTTATTGGAAAAACTGCTGGAGGCCTACCATGACCTGACATGACCTCAAGGACATAACGAGGGGTCGTGGGTGGCAATTTTCCGATTAAGTGTGTCATTTTTAATTGTTTTCTGATGTTTAAATTCGTTAATTTTGACATTTGTCTACCTATAAAAAGAGGCACATGCCCTGATTTTCTCCCATTTCCTTTTACCTAATGGAAGGGTCGCAAAATTGTCCTTACATTTGGTCAGAGACATCGCAATTTCGAGACTTACATTTAACCCTCGCCGGTTGATGCAACCCCCCTAAGGTTTATCGCGAATAACTCGCGTAAAAAGCGGCCGATCGCAACGAAACTTTCAGTACCCTCGAATTGATCAATTTTACACCTACCCTGCAAATTGATGACCCTGACTTCAATGACCTTTCACCTGTGACCTCTTTTCCGTGACCATGTTTGGCCGAAATCAAGATTCGGCGTATGTCGGCTCGCATTAACCGCGCGTTTGCAAGCTTTTCGTGGTTTCAAACGTTCAAACATGTGATTTGATGTTGCTCCCATGCATTAGGGTGGGTGTCAAGGTCACCTGAAGGTCAGGTCAGGTCATTGACCTTTGGTGACCTCGGTTCACTTTTTCGAGTTTTACATGTTTCTAGGCTAGTTTTTGGAGCTGAATTCGAATTTAGCAACCATTTAAATATTTCCGAAGTAGTTTTGGTGCCTTCGTAACATGTTACGAAGCTGTCAGAGGCGGATGACAGGTACTACGAATACCCGGTACGACCCCTACCGGTTGACCTGACCTGACCTGACCTGACCTGACCTGACCCGACCTGGTCTAAACGCTTAACGACATCATCTGTGATCAAAACTAACACGATATTTGTGATCAGCACCACGGAAAACCCCTTAGCAGCCACAATTTACGACTTTCAAACAGGTCCCGATATTCCCGATTTTTGGGTCATTGACCTGACCTGGAAGGTCAACCGATGACCTAGGACCTTGAAATTGGGTATCATTGGCTTCCTCTCGTGACGGGCAACACGCTCGTTTTTTTCTGCGAAGCTCTAGCTCCATCAGGGGCCAAACGAGGGGGGGTCGTACCAACCAACCTTGTGCCGTCGAAGGACTCAAAATGGCCTGTGCCGGCGAGGGTTATATATACAGTTACACACTGTTTGTCTTATCAATCGCTGAAGTTATAAAGGGATCGTTCAGTCGGTATATCTATGGTGAGCATTTGCCTGTTCCGTGGCTCAGTTGGTAGAGCACCGGACTCCCCGCATTGTCTTCGCTTGCGTTTTGTCCGCCGGCCGAGCCGGAGAGAAAGTTACCGAGTGAAGGTCATTCAAAGTTCAAAAACTCAATGACAATGTCACTGGGGTCACGAAAATGTTTGAGTAGGTAGGTATAACATTCATTAACCTGGGGGGGGGGGGAGGGATGAACGTATCGTTGCAATACGCTGTTCATTACGCGAGTAACTAATAAATAAAAAATGTATGAGTTAATCCTTACTCCACACGCTCTCCCTCTCCATAAAAAAGAGAGTTAATTGTGTTGCATTTTATCTATATGCAGAAAAATAGAGGCGTCAAAGGATATGGCCGAATATCAGCGACCCTTGCTGTGTAAGCAATGGGGTATGACAAGTGGGGGTAATGGCCCCGTCCAGCGCCCATAAAGTGGGCACACTCGTGCGACCTGCCGACCACTGTTCTAGATAGACTCATAGAGCCATAAAACGCCGTGAATATTTTAAGCTTGACGATACGAATCGACTGGTATGTAACATGTTTACCTCGGGTAAAATTTTAAAATTACTTTTTGTTAGGTCAAATTATAGTTCATTTATCGCATTATGATGAGAGAAATACTATATCCCGGAAAAATAAACGTAATACCGCTGAGCTTAGGTTGAATCTGAAATCATTACTTAGGAAGAGTTATAAAAGAACCGACGAACGTGTCTTTTTTGGTCATTAAATATCAGTAGGTATGCCGCCCCCTCAGATGCCAAGTGCCGCCCCTATGAGTGCAAAATGCCGCCCCTAATTGTGATTGCCGACCCAGTGAAAATCCCTTAAAATACGCCCTGAGCCACACACACATGCCAGCCCCCCCCCCTCGACGAAAAGTGTGTGGCTACAGCCTGCAGCCATCAGTAAGCCTTGAAAATTTTTGGCGCATGAAGCATGGCTTGGTAAAATAATTTCGGCGCATAAACCCTTGCGCCGAAATTTCGGAGCATCACCTCCGCCGAGAACTTCAGCGTAGTGGAGGCATTTTTTCTAGTCGGGCGCAGGTGTCGAATTTCATGAGTTTGAAGCAATGTCATGCCCATGCTGTCTCAAGAAAAGAGCTGATGCATCACAAGAATGAAAATGCATTTCCTACTTACCTTCACCTCCCTGAGATCAATTTTTAGGTGAACTTTTGTTTTGGTCTGGGACCAGTAGACAAACGGGCACACAGCATCTTCCATCGGTGAAGAATGATGAGTACAAAGCTTCTGGATTCTGAAAAGTATAACAGATCGCAATGCAACAAGTTAATGGTAACTGGGACAGAAACAGACAAGCTAAAAGTGATGAAATACAATAATTAAAAATAAAATCTCCCCAGCCTTACCCCAATCGGCACGTCACCGGTATGAAACTCGTGCGCCAGAAATGTATGTAGTCAGCTTTTCAAGGATGTCCTAAATAAGGTGGAATTGTGTTAAAACATTTTTCAAGAAAATGACGTCATCAGGCAAAATCGAAACGTCCTCCTGCTGATCGTTGGTCTTATACTCTATCTCGTAGCTCTAAGCTCAGTTGAGAGAGCGTCGAATTATCCGGACTCAAGGCCCGAGCTACAGCTGCTGTATTATTTTATCCACTTCTTAGCGACTTGAAACTGAGCGGCTCTCGAAGGCATAGGCGGCGGAACGGGGAGGGCACCGGGGCACCGTGCCCCCCTTTGATTTGGGAGTCTTAACATTAGCCCTATGGGCGTTGGCATGGAAAGAATGGGACCAAAAGTCGCAGTGCCCCCCCCCCCCCCCCAACTCAGAAGGTGTTCCGCCACTACCTACCGGTCGAAGGTCGTGTGCCGTGTGGGTGGGCCCTAGGGCGGCCCCGCGTTCGGGGTCGCCACCTTATATGGCCTTGGTCGCCACGACGTCATGTCATTGTACCGGACCTCCTCACGTGCAAAGTAAATTTCGTATAAGCGGTTGAGTCTGCAATCCCCACTGCAAAAGAAGGCGCAGGAGCAATCGGTGGGAAACGGGAGCGTCTGGGGGCGAACTTCTCGGCCCATTGCTTAAAGTTGGGCCCTAGATGACCTGCTTGGGTTCTCGTGCTTCTCCATGTTCCGCCAGACGATGAGAGCAGCTCGCCCCGCGCCCCGCTGGTGACGTTGTCGATGATCGAGCCGTCACTTAGGGTAAGGTGCCTAATTAGCGACCCTTTCCGATTTGCGACCTATCTCCCTACAGAAAAACTGGCAGGAGAAAACGGGGTAAAAATATCGTCAAAAGGTCAGCCATACTTTGGTTATCAAATTAAATTATTTTCCGGTCGTCGATATTTCTGGTGGGGCGTTTCAGGTGAGTTTAAATAAAAATGACGAGTTTCTTATCCAAAACGTGTATGTTTGTGCCCTCTCTGATGAAAAGCAATGCACATTAGGATGATGCACCTTTTTTATTCTGAATCTACGTTCCTTCTTCAATTGATTGCCGTTTTCCCATAGTGAATCGCTCAACTGTGCACAGCATGGCGGTTAAAAATGTGTCGAAACTCATATTTCCTATTTGCGCCTGACATGGTCGCAAATAGCTCAAGATGGGAAAGAAAGGGGAAAAGAGATAAATGAAAATGAGGTGTTGCTGAAGCTTGCAATGTGTGGCAGGGGATGCCAAATGTCGTCACCGACTGCAGGGGTGCCGAATTCAGCGCGGACCTCGAATATCATACGAGATAGCCCGCAAAATTTGGGTTTCCGCCTTCTTTTCGCCTTTCGGTGCATCACGTGATCAGTTTTTACTTCCGTAAATGTGTTGGATAAACGTTCCTGTTCGAGTGATTGAGTGCTTTGCGTATGGGTTACCTTTTTGAGATCATATTTCATCTTTTCAGGCGTCGCATTTTTTGCCATTTTTAATATGGGGAAACCCATAGACTTATTAGCGACCCTCCCCGGTCGCTAATCGGGAAGAGTTCCCTATTAGCGTTTTTTGCAATGGTTTGCCAAAATGTTCACTACAAATAAGTTAGTGAATATTGGGGCAGAAAATGACTATATTTTAATAGAAAAATGAACGGTCTCTCCGAAAATCAAGCCAGTAATACAGTGGCACCCACAGAGCGTGAGCAATGACGGCTCAAATTAAGTGGGTCGCTAATTAGGCACCTTACCCTAATTCACGTACACGCGGTACGCCGCGGATGCACTGCAGTGAAACCGGCCGTCCCGCTCCTTATCATTGCAGCCGACCTCGGAAGTCGGAAGTGCAACTCTGACACGCGAAGTCAGAAGTAGGTATATGTAGCCCGTAGAACTAGAGAGGGCTTCCACGGCAGATGTCTGCGGGAGAAGCTGCCACAAAATCTTGTCCGTGTTTCTCCAACCTGTCACGGTGCTGAAGCGAAGCGGCACAAATGACAGCGAGTTCCTTGGCCAGAGCCCAGAAGGGTGTCACGCGACGCTCTGCAACCAGGGCAAATACCGCCTCCAATACATCACCGTGTATCTGGGGGCGAACAATACCTACCATCACGGTGTGCTCTAGGGAATACCTAAGCCGAGGACCGTCCGGGGCATCTGGCCCGGTCACCGGTCTGATTTACAGTCACCGACCGAGCTACTTTCGTTACGCTGCACGTCGAATGTCACGATAAAGCGACTGGCAGCTCTCTAGTTATGCCTAACTTTTTTAGAATTAGGTACTAATATGGCTTTGTCAAAGCTTAGGTCACCATAGGTCAACAAAGGTAACATTTTACTGATTCATGTTCCCGATTTTGACAATCTTTTTTCACTATAGTCGCCATGAGTTTTTTTTTTCTAGAAACATAGTGAGGGCGCGGTATTTGGTCTGGCATTTGGCGTACTTCAGGTTGCCGATTGCCGATAGGGGTATTTTCATAGCCACTCTCATCGAACCTATCGCTTTTCAGCATCATCCCGGTCCAAAACAACAGTTACCCTGCCCCCCCCCCCCTTCCCCAATTGTCTTGTAATGTTGAAGTCACGTAACTAAACTGACTGCTGGTGACTTTTATGAATATTTGAGCTGAGATAGTTATGCACACAAGCGGTGAGAACTCGGGAGCTTACCACTCACTGTAAGTTCCATGTCCCTGCAAAACATTATCTCGCAGTGAGGGTGTTAGTGTTACAAAGTTGCGACATTTTGGACCGTGCGGAGGTTCACTTATTATATGACGTCCCAGCAATGCATCTCGGATGGATGCTGTGCTGCCCATGACACGGCATCAGGCGTCCTCCCGCTCCTTCCTGTCGCCCCTGGCGTCGGAGAGCTGGTTTCCCAATCGAGCGTGGAGTGGAGCCACGCCCGGGCGCAGATGCCGGTCGCCGCGGCCCTCCGCCGTGTAACTACACTCGCCGGCGCCTCTCGGCCGGCCTTGCCCGTCGATTGTGACACGCGGCCTCGTGACGGGCGCTGACGGCACTGCCGGCGCCGTCGTGAAAGGGAAGCTGGCCGCCGAGATGTGGCCCCTCTCGGTGCCGCTCGCCGCGCGCGCGACCAACTGGCCCAGTGACCTTCGGCGCCGGCAGCAAAACATTCACGCGCCGCCGGCGGGCAAGAAAGGCTCGCCGTCGCGTCGGTCAGCTGGCCGGCCGGCGCGTTACGTCACCGGCCGTCGGCGCCGACCGGCGTCATCGGACGGGCGCTGCAGTGACGCCACTCGGTGCCAGGCCGCGCCACCATCCGCTGCATGGGCGCACTTTCGCTGCGCGGGCGCGCCGGCATCGGCGCTGCGCGAGCGGCCCCGCCGGTGAAAGCCCCAGCTCGAAGCGGACTGGGTATAGAGTATGGCCGCCGAACGTCGATTGCGACTCGGGCTGGTGTGGCTATATCGACGATATGTTGACGATATTCGACAACCGTTCGAATTGAACCACCTAATGACACCTTCCTCTCTGGCTAAATGGCTTCAAAGCTCACTTGAAAACGTAAATATCACACTCTAGCACCTTTGCAGAATTGCAGATAACCGTGCAGTGTGCACAGCTGAGAGCACTTGCGCATAGTCTTGCAACTAGCGCTTCTTGGTATTGTTGTCCATGAATCCATGAATCCCCATGAATCCATGATAATCCTTTCTTGCATAAAAAAATTGTCACAAACTAAAAGAACCGCACACTTCAAGCTCTTGTTAGAATTTGGCTCAGTTGCGCTCGACCTTGTTAAGAATTCTTATCAAATTTGAACTTATTAGCTGTTATACCTACCTACGTGCGCGTTAACAATATAAAGGTTGGCGAAGACTGGAGCTGAAAGGAGCATTGCCTGTATAATACATAAAGTTTGACGCATCTTACTCACTCCTGAATGATTCATGTTGACCTATAGGTAATGCGATCGTTTGTGATGCCGTTGTCGTCACTATATTTCGCAAGAAATGCTATCCTAATGTTACCCTTAAAACGAGAGTGAAAGTTTACCGCGCAGGCATTAGCCCCATTTCACAAAGCATTGCGATAATCTGGTCTGTAGATATTTTGCCGGATCTAACAGATAAAATAGGTCAGTGCCCAGCACTAATACAACACGGAGATTTTCAGTTCGGCGGCGGCCATATACAGCTGGCACCGGTCTGAGAGGCGGAACTGTCAGCTGTTGCAACCTCCGGCCGGCCGGTGTGTGATCCGCGGATTAGCGACTCTGTGCGGCGGACACAGCGGCTGGCCCTGGACCAGGGCGTATTTTAACATGTTAACTGGGTCGGCAATTGCCGACCCAGTCACGGAGAATGCCGACCCAGTGACAGCCGTTTGCCGACCCAGTTGCCGCCCCCTCTAGGATGCAGCACGCACATGCAGGCTAGGTGCCGTCATTCATAGTGAGGCTGCTGCCCTCCGAAATGATAATGCCGCCTCTTAAAGTGAAGCAGCCGTCTATAGAAAGTGATGATCCCACAACTCAATGTGACAGTGCCGCCCCTAAATCTGTTAGTAGTCCCACTCAATGTAATGGTGCCGCCCTTCTAAGCATCTGTGGAGCCCCTCAATGTGATGATACCGCCCCTCAAGAAGATGATGCCGCCCCTTTCAGTATCGGTGGCGCCCCTCAATGTGATGGTGCCGCCCTCAAAGGGCCGGTGGCGCCCCTGAATGTGATGGTGCTGCCCGCCAACGAGTCGATGGCGCCCCTCAAAATGATGCTGCCGCCCCTTAAAGTGTTGGCGCCGCCCCTTATAGTGTCAGTGACGCCCTTCGAAGTGTCGGAGGAACCCACTAATATAATGGTGCCGCCCCTCTAGATATCCACATAGCCCCTCATTGTGATGGAGCCGCCCTCAAGCAGATGATGCCGCCCCTGAATGTGATGGTGCTGCCCGCCAACGAGTTGGTGGCGCCCCTCAAAATGATGCTGCCGCCCCTTAAAGTGTTAGTGCCGCCCCTTATAGTGTCAGTGACGCCCTTCGAAGTGTCAGAGGAACCCACCAATATAATGGTGCCGCCCCTCTAGGTATCCACATAGCCCCTCATTGTGATGGAGCTGCCCCTCAAGCAGATAATGCCGCCCCTCAAGAAGATGATGCCGCCCCTTTCAGTATCGGTGGCGCCCCTCAATGTGATGGTGCCTCCCTCAAAGTGCCAGTGGCGCCCCTAAATGTGATGGTGTCTCCTGTCAACGAGTCGGTGGCACCCCTCAAAATGATGCTGCCGCCCCTAAAAGTGCTGGTGCCGCCCCTTACAGTGTCAGTGGCGCCCTTCAAAGTTTTGGAGGAACTCATCAATACAATGTTGCCGCCCTCTAACTTTCTGTAGCGCCCCTCCATATACATAATGGTGCCGCTTCTCAAACCATCCGTGGCGCCCCTCAAAGTGATGGTGCCGCCCCTTACAGTGTCGGTGGTGTCTCCTCAAAAGTCAAGGTGCCGCCTCTCAAAGAAATGCTGGTGTCCCTCGAAGTGTCGGAGGCGCTCCTCAATGTCATGTTGCCGCCCCTCAAACCTTCCGTAACGCCCCTCCACGTCATGGTGCCGCCCCCCCCCCCCCCCAATGTGCTCACGGCGCCCATATGTGATAGTAACGCCGGTCAAAGTGCTCCTGGCAGTGTCGGTGGCGCCCCTTATAGTGTCGGTGGCGCCCCGAACAGTATCGGTGGTGGCCCTCAAAGTGATGATGTCACCCTCAAACAAACGGTGGCGCCCTTCGAAGTATCGGAGTCCCTAAATATCATACCTATTGCCGCCCATTAACGATCTGTAGCACCCCTCCATATGATGGAGCCGCCCCTTAAAGTATCCATGGCGGTCCTTAAAGTTACAGTGCCGCCCCTTACAATGTGGGTGGCGTCCTCAAAATAAAAGTGATGTTGCCCCCCCCCCCCCCCGAGTAATGTTGGCGTCTCTTTCTTCTTTTTAAGTATCGGAGGCGCTCCTCATTGTCATTTTGCCCCACATCACTGCTCACATGGCGCCCTTCAATGTAATGGTGCCACCCCGCAACGCTCAAAGACATAATTGCGCTCCTCACAGTGTCGGTGGCCCTAAAAAAAAATTGGTGGCGCGCCTCAAAAAACAAAATGATGCTGTCGTCCCTTAGCATATCTGCAGCGCCCCCAAAATGATAGTGCCTTCCCTTAACCGGCGCCGGGCTGAGTTTGTTTAAACCCCCCTCCCGACCCCTATAACTTGGCTACTTAGGCCACGTAGCGACACGCGGTAAGCGGTATTCGAAAGAGTGTCAAAAACTGCTTGGGTTAGTTGGTTAACCGTGCTTTGGTTAGGGCAAGTCAAATGTCAAATATCAGGTGACCAGAGGTCATCAAAGGTGAAATGTGGGTGAAATGTTGTCTGTTTCAACATTTATTGACAAACTGGCGCATAACTCGGGGAAGAATAGAACTACAGCACCGCGAAAAAGCGCATTCGATAGCTCTTCAACGTTCCTATGAAGTCTTCAGACTTGACCTAACATCAACGGCTTAACCTACAGAGCACAACTTGTTTAACCCGTGCCGGGCCGGGGAGGGTTGGAGGGGACAGTGGACCCCCTGCGCCCCTCTACTGAGCTGTTTTAATGAAGAACCTTTTACTGTAATAATTATTGACTCACGAAAGTTATGACATTGTTTTTTTCAGTACTGTGCTCCTCTCGTCGAGATGCGTCGAATGAACTATAATTTGACATTCAAACGTCATTTGGGAAATTTGAGCTCAGGTCCAGGTCATGACCTGGCTGGTAAAGGTCATGTTGCATATCAGTCGATTTGTATCGTCAAACTGAAATCATCTATGTAAGGTGTTTTCATCGCTCAGGCATGTCGCATGTCTCTATCAGAAGTTATTGGAAAAACTGCTGGAGGCCTACCATGACCTGACATGACCTCAAGGACATAACGAGGGGTCGTGGGTGGCAATTTTCCGATTAAGTGTGTCATTTTTAATTGTTTTCTGATGTTTAAATTCGTTAATTTTGACATTTGTCTACCTATAAAAAGAGGCACATGCCCTGATTTTCTCCCATTTCCTTTTACCTAATGGAAGGGTCGCAAAATTGTCCTTACATTTGGTCAGAGACATCGCAATTTCGAGACTTACATTTAACCCTCGCCGGTTGATGCAACCCCCCTAAGGTTTATCGCGAATAACTCGCGTAAAAAGCGGCCGATCGCAACGAAACTTTCAGTACCCTCGAATTGATCAATTTTACACCTACCCTGCAAATTGATGACCCTGACTTCAATGACCTTTCACCTGTGACCTCTTTTCCGTGACCATGTTTGGCCGAAATCAAGATTCGGCGTATGTCGGCTCGCATTAACCGCGCGTTTGCAAGCTTTTCGTGGTTTCAAACGTTCAAACATGTGATTTGATGTTGCTCCCATGCATTAGGGTGGGTGTCAAGGTCACCTGAAGGTCAGGTCAGGTCATTGACCTTTGGTGACCTCGGTTCACTTTTTCGAGTTTTACATGTTTCTAGGCTAGTTTTTGGAGCTGAATTCGAATTTAGCAACCATTTAAATATTTCCGAAGTAGTTTTGGTGCCTTCGTAACATGTTACGAAGCTGTCAGAGGCGGATGACAGGTACTACGAATACCCGGTACGACCCCTACCGGTTGACCTGACCTGACCTGACCTGACCTGACCTGACCCGACCTGGTCTAAACGCTTAACGACATCATCTGTGATCAAAACTAACACGATATTTGTGATCAGCACCACGGAAAACCCCTTAGCAGCCACAATTTACGACTTTCAAACAGGTCCCGATATTCCCGATTTTTGGGTCATTGACCTGACCTGGAAGGTCAACCGATGACCTAGGACCTTGAAATTGGGTATTATTGGCTTCCTCTCGTGACGGGCAACACGCTCGTTTTTTTCTGCGAAGCTCTAGCTCCATCAGGGGCCAAACGAGGGGGGGTCGTACCAACCAACCTTGTGCCGTCGAAGGACTCAAAATGGCCTGTGCCGGCGAGGGTTATATATACAGTTACACACTGTTTGTCTTATCAATCGCTGAAGTTATAAAGGGATCGTTCAGTCGGTATATCTATGGTGAGCATTTGCCTGTTCCGTGGCTCAGTTGGTAGAGCACCGGACTCCCCGCATTGTCTTCGCTTGCGTTTTGTCCGCCGGCCGAGCCGGAGAGAAAGTTACCGAGTGAAGGTCATTCAAAGTTCAAAAACTCAATGACAATGTCACTGGGGTCACGAAAATGTTTGAGTAGGTAGGTATAACATTCATTAACCTGGGGGGGGAGGGATGAACGTATCGTTGCAATACGCTGTTCATTACGCGAGTAACTAATAAATAAAAAATGTATGAGTTAATCCTTACTCCACACGCTCTCCCTCTCCATAAAAAAGAGAGTTAATTGTGTTGCATTTTATCTATATGCAGAAAAATAGAGGCGTCAAAGGATATGGCCGAATATCAGCGACCCTTGCTGTGTAAGCAATGGGGTATGACAAGTGGGGGTAATGGCCCCGTCCAGCGCCCATAAAGTGGGCACACTCGTGCGACCTGCCGACCACTGTTCTAGATAGACTCATAGAGCCATAAAACGCCGTGAATATTTTAAGCTTGACGATACGAATCGACTGGTATGTAACATGTTTACCTCGGGTAAAATTTTAAAATTACTTTTTGTTAGGTCAAATTATAGTTCATTTATCGCATTATGATGAGAGAAATACTATATCCCGGAAAAATAAACGTAATACCGCTGAGCTTAGGTTGAATCTGAAATCATTACTTAGGAAGAGTTATAAAAGAACCGACGAACGTGTCTTTTTTGGTCATTAAATATCAGTAGGTATGCCGCCCCCTCAGATGCCAAGTGCCGCCCCTATGAGTGCAAAATGCCGCCCCTAATTGTGATTGCCGACCCAGTGAAAATCCCTTAAAATACGCTCTGCCCTGGACCCCTGACGGAGTCGATCGGCAGCCCCCCGGTCAGCTCGTGAAGACGGGTTTCACGGGACGTACCGGAGCGCAGCCCGTGCAGCCGGCCGCTGAACGAACGGCGCATATGGCGCGGATTACCTATACCTTTATAGGCTAGGTCATGTGCGCACTTATGGTTTAATTGTTTTATACGGTTCTTCGACAGTACCCAAGTGTGTGATCGATGCATCCAACAATTTAACGTGTCATTTATCAACATCGTTTGAGGGCTGAGATCAGCCTTTGCAAACAACTAAAGTACCTATGTCTATTGCCTACTCTATTTCTAAAAATGGGGAGTCGCCACAGACGCCAATCTCGATGACCGACCCATCCGGATGACCGGGTGGATCGGTCGAAGGACCATAGTCACCATAGAACTGTCTGTCATACCTATATGAACTGTCACCATAGAACGTTAACAGGTCTAGGGACGGGACATATTTTACTTTGACTTGCCACTGTCTGTACTGTACTGTACATAGCTTTGAGCAATACTATTAATTGAAATCAGCAAGGAGCCACCTCTCACGGCAGGCCCAGGTTTCATAATGCAACTAAACCATCCATGAGTGTGGAAGGGTGCGTGTCCACTGCAGTGCCGCCGCGCCGACCGGCCATCCTCTCGGTCTCAGCAGAGGGGCAGGGTCAGGGTCACGCGGCGGCCGGCGCCCCGCGCACTCGGCCCGCGACCAGTGAAAGTGGGCTCTCCTTTCTACAGAGCGCCGCGGCTGGCCGGGCGGTTTTCGACAGGCGCGCTCGGCGCCGGCTGTCCAGGGTCGCCGGCGCGGCGGAGAGCGGCAGGGGACACCCCGTCCGTCCCCGCGCTCGGCGCCGGCTGTCCAGGGTCGCCGGCGCTGCGGAGAGCGGCAGGGGACACCCCGTCCGCGCCCCGCGGGCGACGCCCCGCGATCGGACGACCGGACGACCGGGTCGGTCGGTCACACCTGCTCACTGTACGTACGGTGGATCTAGTAAGGATCTCCAGACGCAACTAGATGGCGTTGAGCCTCAGTCGAGTCCATGTGAAATTCAAGGAGAGGTCACTACCGAGCTGGGCCCGATGGGGAGGTGGGCGGGGGGGGGGCGGTGGCGAGGTCACGGTGCGGGTGACCTGTCAAACAGCCCCGGCGCGGTGGGGCACTGCCGCAGGCAAATGGCGCACTCCAGCGTTGTTCCATATCGTGGTGGTGGGCCGGGCGGCCGGTTAGCTTTGCTGCTTGGAAGGAGAGGATAATGAGGCATGGGTTTGCTGTGGCCGGTTCATCTACTGTCGTCTGTCAACTATGATGAACCCAAAATAATGCAAATGTGGTGTTGGTAATGCAGCTGGCAATGGAAAGCTAGCGAATGCTCCGAGCGCCCATTAGCTATAAGGATTAAGATTATCTCTGAAATTTTCATTGAATATAATTCAAGCTCTAGAAAGATCGTATCGTTCGCCAGTTTTTTTTTTTAACCGGCTGGCGTTTCTTGCGTGGAGCGCCTTGGGCAAATAATTATCACGCAGGTGATTTTTCTGCTGGTAAGATGGGCCTTTAAGGTCAAATCTATATAGTCGCTAAGAGAAGATGCGGAAAAGTGGACGAATGCCACATTTTTTTTGCATGAAATCTGGAGTTAAAAAAGCGAAAAGTTATTATACGTGTAAGCTAAAAACAATAAGATCAGTTTATGAAAATATTTGACCCGAAATTAGCCTCTGTTTTGTCTGACCATGATTGCGTGTAAGACATCGGTCCAACCGGGTTCAACCCGGCCCAACCTGGTTCGGCTCCCCCTTTTTAATATAAATTTGGCCCGAACCTTTTGAAAGAAAGGAATCACAAGGACAAGTCCCCGATAAGCTGAGCTTGTTGCGTTGACCCTGCTCTCTACCCTCCGATCAAGCAATCCCTGGTCTATGGCAGAATTTAGAGTCCAAATTTTAACGTGTGCACATAACGCGCACGGCCGGTCCCCTCACTGACTTCCCCTGGCAGCGGCCTGCCACCAATCACAATCATACCCGTCAGGAGCCGTTCAAAAACGTCAAGCACACGTCGCGTTTCGAACCCGGACTTCTGCAACCGGGACGTGCGCTCTCACCACATGGCACATGGAGTCCAACGCTCTACCGACCGAGCTACCGGGACGGACATTTACCTTGGGGTTTCGCCTCGTGACATTGACAGACGTCAGACACTTTGGCCGAACTTTAGCCGAAACACTGAGCAAGCTGCGCAGGGCGATAGGTGCTCGTAGCGTTGAGGTTGAGTAACCTGTGAGCTGAATGCGCTGTCGTGAGTTTGAGCCCCACTCCCGGGTCTGGTTTTATCTAGACACAAACCAAAACCTTTCCTTCTACTGCAATACAGAAAAGCACGATGACATCTTTCCCCAATATCTTTTCCCAATATACTCTCCAAAAGTCAAAATTATCGCTTTTAAATGTTAAGCTAAGTTTCATCTTTTAAGAAAATGTTTTTGGTCATTTGTCTGGAGCCATTTCAACTCTTTTTTCTTTTCTGCTTCTTTCGGACCCGATAAAACCCACCAAAACTGAACCTGCCAATTGTAAAATATCTAACTCAAATAACAGTTTAGAAAAGCCTCATCATGCATCATGAAAAGCATCATGCAACTATCGACTGAAAATTTGCTATGAATACGTCCTAGATTTCAATTATATGTAATTGTTCAACATTTTGGCTGGAACTGACGCTGCCTCTGGCTTGCCCGTTTGTTTGAGATAATGACTCCCTTCAGTCGCATTCTTGCTGGTTCCACATGAACAGGATACCACCATACCGGAGTGAACGCACCCGCAACCATCATCCCCTCCCCTCAGCCTCGGCGCAGTGGCGGGCGGCCCTGGGCGGCCCACTCCCGGCGCTACGCACGCCCCATGTGCCGCGATACCGCGTCACTCCCCCTCCCTCCTTCCCCCACAATGACCGGTGACCTCACTTCCCTCGGGATTTGGACTCGCCCTACCCCGACCGTAGCGCCACGTGGTGGCTCTGGAGATCTTAAATAGACCCACTGTACAGTGCAAGGCCGCTTCTTCCGGTCAACCGGCTTAAAGCCATTAGAACACAGCTTTTAAACGGTTTGGTAATCCTGTAGGCTGCAGCAGCTTTTAGTGATTATGCACGCTGCAAGTATTTGATACCGGTGGTCACTTGGTTTTTTTTTCAAAGCTAACAATTTCCTTCCATTTTCAAGCACGTAACACGCTGTTCTGTTGAAGTTTTACTAGCGTAGGTTCTTGTTGAAAAGGCATGTCTGACAGTTTTTAATTTCCGCATTGACCGGTGTCTTGCCGTGGGGAATGGGGCGCCTGTCTTTGCCCGCCGTTCATCGTTACCCACCGTCTCATGTTTGCGATGTAGGTGTTCACTCGTCAAGTGTTACCATCTGTGGTTCGTAGGCCGCGCGTGAGGCGCCGCTGGCTGGAGCGGCTCGCCATGTTCAGTTCCCAACATCCACCCGTGATCACGGACCGCAGCCAGAGGCCGCCAATGGGTGCGACCGGCCCCGGTCCACGCCCGCGCCACGACCATACGACTACTGATTGGCCAACAGGACAAAGGTTCACGGCTCGCGACCGAGCGAAACGCGAAACGCCGCCGATATATTGGTGCACTCGCTTTCCGGGTCTTATGTGCAGCCCGACTGCACTGCCGCTCCGCTGCGCTTTGTTTCGCGTACCCTAACTTTGTAACTTGGCTTATTGAAACCGTGCGAAAGTTGGTAGTGTGAATTATGAAAGCTAGTGTAGTGTGACAATTTCGTAGAAACTGCAGTGTCAGGTAGAATCCAACGATCTGGGTGGGATATTTACAAAATTAAGTCTACTTATCGTATAGGTACTGTAAGCTAGAGAGCTAATTGAATAACTCCCGACGTTCAAATGTACACATGGCTGTACCTGGCCATTGCACTCTGTAAAGTGCACAGCCATCGGGTTATCGACAACTTTGCCCGCCGGATGCAAGTGTGCCTACGCCCTGCAGCGCCGTGGCGCTCACCTGGAGCACATTGTGGAGCGTCAGTAAAACACACACTGTACTAAAAGTATTCGTAGTGAAGACTTGAAACGTGGATGTATGCTACATAGGTGTGACCTTAAGTGGCCGAAGTTTGGTGATGATCTGAATAAAACTTCCGAAGTTATTCGAAATTTGGTGATGACCGTTTTTTGTGTCACCCTGTAATAATGGCCTGACGTAGAAAAACAAAGTGATCATTTTGACACTTATTACCTGAGGCTTTCTTTTGTGCACTGCAAGGACGTGCCGTTGTAATCAGATGAAAGGTGCTGCAACCATCACGATATCAGTGAGTGGCCTCACTCCTCTGACAGGACAATACCAACGGTAGATCGCTCTCATCCTTTGGAAGGTAGATACCTATACTACACAATTATTGAGGCGTCAAACAAGCCGGCATTGGCTTTCACGGACACAAACACCTATCTCGCCACCCAGGGCCGCACCACCACCAGCACCAACCGCTCGCTCGAGTAGGTCACCAGTTACCGCAGCTTGGCCGCCACCATCACCAGTACCAATCCACTGGTGTAGGTCACCGCTCACCAGTCACCACTGCACCTTGGCCGTCACCGTCACCGGCACCGCTCGGGGGCGGCCGGTGGCGCAATGCCGACTCTCAGCAGGAGAGCCAACACTCGCAGCAGACCCAGTGAAGGCAGATGAAGTGGGCTATACCAATACAGCTCCAAATTGAATATCAGCAGGGTGTGACCTGGACATTACTCATGAGTCATGACTCACGAATCATGAAGACGTTTCCATATATCACCGAAACCGTTAGTCGGTCCCGTTGCCACATCTGTTCATGATATTGCACATCGGTTGATGAGTCTTGATAGTGTAATCTTTATTTTGTTGTTTTATGTTTGCCCAATGCTTCTGTTCCTTATAGTGAAAAAGATATTCACAAAAAGAAAGCCAAAAATATGGATTCGTAAGTTTACCTTTGCTTTGCCACACACACACATACACTGAAAACAATTTAACCCAAGGCCCGCGAGTAAACCGGTGTTTTGCGGGTACCCCTATCCGCAACCATTTTTGACCACCCTCCCAGGAGTACAGTAAGGTCCCATTGCAGTGTAGTCGTCCCTGCTCTCAGCGGACTTGTTCGCTGACAGCGGTTATATCCGCTCAGAGCAAGTACGACTACACCGCAATGGGACCTAGCACTACTCCTGGGAGGGTGGTTAAAAATGGTTGCGGATAGGGGTACCCGTAAAACACCGGTTTACTCGCCAGCCTTGGGTTAACCCGCGCGGGGCTGGGGGGGTAAATTTTACCCCCCCTCGCGAATTTTTGCGATATCTCAAAAACGGCGGCGCGCAGCGCCGCCAAACTTTCAGTACCTTTTCTTACATCAATTTGACACGTTCCCTGAAAATTTGAGCGAAATCCGTCGGAAAATTTTTGAGAAATTGACGTTTTAGTGACGTCATGTTCGCCATTTTCGCCTCAAAAACGGCAAAAGTTCAAACGCCGCTAACATCTTCATTTTTAAAGGAATCAAGACGTAACAAAAAAGGTTATACGTAATTTTACTTTGTCTATCAAATGGCTATCTCGGTTTTTTGAAAATTTTTGATTTTGGCCTAGATTTTTTTAAAAAACTGACTTTTTTTGGGAAAATCATTATAAAATCCAAAATTTTGATTCTATCGAAAAAACCGGAATATATGTCAGAGGAGTGGTCTATGTGCACCTACATACCAAATTTTAGAAGAATCGGTTCAAAAATGTGGGAGTTATTCAAAATTTTATGACGTCACGACACACAAAATTTTTGAAAAATGACTTTTTTGGAAGTTCTAGACCTCGTACGGAAACAAAAATAGCACCATTCGATTCGCCGTGAAAAACTGCATCAGATAGACACCTTTTTAGGCCTTAACAACCAACTTCAAAATTTGACCTCACTTGACCTGACCTTGACCTAACCTCGACCTGAAATTCATCCAGAAGTGGTCCATATCACTTATTGAGTGTGCCTATTGAATTCTATGAGTAAAATGACCCATAAAACATGTGTCGCACATGCCCTTTTCTATATTTGGTTTTTGGTGACCTGACCTGACCTGACCTGACCTTGACCTTGACCTCTGAATGATATTGTATGCAACGAATATTGTCTTGGTAGCCTAAGAACACGTTTTGGGCGATCAGTCTCAGTCCATGACTCCATTCTTCGGCAACTACGGTGCAAGGCCGATACTGTAGAAACTTGCAATTTGTACCCTTGACCTGACCTTGACCTTGACCTCAAACTTTAAATTAAGTACATGTTTTTAGTAGTTCGTGATGAGAGCTTTCGATTGGCGTTTGAATTTTCCAATTCGGACCATTAGTTCGGCATATTTACGTCTGGACAACGAGTTGCGGGGAAAAGTGCTGATTGTGTTGCAGTTTTAGGAGCCGGTGATTAGGCTGGATTTTTGGGTTACTTTTTCGTTCCGATTCATGTATTTCATAGTGTTTGGCTTTTGAATATTTTAGTTCTCTCAGATAAATATTACTTGCCTTACAACTTTTGTAAAAACGTTTCATTTTTTATAAGCCGACGTTCAGAGTCCTAAAAATACATCAGCACTACAATCATTGTAAACAAACAAATGGAGCACCACGTCTTGGCTCTGTTCCAAGGCCATTTTTTAGTTTATCTGGTGGTTTTCTTGCTCTTGTATGTCGTTTTGTTGGATGTTTTGAATCCCTTAAGATTGACTTATATCATATTTAAGAAGCATGTTGACTGAAAACAATCTGAAGTATCCAGGAGGCTGACAGAGGTCCTGACTACTGAGCAATATCAATATCAAGTTGAACAAGTTATGAAATTTTGGTTGATAAACGCAAGTTGATCGGGCTCATATATCAGCAAGAAAAAGTAAAATTAAAAGAGCTTATTGTCCAAAAACAAGCTATGTATAATATTGTAGACCTTGGAGCAATACTGAAGAGCACGCTGAGCAGGATCATGCCAGAAAATGTTGACTGATGAGCGCATATTGATGTATTGGTATGAATATTGAATGATAACTAAAACTTACAACAGCAAGATAAATTAGTGCTAACTATCAAGTTAAAATCTAGAATGAATGGACTTGGGCAGTTTGTTAGATGCTATGCAGATTGTAATGTGCATCAGGTACTCAGTGTCTGGCAAATGAAACATGCGATCATTCCATTGCTACTGGAGGAGAAAGCTTGGATCACTAAATCCACTTTATGTTGATTTTGATGTTAATCATCATCACTGTATTTCTTGAAAAAAGGATTGTAGTAAAATAGTCAATGTGACAATCCATGCAATGATGTGATCATATTATGTGTTCATAGTCATTCGTGATAGTCATTATTGGTCCAATATACAATGGCAAAGCTCTCAGTCTCAGCGTTTCTTCCTGTGGATGGCCAGCAGTGACTCAGAGCGTAGAAGTATTAGTTTTCTTCACAGGGCTGGGATAAAAAGTACTGAGGGTAATCTTCCACCAAGGAACTCTACTTTGACATGGTATGAGATGTAGGCACAAGTAGGTAGGTGCTCAGTTCCTATAGTCAGTAGTTGTGTATGTTTAGTCGGGTTAGCTTAGATCAGATTGTTAGTTTTTCAATTTGCCAAATGTCCATAAAAATGTGACCTGAGCAATGAGCATACCTGAACCTGACTAACCTGACAGCTGACCTAACCTCAATCATCACACATATTTGCAGCCTACCCAAGACCTGCATGGCAGCAGCACCCAGTTATAGGTAGGTACTCACCCTAACTCAATCTTACCTGCTAACCTTCAACTTGCCAAAAGTTAGCTGAAGCTCACATTGCCAAGCTGTGTCCAGGGAAACAGTCAACTGAGGAACTGGCTCATTGGGTGGCTGGTGTGAGTCTGTGCATTTAAAGTGTTTCTTCTCTGAAGCTGCTCTGCACTGCTGTATGTCATGTTAGATGCTCAGAAAATGTGGGAAATGATTACTAAGCTACTTTAGTGCTTTGTTAATGCTCGAGACATGAACAAGTACAGATCCTGCAGGGTACAGCTATATGAGTTAGGTGCTAGGTGAGTATGTTATGTGAATGTGCTGTTCCCTGTTTGACCATAAGTATACAAACAAGCACAGGGTCACAGTTATATTCAATCTCCACATAAACATACAACAAAAACGGTCATATAGCATAACTCCGAACACACCACAGATAACTTAAGCCCTTGAAGGCACAAAAATGTTTTGATTAACAGGACAGGTTTACAATATATCCTCTGTCCTTGGGGGATCTTGCTGCCAAGTTGAGGTATGATGACTGAACTTCAGGATTGATCAACCTTTTCTTAGCCACTGCTTATATACGAGAAAGACCAAATGCTTGTTTGTTTTGATTTACAGGACATGTATACAATATATCCTCTGTCCTTGGGGGATCTTGCTGCCAAGTTGAGGTACGATGACTGAACTTCAGGATTGATCAACCTTTTCTTAGCCACTGCTTATAAACGAGAAAGACCAAATGCTTGTTTGTAAACTGCGTTGAAAATTTAATGATCCACCTTCAATTCTGACATGAAGGCACAAATGAAATAGTTCCCTCTCCTTTTGGAATACACAAAGCAAAATATTTAATAAATTTTAGTGGATGGACAAGAGCAATTAGCATAGCTTTCCCTCAAGTTAACTTCTGGCACTGTTGTGATGAACTACACTGACGCTTATTCGCTTCATATTTTGTAACAAACGCGCTAAAACTGCAATATAACAGCACTATATTCTTCTTGACAAAATACAATAGTATTAAAAACTTAGCCCTGATGGCATTCATTCTTGGTGTCAACGTAATTACAAAATATTTTGTAGTAACTATTGAATTCCGGCCGAAAACAGTGCACGGTTTAAAAAAGAATCATTCCAATGACGGTCCATTCTTGCGGTCCTGAAATCGCCACTATTTCCGGCCTCTCCAACGCAACTCGTTGTCCAGACGTAAATATGCATTAGTTCGGGAGATAACAGGGGGGGGGGGGTAAAATTTACCCCCCCCCCCAGCCCCGCGCGTTCGGCTGAAGACCCCAGCCCCGCGCGGGTTAAATTGTTTTCAGTGTACACACACACAACGAATTTTATTACCAACATAAATGGACAGAAATAAAGATGGATCAACAGCCGGCAGGAGCAGCGCCAGGGGTTCCCAGAACTTGCCTTGTCGCAATAAAAAATTGGCACCGAACCGTCGAACCGATGAAAACGTCAAACGAGCGCTTCACATCCGTAAAGCTTCCTATTTTCCCATCCAGCTTTATCACCTCATGACACAGACAAAATAATGTGTCCTTCAGTCGTGCTGGGTACATAAATGCTGGTCTAAGTTTTTTAGGAAGGGGTACAGAGCTACTTCTCATAAGTAGTCGAACATGAAAACCCGCAGCACGTAATGCCGACTGCATAAGGATTGGCTTTATGACCTGGTTGCATACCAGCATTTGGAGATATACACATCCGATGCCTAAATTGTTCTCGGCTGTGCCATCAATAGGTAGATACAAAAAGCCGGCGTAACAAGCCCCCCAAAGACTGTCCGCCGGCGGGTTCCGCAGATTTCCGCGATTGGCGACCGGTGCCATCCGTTCGATGGGGTAACCGAGCTTATCACACACTACGGCCATAGGCTCACTATGTGGAGAGAAAGTGGTCTTGCGTCGGACTGCGCCTGCCGTCCAACTGGTCAGGGAAGGCCGGCCAATACGGGCACGACTCATTGCAATATGTAGTGGTGTCCGACGTGACTCTGCCGTAGAGCAAACTTTGTCTCGGAGGTCGGAGCACTGCTGCCATCCAGGGGACGCATCTTTCTTTCTCTTCCACCTCTTTCTCTCTCCTCTCTTCTCTGTATCTGGCTTTAATCACCTGTCTGTCTATTCTATTCATTCTCTCGAGGCCACTCATCCTATGCAGTATACAACCCATTAATTTGTGTCATTTTTTAACCGCAGTGCCTCAAAGCAGTGCTGCGTTGGACAATGCACCACCCTCTGATCCTCGCACCAGTCCGCGGGTGCCGGTGTCAGAGCGGCTCTGCGGTGTCGGGCCGGACGGAGCGGATGCCAACTCCGCCTGGGACTCCACTCACCCCTCTGAATGGCGGGCAACACGCTCGTACTGCTGATAACACGGGCGGCGAACGTGCACCAGAAGACGTGACCGAGAGGTCATCCGGCGGCCATAATAGCGGCGCAGAGGTCACTCAGCCCTAGGGCACGGTTGCGTGTCAGGTCGCGGCACCAGCCACCAACAAAACACACACAGACGAGGCAGAGTGTCGCAAGGCCGCCGGCGTGGGCGCTGCTGTGCTGAGAGATACCGCCGGACGGCCGCGCGGGCCGCGGGGACGCGGAGGTGACGCACAGCAGACCCCCGGGCTGGCCTACTTTGGCCCTTCTCAATAGGAAACAGGCCACGGCCGCGCCAGAGGACATCGTAGAGGTATAGACGGGACAGGACGTCAACGGACACGGTAGAGGCACACGTCAACGAACTCGGTAGAGGTAGGTATGCACGGGAAGGGACAGCAACTGACACACCAGAGGAACGGGACGCCAACAGGGGTATAGACGAAACGGGACGTCAACACGGGTACAGAGTACAGACGGACCGGGATGTCAACAGAGGTAGGAAATAGGTATAGAAGGAACGAGACGTCAGCTTCACGAGAGAGGCATCAAGTCAGCAGGGATATACATACTACATACAGTACACTAGTTATACATATACGGGGACGGTGGGACGAGACGAAACGTTAGTTTACATAGCAACAACACGGAGCGGGAAGTCAGAATGTACGGGAGCTACGCGGAACGGGAGTCGGAACGTCAGGAGACACGGCAGCGACACGGGACGTGACGGGACGTCAGCCTTCGCGGCAGTGGACGGGACGGGACGGAGCAAAAAGTCAATTCGTACCACAAAGATTAGAAAGAACAGTTGAGCCTTTTTACCGTAAAAAGGGGGAAAGTTGTTTTTTCATTCAGTCGCGATGTAAGAAATACGACATTCGGATATATCTCAGACAGCTTTTGCAAAATTGTCAGAGAACTCAGATTTGTTTTAAATAGAAACACAATTTTTATTAACGAATAGTGTTTAACTATTGACAACAAACCTTCGGTTAATTCGGTCGGGTGTGGAATAATTATGATAGGTACCTACGTTAATGCTTTCTTTATACATTTTATTACAAATTTTAAGCATTGAGCCTGTTTCCATGGTATATGACGGTTGTTTTATTCAGGAGAGAAATCTTGTTTGATATGCTCAGGAGCCTCGATATCCTATAAATAACAAACCCAGATCAGACTCACTTGATGGATTACCCGTAATGAATGATCACCTGCTCACACTCAGTGTCATCGACCCTCGCGCTGTACCTTTAACTAGCACCATGGAGCGACAGAGCCCACTCATAGCTCCAGTCATGGCCAGTCTCTAATCGGAGTGGGCATCTGTTCATTCTACGGCAGGTACCGACTTGTTATTGTTTATCCGTCAGTTTACAGAAGCCTCAGGCCTACCATGTGGGGCAACGAACCGACCTGTCCATGTGTACTGATACATACATACATCTGAAGCACACCTTTGACTCGGATTCCTGCCGTGCCATGAGGACGGCTCCGCGGCAGCTGCGCCGATCGGCCGGCGCTCGGCGGTCGGCTCGGTGACACGGCTCGGTGACACGGCTCGGTGACACGGCTCGGTGACACGGCTGACCGACGGTGGCCGACCGACGCACGCCGACCTTGCCGCCGGCGCTGCCGGTGAGAGGGCACACGCCGGCCAGGCGCGCGGCGCGGCCGGTCGACGGCAGTCCGGCCACGGCGCCAGTCGAGTCCAGCGGCGCTCCGTCCCGTGCGCGTGTCCCACCGAGCTGCCGCCGACCCCAGCGACGGTCGCCAGCCGCCCCGCCGCGCCCCGGAGCTCCGACCACGGACAGCACGGCCCGCACCATCACCTCCCGGTAGGTGACCCGCTCAGCAGCGCCGTGGGTGTCGGTATGCGCTCACCTACATCGGCTCCTGTCTGTTCGAGACTCGTGTCATCATTCACGGTTCTACGGCAGATGAGCAGTCGGCTGGGACATTACTTTCATTTTCGCTCAGGCACTCTCTGTTTCACAGTACTGCACCTCCTGCATTGAGCCAGCTTTGCCGCCACCTTTCACACTGATCTGCAAGAGCGCACACTTTGTTACTGGCACTGGGCACTTGCCCATCCATATGCATATGCCTATCTATATTATAGAAGCCGAAAGTTTTATTAAACCAAATGTTCGATTCGCACCCGACGTTATCAGTTATCACTCCTAACTGTTATGCAAATGCGAGTGTGCGCTATCGAATGACGCGTTGCCACTATAAACCTGTCGAAAGTGACTGGACAAACTGCCGAGTCGTGTCAGGTCAGAGTCACGACTCGGAGTCCCTGCGGCGCCGAGTCGCCGGGGATGACTCGACATCACTCTCTGCCGGTGTGCTGAACGCTTTTCTCCGCCGTCACACTCTGAAAACTCGGCCGCGAAGGCGGCGGCGTCGGCGGCGTCGGATCGTCTCAGTGCAGAGTTGGCGGCGAGTGAGAGCGTGGTGACCATTCTGTGTTGACGGCTGCGTTATCAAGCCGTTCTGTGGCTGACGGCTGCAATATCCAGCCGTCTGCGCCGTGCCGCGCATGGCCGGTGAGTTATCAGGAGCTCCATGTAACACATGGGAAGTTATCTGCAGAACTACCTTCATTATTGCTCTGCCATATGCTCTGTGGCGATTTCTGACGCAAAGAAAAGGAAGAGACCAATGTGCAGTCAAACGGCTTCATGTGCAACCGGTTTTTGTTTGATCGCGCTTTTACTGGACTGGACCAGTTCCGTATCATTGGTAGCAGTTTATATCAATTTCTGTTATCAGATTTACAAACCATTTAATGGTCTAACTAGTCGTCTTGTATTTAGGCATCGTAATGTGCCAGTAACTACAAGAGTAATGTGAGGTAAAATTAATCATTATCATGCTAAGGCTTACATCTATCGTAGCAGAGCAAAAGGTATGCCTCTGATAAAATTGATATGCGCCTACAGTCTTGTGTAATGTAGGTACATATGTGGCTTTGCTGTTGATTATCAAAAGCATCTTTTACGTCGATAACATGGTTAAAACTGAACTTTAATTGTGCTTCCATTGGCTAATAAGAGTACCTGTAAAACTATACTGAATATCTACGCGAATGCGTAAATGCATCATTTATTCTTATAACATACGATTTATTCATTTCAGTTAGGCGTAGCACTTTGGGTAAATATGCCCTAAACACCTTGCACGTTGCACGAGGCGACACACAAATGACTTGCTCCTGTCCTTAAAGCCTCAAGCGCGGTTAAAAAAAATAATGTGCCTTGGCCTTCGGTTTCCTGAGAATAATGCATATATCGCTGCTGTCGCAACTATGCTGTTGTTTATACGTCAATTCAATGACAGTTTCCGACATTTAAATGTAACCGCAACTTGTTTAAACCAATATAACTGAACCCTTACTTTCCCAAAAGAAACTCACATTTTAACCAGGAGCCTGTCAGTAATAGGGTTAAAGAAAAGCTTATCAGAATGAAGCATGCTTAACAAGGACAGCCGAGGGATGATTGCACGCATATGCGATGTCAGGCACATACACAGCATTCAAATAAAAACCAAAAACTGGCCTGACCAAACACGGTGTCATCCACTTCATCACGCGTCTTGCAGCGTGTTTTCTGTACGGGCGGCGGCCTTGACACCGCCGCTGAACATCGGAGAGCCCTTTGGTATCCGGCGACCAAAACACCATCTGCTGCTCTTCTATAGTGCGTGACCCTCGTATGAGTGACGTCACCGCCGCCTTTCTTACGTCACACGAGGCCCGTACACCGCGGCGGCTGGTGGCGTACAAACACGCATTGTTTTCTATCCTCCAGCCGCCCGAGGTGGCCCAGTCTGCCGAGCACGAGGTCATCTCGCATCAGCGGACATGAATGGTGGTCGCAATGTTTTCCGAAGTCAAGGTCAGCTCATATTTAGCTCTCAGAATGTCTCAAAGACTTATTGTAGCGCTTTCAAAATGAGGTAATTATCAGTTGTAAATGTAGACAAATGTTACAATAGCTAATAAGCCAGAAACGTAGTTGAATCGTGAATGCTAAAATGTCATTAAAGATAACGTACACATTAAACATCCTGGGCACTCTTGGGTCCTGCTGAATACCTATCCACCTGCCCTTTGTCTTCACAAGCATAGGTTATAATTAGGTATTGTTTTTAGTGATGAATTAAATTGCTGCCTGTGGGATGGCCGCCAGTCCTAAACAGGGGTGGGTAAATGAGTGATCAGGGGTTGAATGTGTTTGTCCAAGCCTAGAAAAAAAAAGACAGATGGCACACAAGTTACAACACAGTGTCACAACATTATCGTGTGTAACACCCCTGTCATCTTAGAAAATGGAGCAACGATGGCCTTGTGAAACTGCAGCTAATGGTGGCTTTGTTTAACACAGTTATTATTAAAGAGCCTTGGGCCAGCAATTCACATGTATTCATAATCTCTAGTCCCCTCCCCCCCCCCAAAAAAACGCACTCGTGAACTCTCTGAAAAGCTCTTTCCATCTCCACCTCTCTCTCGTCTCTCTCTCTCTCTCTCTCTCTCTCTCTCTCTCTCTCTCTCTCTCTCTCTCTCTCTCTCTCTCTCTCTCTCTCCCTCTCTCCGTCTCGTTCCTTTCTTTTCTATTTCTCTTGCTCTTCCTTTCTTCTTCTCACTTTGTCACATGAGAGCAAAAAGTGCCTAGCCTAATACGAGTAAGCAAGCGGCCGTGAGATTGCACGAGCCTGTCCCATAGCAAGTAGACTGCGAGGAACGTAACTCCACACAACCAGCTAACGATTTTTGGAAACTGTAGTTAGGCATAGGCCCGGGCAGCGCTTGTCGAACAGCACTGCGGATCCGAAGGTTGGGACTTTAATTGTGAAAAACCGCCCGCCCGCCCGCCGCCAAACGCAAACACCACAAAACGCGCAAAACGCACGCCTAAAACGCCAACGCAAACTTCGCAAAAAAACAATCGCCCGCCCGCCGAAAACCGCAGAAAAAACGCACAAAATGCCGCAAAAAAAAACGCGCGTCCGCCGCAAAACACAAACACCGCAAAAAACGCAAACACCGCCGCCGCAAAAAACGCCCGCATCGCCCGCCGCCAACCGCGTAACGCCGCAAAAAACGGCCGCACGCCGCGAACCGCAAAACGCCGCAAAAACGGCCACCCGCCGCAAACCGCTAAACGCCGCAAAAAAAACGACCGCCCGCCGCTAACCGCAAATAAAGGCCGGCCGCCGGCAACCGCAAAACGCCGTAAAAAACGGCCGCCCGCCGCAAACCACAAAACGCCGCAAAAAACGGCCGCCCGCCGCAAACCGCAAAAAGCCGCAAAAAACGGCCGCAAGCCGCCGCTAAAACGGCCGCCCGCCGCCAAACGCAAACAGCAAAAACAACCGCATCGTCCGCCCGCCCGCCGCCAAACACAAAAACCGTAAAAAACGCAAACACCGCCGCAAAAAAACGCCCGCAACGCACGCACGCCCGCCGCCAACCGCAAAACGCCGCAAAAAAACAGCCGCCCGCCGCCAAACGCAAACACCGCCAAAAACGCAAAAACGGCCGCCCGCCGTCAAACGCAAACCCCGAAAAAACGCAAACACCGCCGCAAAAAACGCCCGCCGTAAGAAAAACGCTAACACTGACGCATTAAGACAAATATGGCGCCCTGCGGCAAGTGAGGTGCATTCATATCTGCCGTTTAAGCAGCCATTCCTTAATTACAGCGCATCCTAATCGTCCAATGTTCGACAAAGTTACGCACATTCTGCGCTTTGCGGCAAAAATGGCGCTTTGAGACAAACGTGGCGCACTGCAACAAACATGGCGCATTCGTTCATGTCGCTTAACAATTCATCCACCCACCAAATTCTAGCCCAATCGGACTTAAACTGAAAAAGTTATGTACATTTGAATATTTCACTATAAAATATCTCCGCAACGGAGGTGCCCAGATTTGCACGTGTGCCACGTGACCACCGGTGGTGCAAGCAAGACTTGTCCCCTCACTGATTGCACCATTTCAGTGTTCCTGGCTTGTGCTGTTTTGGTGTTATATCGGCAAACACACGATAATCTGGGAGGCACGCGACTCAAAACGTGGCCACGTGGCACGTGCCGGACCTTTGATAGCTTCACCGTTCACGCCACGTGATGACCCATCGACGTGGCCATCAGCATGTAAAAGATGATCCCGGCCGGTGTCACCGTCTCTGAACAGTGGACGGCTAAACTTGAAAAACGGGAAAATCTAGGGAAATTTCACCTTTCGAATATATAATTTCCCAAGAATTTTAAATTCTTCATTTTACAAAAAATCCGAGATAGCAGTTTTTTAGCCCCTATCATTCTGTGTCTATACCCGTTTTCAGATTGACCCTATCATAAAAACTGACGGCCTGACGGCTATTTCCCCCATTCCTTGCATTTCACAATGTTGGTGTATTTAAGAACCAAAATTGACCCCGTGCCACGGCACGTGCAATAGCACGTGCGCCACATGACCACCAGTGCTACAAGCTGGACTCATCTGCTCACCGGCTGCACTGATTTGGTGTCGCTAGATAAAGTCATTTCCGCGCCATAGGACCCCCAGTTGGCCAATGTCGGATTTTCCCGGAGGTTACCCCATCAAACACGTTTGCACGTGGCACGTGCTTTTCAATCGCCCCATATCTGACCCATACCACGTGGTAGCCGACACCCCGGGGCACAACATATTGGAACATTTTCAAAATCTAACGTGGAAATTTTTGGCCAAATCGAGTTGAAAATAATTTTTCGAACTCGCCATAGGCTCAACATGGGGTAACTGTCCGTCACGATTACCCGAAATTGTATCCTATGATTTTTAAATAATTAACCCCAAATGTTGAGGTGCCAGCCCTAGATCCGACCCTAAAAATATCAGCAAATATAATTGACGAAATTTTTCGCAAATCGAATTTTAAATTTTTCCCCATGTTAACCCTATGGGAAAATGCACGTGCCGATTACCCCAAAACGGGCCCATTATATTTTATGCAACTTTGCCACAAGGTAGCTCCCCCATAGGGGACTAAACGATGAAAATGGCAAGAAAGTTGACCGTGCCGTTTTTGCGGGAGTCAAAATGACCAAAATCGCGGCCGAAACGCTAAACACCCCCCTAGAGAGGTAGCTCAGGTTGGGATTTTCAATAGAAAATCACAATTCTAAAGAATAGTGATTGTTCTTAATTGAAAAGTCCCAACCTTCGGATACCTAAATGACTAGCGCAGCCAGGAGACTGCGACTCAGCACAGATAGATAACGTATTCGGGAGACTGCGACTCAGCACAGAAAGCTGACACTACGTAGAGACTGCGACTCAGCACAAACAGCTAACGAAGGTAGAGACTGCGACTCAGCACAAGCAGCTAACGTACGTGGAGACTGTGGCTCAGCACAGAAAGCTAGCGCAAACGAGAGACTGCGACTCAGCACAAAAAGCTAGCGCAAACGAGAGACTGCGACTCAGCACAGAAAGCTAGCATTTGCGGGAGACTGCGACTCAGCACAGAAAGCTAGCATTTGCGGGAGACTGCGGCTCAGTACAAATAGATATCATTCACTGGAGTCTGCGATTCAGCATAATTAGATAACGTTTTCAGGAGATTGCAACTCAGTACAAATAACTTTCGTATACGCGGGACTGCGACTCAGCACAAAAGCCTAGCGTATAAGGGACACTGTAACTCAGCTAAATAGGTAACGTTCCACGGAGATCATGGCTCAGGAGTCCTCAGGACAGATGCAAACGAATTATGGAGGCTGTGGCTCATCACAACACATCTCTTATGTGACCGGAATAGCGATTTTGACCCAAGACAGCTGCGCATCCCATCCAAATGCCTATCAAGTAGACTGGCTTAACAATCCAAACTACTTCAAAACGCTGCTCTGGTTGTCACTTGGGAATGTGCTGTAAAAACGAAGGTGTATATTTTAACCATTTTCATTTGAACACCCGAGCTATAATGACGCATGGAATGTCCGCTCACCCATCTTGAGCGAGAGACGGGAGCTCTACGGAGCTGCGCATAAGCACTTTAATCGCCGCTCCCTTTGTTTGCCCCCCCCCCCCCTACCACCACCTGTTTGGTCAGCTGGGCGGCTGAGGGTGTTAATCAGCTCTGCCTTTGTTTGTTTGTGCCCCTCCTCCCCGCCCGCCCGGTCGGTCGGTCGGTCAGCTGAGCGGCGGGCGGGAGCGTCGCCCGCCGTCCGACCTTGCCAAGGCCGCGGCGGCGCGCTGACCGCGTGTGCCGGTCCGGCGCCCCGCGACGCTCGCAGCGCAGTGAAAGTAGGCGCCACGCCCGGGCGCCGCCCACCACCACCCGGCCGCTCTGAGCCACACCACCCGCTGATGGGCCGTGCTTAATGGCCCCTGACACCGAGCGTATGGATGTAATCATTGCGAGCACTCCGGCTCGTGGCGGTAGTGACTGGGTCAGTACCCACAGCTCCCTCTGGCTCGGTAATAATTGGCTCTTTCTGGCCGTCAGCAGTCTGCACCCAATGGCTCACTCTCAGGGTCAGTGACTTAAAAGTCGGCTCCGAATCAGTACCAACCAGTCCCCTCTAGGTCAATAACCCACAAGTTACCTCTAGGTCGCCGGCGGTGTTTACGTCCAACGACCCGCGCCTCCGAGTTCCAAGGCCGGTGTCCGGATGCTGGCCTCGCGACGACCTCAGCCCAGCGGAGGGGAGGGGAGGGTCACCCCGGCGCGGAGGGGAGGGGAGCGGGTCGTCCCACCTGCCGACAGCCCTGATAAATGAAGTGTGATTGTCGGCGGCCGCTGAGGGACTGGCAATAAGCTCTCGACTAAAAGGTGCCGCTCGGGGACTACCCTGGTGTGCGGCCAGGCCAGGGGTGGCAGGCGCGGGCTAATGAGGGACAGGGGCATCGGGCGCCGGTCCAGAGCTGCATTCATTACGGGAGGACCGGATACAGCGGTGAATCGACGGGTCCACAGAGGGGAACAGACAAAACAACAGGCCGATTAGCTCATCAAGGTGACAGTAATCACAAGGGCAGTCATGGTATCATCAGCACAGCAGAACGCATCGTGTAGATGTCTCATCTGACCCCCGAGTGCACCCGTATCCGTGCACGTGCGAATACTTCTGCAGCACTTGTGCGCCTGCACAGCCTTCTCCAGTATAAATATTATCGGTAGGAATATGTCTGTCACCTAATGTTCGTGTTCTCCCGTCATTACACCGCATTTCAGCGGCTCGAGCTGTGCTTATGTTGCGCCACGGCCGTTTAAGCAATGTGTGCCGCAGAAAGGTCGATCTGCGCAACTTGACTGCCTGTCGCCTAGGACACTTTCACAAATGACATGCCGTACTGCTCAGGCTACAAGAGCAGCAGAATCAAAGCGTTACCGAATTAGGCACCAAAAGTCGCTGTCACTGGTGTTGGCTGGTGACAATGTCGCATTCCAGTTTTGATGTGCGCTAGGCACGATTGAAGCAATTTGTCTTTGCTGTCGAATGTCGTCCACCGATGCACGCTTAATGTCCTCGTATTCTGTTTGTGTGTGTGTGCAGTGTTCTGACCGTGACTGTCGCTGTCGGCGATGCTGACCGTGGACCGTTTCCGTGTGCCGGCAGAGAGCGCCGGCGCCCCACGATGCTGGCGCTGCTGCTGACGGCGCTACTGCCGCTGGTCGGCTGCCAGCAGCTGCAGCTGCAGCAGGAGCTGCACCAGCTGCGCTCCTCCGGCGGCGGACCGCTGCCCGACGGCCGGCCGGCGCACCAGCCGCGCGTCCTGCCCAGGGTGGTCGGTGTCCGGGAGGCGGCCGCCGCCACCGGACGGCCGGCGCCGGCGCAGTTCCCGCGCTATGTGGAGGAGACCATCGACCTGAGCACGCCGCTGGAGCCGCTCCAGGGGCCCGCTGAACGTCATGACGAGCCCCAGCGGCGGCGGCCTGCTCAGCGCGGGCCACGGCCGGCCGGGCGGGTCACCCCTGACAGCCGCCGGCCGGCCGAGCGGCAGCACACGCCCCGGCCGACTGAGCTGCCAGAGGAGACGGACACTCGGCGTCCGCTCCGGGCCAGCTTCACCACGGCCAGCGGTCCGGCCGACCACAGCGAGCGACCGCCGACCGGTGACGGCCGCAGGGCCGGGGAGGAGCGCACCGGGCACCCGTCCGAGGGGCGCCGCAACGAGCACCCGACCGAGGGGCGCCCTCAGCGGGTAGTCGAGGAGCGGCCGGAACATCTATCTGAGGAGCGCTCTGAACATCTCTCTGAACATCGGGCGACGGAGGAACACCACCGTCGGCCTTCCAATGAGCGCCCTGACCGGCTGATCGAGGACCACAGGCAGTCCGAGAACCAGCCCGGTCGGCAGTCCGAGGGCCACCGCCACAGGCAGTCCGAGGACCACCCGGGCCACCGGTCGTCGGTGGACAGCTCGCTGCAGCTGTACTCTGACGCCTGGGACCTGGGCGCACCGCCGACCGACCCGCCGCAGGAGCCGGCCGACGACTCGCTGTCGGCGCTCGAGTACGAGCTGGCCGCCTACAACGTGACGCTGTTCGACGCGGCCATGGACTACCTGCTGGACGACGCCACCAACCTGACCGCCCTGCTGCCAGAGGTCACCCAGTGGAAGGCCGACGACGCAAACATGACCCGCTCGATCGCCGTCATGAACGCGCTGTTCACGGCGCTGCAGGCGCGCCTGGGCGACCAGGACTCGGTACTGGAGCGCTACGGCCTGCCGGCCACTACTGGGTTCAACGCGCGGCCCGTGCGCCGCACCTGGGCCGACGGCGCCGGCCGGCCCTACCGGCGCGCCAGACCAGGTGAGCCAGATGGGAATGAGGAAGGGAGGGCCCGCGGGTGATACCAACTACCGCACACTTCAGTGATTTTAGTTCTTTGTGAATGCCACCCATTGCTTCATTAGTATCTATCCAACAGTAATCCGCGACTTAACGCCATCTCGAAACACAAATGAAGCGCCGTGACCTGTCGTAGAACCAGGACGGGCGCAGTCCATGATGCAACCGCGCATTGATGCCAACATCCGCGCCGACATCCGCGCCGAGCCAGTCGGTCACGTCGAGGGAATTTCGTGCACCGCCCCATGCACCCGAGTCCTTTCTACGACCCTCATCTCCCGCCCCGGCCCGCACCGCCTCCCGTTCCTGTCTTGCTGCAACCGCTGACAAATGTGTGAGCCGGCCGCTCGCTCTGACCCAAGGCCGGGGCGCCGGCCCTGGCGGCCGCTCGGGGCACACCGCCGCTCGGACGCGGAACGAGCGCGCTCGTTTCACAACGGTGTCAGCCGGCGCCGGGCCGCCGTCGCCCGTTGCCCAACCCGCGCCGCGCCGGGCTCGCCGGCCGTTCCGGGTGTTGCAAATACTCCGAGTGCAATAGTTGCCTTGCAAATTGCACTGCGGCTTGAGGCAACTCAAGCCAGGCAGCAACTGAGCGTGGCGTGAAAGAGAGGAAATTTAGAGAGCTATGAGCTGTATGTGCCTTGTTATATAACAAATGATCTCGTCAGATATCTGAAACAAACCGGTAAAGCAAGAAGGACAGCTCATTGTAACAAAGCTTTGCAACTCTTCAATCGTCTTCAGATTCCAGCCCATTGACCGACGACTAGAAGCCGGCTCAATGGCTCCTGGATATCGCAATGGGATTTAGCCGTAGGTGGAGAACCTGCCCCGTCGATGAGCTGTTTGTTTGTTTTTTGTTTTGCTTCCCACAAGCTATCCCATAAGCTACCCCAGCGGTGCCGCCGGGTTATTTACTACTCATGTGGGCACCGCCAGAAGTGATTTTTCCGCTTGATTGTCATATTCAGCTTCATTTTAGTTTATGTTGACATATACCGATGTATGCAGCCAGTGCCATGCCTGGTGCAGCTTCCATCCAAATCAATCACCAATAGATTTGACTGTTCAATTAACCATGCCTGGTGCAGCTTCCATCGAAATCAATCACCAATAGATTTGACTGTTCAATTAAGCTTAATTGGAGTCAGCTTCAACGTCCTTTCATCTCAATGAATATTCCCAATAAATGTCCCCTTTCGTTATATAAATGTTTGTAAATTGTTGATATTCGAGGCATGAAGACAAGCACTGAGATCCATTCCATCACTTCCTGGAATCACGTCTGAAATGTAGCATTCTAACCAGCGGGGGTGACCGTTCACTGCATTGCAAGATCGCGATTCGGTAGTCTTGTATCAGACTTCAAAGCTTCCTGGTAGCTATCTGCCCCATCAGTTCGGTTACTCTGAAAGCCGCCGACTATGCGTATCGAATGAGGGCTGCTGACGAATGTGACAGTCGTTTTACGCATCACTGTGGGGGTGGCTTGTGCTAAGGAAGTTTACTGTACAAGAGCTTCCAATAAGAGCTACCACTAGTTCTTTTTTAATGAGAAAACAGCTTCTATATGTTTCGAAGGCGCCTATTCCACGAGGAGGCACGGCTGGCCTTGAAGTCACTCTCGATCTGTCGCAACCGAGCACCAGTATCCGCAAACAATGCAAATCCCGAGACCATGTCATGGCGTGTGGCAACCGGTGACCATAGCGCGCAAAGATAAGGACTTCCAACAAGACGTCGGCAGACCGGTGCCGCGTTGCCCAACGATTTCCAATCGCGTCTTCCTGGCTGCGTTGGGCAACTGCCGGCGCGTCGCGGCGATGACTGGTCAGATCGGCCGCGCCGCGGGCGACGGAGACCCCCGCGGAACCAGCTGCGGTCCGCGGGCCCCGCGTGGGGTACATCGGCTCCGACTACGGCCGACAGTGCCACAGCCAGCTCATGCGACAGTGCCACAGCTGGACCAGCCAGCAGAGTCACAGTCCGGCCCGGCCGACAGCCGTCGATCGGCTCTGTTACACACTTTATTGCATCAGCGCCGCTGGCGGACCGGTGTAGCACGCGCCAGCGCCGGCCGGCGGTGAGGCAAGGCGCCGAGCGGCCAGTCACGGTGCAGCGGCCTGCTGCCATGCGCCGCGCTGCCACGACCGTGTGGGACGCGCCCCGCTGCCGCAGCTACCCACCCGAAACGAGCCTACTAGTGTTTCATCTCACGGAACCGTGTTATGAGAACATGTGGCGTGCACATTCGCGGCTAACGCCATATTATGAACTGAACATATATAAGCCATAGAGTTTATTTTGCATCTGGCATGCATCCTCGACGCTCTTCCTGGCTAAGTGAGGAGATTTGGCGTTGAACCACTTGGTTGGACATTGAATGGACCACACTGTTGACTGCAATTCCACTCGCCAAGGAAGACAAAGACGCCGGCCCATCAGACGATACCCGGTAAACTGCGCATGACAAAGCGGCGCGGCCCCAGCGGCGGTGGTAGGCGGCACAGCGCAGTCATCGGCCGCACTGACCCTGCCGCGTCCTTTCACCGTGCCGCACCGGTTGGGTAACGCACGTGTCTGTCGCCGCCGGCCGCGGAACGGTGAGTGCCTGACGACGGGCGACCTCCACGGCCGGCAGTGTGCCACAATCGCTGGCAGCCTCACTACCAGCACCCAGTAGCATCCACGACCCACGGCTGCTCACAGTCACACTACTGTCAGCCGGCAGCCAGCACAGTGCAGTGTGCTGGCACTGCCCGCACTGCCCGTCGACCGGCACCTGCAGCGTTCCACTGCAGCTCATAGCCTCACTTCTGGCGGACAGCAGCCAGCACACAGCCCGTCTACTGGCACCGGCAGCGGCCAGCACACGGCCCCACTAAGCAGCGTCCCACTGCAGTTCACAGCCCCACTACCTCACTACAGGCACCAAGCAGCGTCCCACTGCAGTTCACAGCCCCACTACCTCACTACAGGCACCAAGCAGCGTCCCACTGCAGTTCACAGCCCCACTACCTCACTACAGGCACCAAGCAGCGTCCCACTGCAGTTCACAGCCCCACTACCTCACTACAGGCACCAAGCAGCGTCCCACTGCAGTTCACAGCCCCACTACCTCACTACAGGCACCAATCAGCGTCCCACGGTCCCTGACAGCCTCACTGCCTAGTGCCGAAGCCGTCCGGTGACCACGTCTCACGATGGCCGTGCGGGCCGCTCGGCGACACAGAGCCTCCCGCACCAGTCACTGCCGGTCGCAGCCGCTCCATTGGCCAAGACGTCCGTGTCGGTTGACACAGCCGACCGTTGTGACGCAATCGGACAGCCTTGCCGGCGGCACCGGCTGCGGTCGTCCGGACAGCGCCGGAACTGGGTCGATTGCGGCCGCCGCTGACCGCGTGGCGTCACCCCGTCCACGGGCTGACGCGTCCCCGAGCGAAGCGGTGCCAGCATGAACGGCAGGCTGACACGGCACGGGAACACGGACATCGGAGACGCCGCACTTACATCATTTGGCCGGGATCCGTGTCGAGTCCCATTATTCTCGAATGTACTAAATTCCGTGAGAAAACTTGATGGGCAGCCGTCGATGGTCAGCAGGCCGTCGATGGTCGACACGATGGTTGTCAGGGTTTAGTATCGTACTGTCGCCATCACAAGGGACATTTACGTTACTTTAGTCTTTCGTATAAGCACAGCAACCTCCTGCCCTGAGGTTGCTCGTTTCTTACAGAAGTGTCAGTACAGTTGGCAGACCCGTGAAGTCCCCCGTGTGTCCCGCAATGTTTCAGCCCCGGTCCCCGACTACCCCCGACTCCCGAAGTGGTGTGTCCCCCGGTCCCTGACTGCCCCCGACTCCCAAAGTGGTGTGTCCCCTGGTCCCTGACTGCCCTCGACTCCCGCAGCGGTGTGTCCCCCGGTCCCTGACTCCCCCCCCCCCCCTGTCTCCCGCAGTGGTGCACCGGTTCCGGCCTCAGGTGGACGAGCGGTTCCTGGGCGACCGGGCGTCGTGCGGCTCGTGCCAGTTCACGCTCATGTGCTGGATGTCTGGCGGCGTGGCGCGCGGCGGCTGCGGCGGCTTCATGTTCGTCTGCTGCGACCACGGCGGCCGGTCGGCCAAGTCGTTCAACCCGCCGCCGCCGCCCAACGTCGACTACGGCCCGGTCCGGAACGACCCTGGTGAGTGGCGCCGGTCCGGGGCGACCGCCGAGGACCGCAGAGGACTTCCGAGGACCGAACAAAGAGAGACGGGCCGGAGGGCCTCGGAGGGACAGAGACCCGGAGGGACAGAGACGGGCCGGAGGGAGTCGGAGGGACAGAGACCAGCCGCGGACAGACAACTACGCCAGGATAGACCACTGACAGGTCCTCTCAGTCACGGTTCACGAAGCCATGGCGGCAAATTAGCACAGGCCCGGCCACCAGTGATACTTTTCGCAATAAGAGTAATGACCAGAGTAGATATTTTAGCATTTCAATGTTCGCCTTCCGGAACACAGGCGCGTCATAAGGGCACCCATGTGCCGCCCGGAATGAAAGTCGCTTTTAATGTCCCTGCCACCATCATTAGGGCTTTTAATAGTTATCGTCACACCCAGCGAGCATAGCTACGCCAAAACACTCGAAACAAGCATTCGGCGCGACGGATGCGGGTGCATCGTCATCCGCGTTACACAGCTATCAGTTTAGTGCGTTTAAAGGGACCCTCCCACCTTAACATTAGATTTGAGTTGAGATAGCCAAAATGGGGTCCCTGGCTCACAATTACCGGTTTCGGCACTCCTAACATCGAGAAATGCCTTAAATCGGAAATATTGAATTTCAAAATTGCAGCATTTTGATTCAGAGGGGCTAATGCTTAGGAATACCCCTCTGAATGTGTGACGTCAGCGCAGATATCTAACGATTTTTAAATGTTTGACTAAAACGTTTTGTAGCACGCGGTGGTATATGCTATTTGCGCGCAGCATCTGACGCAAACGCCGCACTTCTAAAATAAAGTCGCTAGAAACAGCGGAGATCCCTAAAATGTAAACAAAAGTAAAAGTCTAATATCTTGAAAACGGGTGAATATTTTTCGGTGAAATTTGGTAGATATTCGTCGTCGCTCTTTCTGAACCGAGCGACATCACTTTCATGCCAATTCATAAACTTTTTTGAAGGTGGGAGGGTCCCTTTAAGTGTTTCTCGACCTTACAAAGAGCACATATTGTATGGTGCAGATCTGACAAATTTCTCAAATGCGACTATTTATTAGACCTGTACAGGGCCAACATGCCACGGCCAATGCATCACCTCTGATGCTCTCCCCCACCGGGGAGGAATCACTGCTTGCCACCAACTGTAAGTAGCACCGCAGCACAGTCACGCACCGACCTCGAGCCTGCACGGGGAGGGGGTCACTATAAGTCTTCCACGCTGATGCAGTTTAGCACAGTTTAGCGCCAGCATGGCATTAGCCATAGAAACTTGAGCAGCCACGCGAAATCAAGCGATCAGAATAGACTAGTGAGTTAGGCAGTGTATTTTAGACTACACGGTTAGAGATGAACTTGGTTGTTGTTGTTTGTTGTGCACTAACGATATATAGGTAAAGTAAAACTGACAGGATAGTTACTTTACTTCATTCATCAGATTACTTTGATTGAACAAAATATAGGATTTCCGCTTAACTACCAATTATCTGGTCACATCCACGGCTTGTAAATAATACTTTTAAAAAACTGATGCCTGTGCGACATGTTGTTCAACTGCAAATAACTAACAGCGCCTTTTCAATACAGCAGCAATATCAATACCGACCAAGGACCTTACTGTTTTGACGAAACATCTGGCTCAAGGTGGAAACAATGATTCATTAAATAGAATTTTGCAACTCTCTCAATTCTCAAACCTCGTCAAAATATGATAAATTTCGTTATACTTAACATCAAAATCAAGTTTGAAGATTCTTTCACTAAATAAGGTATCTTTTCTTGCATGAGGCTCTTTCTCTGTTTCTCTACCGGTGTTGTTTTCACCTGTGCCGCTGACCGGACCGCTGACCGCTGACCCAGTGGACTGGCCGCACCTGACACCCCCAGCGTCCGCCACTCAGCAGGTCTGTAGTCTAGCCGCGCGCGCACCGACCACCACCGACTGACAGCACCGCACGCGGTGGAGGCCGACAGACGACGGCTGAGACTGGCCGCGGTGACAGCGACCGACGGCTGAGACTGCGCGGTGACCCAGACGGCCGCTCAGACTGGCACCGACGGCTGCTGCTGCGGGCAGACAGCGGCTGCGGCAGGCAGACGCCACAACACCCAGACTTTCAACGACTGAGCGCTTACTGAGATGACCGGGAAAGGGCCGCTTCATGTGATAGATTTGCGTGTTTTTTTTTAACTACATGTCTGTCAGTGTTTCATTTTTAAGTAATATAATATTCTGCCGGAAAGTTTCATTCGTTAGTCATTACCTAATTCAGCTTGCCGTGTTTATTTGTTATATCCCCCGTTCTCGAGACCCGGGTCCCTCCTGACGGTGCACTGACGCGCCCCGTCCGCGCCCGGCCGCCGCCGTCAGGATGTGGCCTCTCGGACACGTCTCGGATCGGCATCACCCGGCGGATCGTGGGCGGAAACCAGGCCGGCTTCGGCACCTTCCCCTGGCAGGTGAGGACCGAGGGCCGACTGCTGACACACCACACTGTAGAGTGCACGAGACGCCATCGTACGAAAACGACACAACGAATAGTGGCGCTGATAGTGCTTTTTGCGACCGTGATGAAAATACGGACATACGGTTGGAAGACCTGTCGAACGTTAGAAGTCGTGATAAGGATAGACCGTGAACGGTGCCGCATAAGGCTGTCATAAGGAAATGTGAGTCATTAAAATGGTAAATATCCCTATTTTTTTAACAAGCATTTACGAAATTCACACATTCTTTTCGAAATTCACAGAACAAACTTTTGATTTTTGAAAAGAAGTATTTCGCAAATAGACAATGGAACGCTTTAGCATCGGATTCATGTTTGACCCACTGTTGTGTTCGTGTCACCCGCAGGCGTACATTTTGATCGGCACTAGCCGATGCGGAGGATCGCTCATCAACCGACAGCACGTCATCACTGCCGGACACTGCGTGGCCAGGTCAGTTTGACAGGGTCACTGCGTGATAAAGTCAAACTATCGAGGGCACTGAGTGGCCAGGTCAGACTGACGGGGCCAGGTCAGATAAGCAGGGTCACTGCGTGCTAACGGCAGCTTACCGAGGTCACCGCGTGGCCAGGTCAGACTGACAGGGTCACTGCGTGGTCACTTCAGTTTAACCCGCGCATGACTGGGGTAGTGGGATTTACTATTCCTTTACAGAGCGCCTCCCCCCCCCCATATCTCCGAAACTACTGGTCCGATTTTTGAAGTTAACCGGCATTGATAGCCCTGAAAAAGATGTCCAGCGAAGCCGAATTTTATTGACACGTCGAGGTCGCCGATGACGTCACAGGTCAGGTCAATGTAGAAATACGCTGACGGCGGTGCTGGGATGTGACGTGCTATAATTGCTGACGTCACGGTGTCGCCGCAGGGCCCGGCCGGGACAGATCACCATCACCCTGGGCGACTACGTGCTCAACTCGAACCGCGAGCCCCTGCCGGCCTACAAGTTCAAAGTGCGCGCCATCCAGGTGCATCCGCGCTTCCAGTTCACACCGCAGGCCGACCGATACGACGTGGCCGTGCTCACGTGAGTGGCATTATTGGCGCTGGTTACTCGGCAACGCCATACTCAAGACGCTTAGCGGCATTTATCGTTATTTTATCTTGATTCATTTCATTCAAATATTTACAAGCACAGACTACTGATCTCGGGCAGCTTTTGCCAAATTGTCAGGGAACTCAGATTTGTTTTTCAATAGAAAAACACAATTCTAACGAATAGTGTTTTAACTATTGCCGACAAACCTTCGGTTATGAGGTTATGATTTCAGTTTTCTAAGGGCGGAGTGTCCGTTGCTGGCTTACCCCCGTCGTGTCCCGATGTCCAGCGCTGCCCGCCCAGGTACAGTGCTGTGACCCGTGTGCTGCCCTCCGCTGCAGATTGGACCGGCCGGTGCCGTACGCGCCGCACATCCAGCCCATCTGCCTGCCCGAGAAGGGGGAGGAGTTTGAGGGCTTCTACGGCTGGGCGGCCGGCTGGGGAGCGCTGAGGCCCGGTGAGTCACCGTGGGTTACAGGGGAACACTGGGAGGCCGGGTGAGTCACGGCGGGAACACTGGGGAGGCCAGGTGACAGCGGGACGCCGGGGGGCGCCGGGGCCGGGCTTAGCGTCGCTTAGGGCTGGGCCACAAGAGGCGCAGTGGTACAATTTGACTAGCCGGCTACCTATGTGCCTTGCAGGTAGAAATACCTTAAGAAAATTTTCACAAATGTATCCCAGTTCTCTTGCTCTGAACGAGTAAATGTAACCCGTGTTGGTCATTGCCCTCGACCCAATCGCTTATGAAGTCACCTTTACGTAGTTAGGATGAAATAATATTCATATTTAAACTGCCAACAATGCATGTTAGAGAGCACTCAGTGCTGTTTGTCCTTTTTTATTGTTTTGTTGGGTTAGGCCCTTTCGGTCAATTGTGACTAGAGATTGCAATCCCGGGATCGGGATCCCGGGATCTCGGCGGGATTTTAATCCCGATCCCGATCCCGAAATTCCGCCAATCCCGGGATCCCGAAAAAACAATTTTTCACCATAAACAGAATGCAGCCGCTGCACGAGTCTTGTTTGCACTCTGCATGGTGCTGCGTGACATAAAGCAGATAAACTATTTAGCTGGCACCCCGTATTGGTCGTCCACAATCGACCGTGTTGTAGCTCCCGGGTATCACCCACAGCGGTAAAGCCGCTTAAATACGTACGAAAAAGGATCCCGAACGCCAAAAAAAAAAATGCAGTATCAGCGCTGCAACATCTTTAGGCAGGATCACAGATCGTTCAGCGATTCTGACTTGCCTGTCCGTGGCCGGAACAAAAGAGGTCATCAAGACAAGTCTTTGAGCTCGTGTCGCAGAAAAATGTCACAGATGTCACGCAAGTGACGGCAGAGCTCACTGATTCAGACGTTGAAGACAGTAGAGTGGACTTGGAGCTCTCCCAGTCAGTGACTCTGCTCTCAAAGCGACTTTCGAGCAAATTATGAGAGACATTAGTGATGAAAGCGGAACCGGAAGGAGGTGAAGTGACCAAGCGACGTCTTGAAAACATTGTGAAATAGGGAGCTGCCAAATTTAGCGTACACTGGTTGCGAGTTTTTAAGTAGGCAGACAGACCTGCAATGGCTTAAAACTGTCGCGCTAACTACGAGTAGCGCAGACGAAGAGTGAGTGAGGCGTGGATGTGCTGGAACCCGTCTAGTAAACGTACTGGTCGACGCACAGTTTTATAAAGGCCAATTGGGAATAAATACTCATGCTAATCAAATCGAAACGTTTTCCTTGCAAATTCAATCGTTTTTAATGCAAATGACATGATCTAAGGATGGCTTTTGGTTGCCTCTTTTTTGTGGTAAGCTAAAAGACGCAAAATATGTCCGTAGGAAATCACTCTTACGACATTTAGTGACAAGACCGGGATCCCGGGATCCCGAAATAAAAACTTTCGGGATCCCGGGATTGGCAAAACGTTCCGGGATTGCAATCTCTATTGTGACCATTTCAGAGCCGGGAGGATGATAGGATATAGGGGGAGACATTGGTCTGGGCAGGCACCCTAGTGAGTCGCCGGGGCTGAGCCCGTCCAAGGACAGGCCACCCAGCCCCAAGGCACTCACTGCACCCGGCTACGGGGTGCGCTCCCTCGGGAGCAGTGGTGCCGCTCCAAGGGAGCAGCCCGCATGAGATAAAGTTGCCTGTCCAGCCCGGAGGAGGGTTGCGGCGTGGAGGAGAAGGATTTCAGTATCCTGAGGATAGAAGCACGGAACGGTGCTGTTTGTCCAAATAAATCCAGCTTTTAGTGTCGGTTGTCGGTGTTTCGGTAATCGGTTTTACTGCAACACTCGGCTGTCCGGTTCGGCGGCACAGTCTACATTCAGGCGCTAACCCCTGCTGCCATCTAGCGGCAGCAGTATCGTTTCTCGTACAGCGCGGCGCTAATGGTGGTGCACCGTGTTACGGCCCGATCTGTGTGGTACCGTGTGGCGGGGATCCGTATGCCGTGTAGCGGGACCTGTGTGCCATGTGGCGGGCTGTCGCAGTGTCTGTGTGCCTCACTGACCGCGCCGTCCGCTCCGCACACAGGCTCTCGAGTGCGCCCCAAGGAGCTGCAGGTGGTCGACGTTCCCGTCATCAACCGGCACATGTGTGAGCAGTGGCACCGCCAGAAGGGCATCAACGTCATCATCCACGAGGAGATGATGTGCGCTGGCTACATCAACGGCGGCAAGGACTCGTGCCAGGTAATAAACAGTAGCACCGGCAGACGAGTGCCAGGTAATAAACGGGGACGGGACGGGCTGGCAGGTGTGTAACAGGAACGGTGGCACCGGCAGACGAGTGCCAGGTAATAAAGAGGAACGAGGTGGCAGACGAGTGTCGGGCTAATAACAGGAATGGGCTAGCACTTGCAGACGAGTGCCAGGTAATAAACAGAAACGGGGTGACAGACTAGTGTAAATAACAGGAACGGGGCGGCGAAAACGCTCGTGCTGCGCTTGCGCATGTATGTACTATACGTTATGTGATAAAAGCGGCATTCGTAATGTTACCCGACCGGTGACAAGGTAACAGCGGTGGACCTCCGTATGTCAGTGTCTGACCGGTGGTGACAGCGGCTGACGTTCGTATGTCACACGGTGTCTGACCTGTCACCCCACCGACAGGGTGACAGCGGCGGACCTCTGATGATCGAGAGCGACGGCCGGTGGTATCTCATGGGCATCGTGTCTGCCGGCTACTCCTGCGCCCAGGGCAAGCAGCCAGGTCAGTGGCCGCACGGCGCCCATCGGCAACTCTGTGCGACTGATGTATCATCCACCCAAACCACTTTCTATTTGAGTTCGCCTCATAAGCTGCTGAAGGTTCTCTTCTCGATAAGACAACAGAAAAACCTACGAGTAAACTTATGAGCAAGGAAAATGTGGCTTGTGGAAGGATCAGTCCATCGTTTTTTCGTTAATTAATGAAAAAGTAGGTAGCTAAAAAATACACTTATCTGGACGGGGGAATTCGAAAATATGTTCCGGAGTAATGATTATCATTGATCACCCAAATAAGATCATTTTTACCTCTACACCGACGCCTAGTAATGTTCTAATGCATGAGCTAAGCAGGGCATTCTCAAGTAGGGGAGTCGTCAAACCGTCCATTTCACACGAGTGTGTTCTTTGTGCTGCCTGGGGCCAAGGGCGGATCCAGGGGCATCTCAAAGGGGGGGCCAAATGCCCATCATGTTTTTCGCTAGGATAGGGCCCGCAGAACCTAACCTACCCCCAAATCCTATTTTCTCCCCGGATTTCGGCCACTTTATTTTGTAAGGTTGCAATTTTGCCAAAAAAAAAAATCAAATAAAATAAAAAATCAAAAAAAAAATCACGTACTTCGGCGGTAGGGGGGGGGGGGGGTTAATAGGCCCCAATTTGGCTGCGCCCTTGCAAATGGCAATCCGTAGTGGCAACCTATACCCTGCTAAAGCGCCTTTCTAAGGAGAGGGGTTAACGCCTGACTATTTTTTGCTAGGCCTAGGCCAATTGAAGGGGAACTGCAAGGTGGGCTTATACATGCAGCGATATCCGAACAACAAATAAGGAGGCAGAAAACCTAAATTATTACTTGGGAGTAGTCAAAATGTCATTGAGAAAGCCGGCCGTGATGGGGTACATTTTCCGCATCCTGCTCTGCATGCAAAAGCAGATGGACGTGAATGATGCTTAACCCGCGCCCCACTGGGGTCTGTGTATAACACGCCCTACTGGGGGGGGGGGGGGGGCTATTCATAGCCCCCCCTCCTAACTCCGAAACTACTGGGCCGATCGTCAAAATTCAAACGGCGTCTGATAGCCCCGGAAAAACTGTCGAGCGAAACCTAATTTCATTGACCTCGAGGTCACCGATGACGTCACAGGTCAGGTCAAAGTAAAAATTATTAGCACTTTGGCTTGTTCACATTTTGGGCTCTGGCCGCCGTCTTACAAGTCAGATCAGGCTCATTTTTGGTTTCCACACTCGTGAACAGATGCTCTAGATACCTTGAGGGTACCAAACTTGTACTTTGATTTTCAGGTCAGGGTCAGGTCATCACAGGTCACGAAAATATTATATCATGCGTCGGTCACGTGACACATGTTTTATGGTCCATTTAGGCCATAGATTTCGAATTTGATGTCGTCTGTGTCATTTGAGGTCATTTTGAGTCAAATTTAGCTTAGGTCAGGTCACTTTCAGGTCAAAAAAGGTCAAATTTTGAAGTTAACATTTTTCAACAAAAAAGGTGTCTATTGGATGCAGTTTGAGCTCAGGAACACGATGGTGCCATTTATATTGGTGTACGATGTCAAATACGTACTGAAAAAGTGATTTGAAAAATTAATAATTGTGAATTTTTTGCAATAATGCGTATAACTTGGCCATTTTTTAAGATATTTAGCTAAAACTTACTAGAGTTAGTCATAATCATGCGTTCTGTCACATATATTCCGGTTTTTTCGAAAAGTCAAAAACTTTTTGAAAAAAATATAAAAATATAAATTTTGAATATTATTATATAAAATTTTCGAAATTTTCAAAATTTTGAAAATCCGAGATAGCAGTTTGATAGCGCGGTCAATCCTGAGTCCTTTCATGCAAAGAAATTGGATCTAGCTTAAAAACTGAGCTCTTGGGAGCGATTGCCGTGGTTCAATGTTTTGCGTCGAAATCGGACGAACATGACGTCACTCTGACGTCATTTCCGGCCGACCTATGGTAGCTACGAAGTTCAAATTTTGACACAAGGTGTCAAATTGATGCAGCCGAAGGTACTGCAAGTTTGGCGTCGATACGTCAAGCGGTTTGGAAGTTATTGCAGAAAAACGGGAGGGGGGGGCTATAAATAGCCCCCCCCCCCCAGTGGGGCGCGGGTTAAAGTGATAGCGTGTATTTATTAGTAGAAGCTTGGGTGCCTATGGGACAAAAATAACTTTGGTAATAAACATGTAATTGTGGTAAAATGTTGATAGCATGAATCCCTCAGCACAGGATATGTTTAGCCAGATATGAATCTATGAATCGGTCTTATGGTTGGATTTTCAACCCGGAATGGCATTTGACATAATGACATTAGCGGTTTAGGGCACAAATGGCTCACAAGTAAGCTCACAAAATGATGCATGATGAAGAACTTGTTATTCAAGCCAAGCTGTTTTTGTGCAATACGCGTATGATTTATATCACATGTGTTTCCTGAAATCAGGTGATTTCATCGCGTTTATGCTAGCTGTCCTGTTCACAGAGATCAGCACAATCAGCCTATCAGTTAATACGCGGTCATCCTATCTGTCAGACATCTGATAGTGATGACAGTTGACACGTCTGGCGCAGAACCGAATGTATATTATGTATGTACATACATATATGGTCAGCCTTTCAATATCACATCGCACAGGATGAGGATAACATTGAGCAGTCGAGGATCACATCGCGCAGGGTCAGGGCCACATCGCGCAGGATCAGGATCGCGTCGCGCTACAGGCGCAATCGGAACTCCCGACGGCGACAGGCAGACGCAGCGAAGCGGTTGATGACCTCGCTGGTCGCCGGCATGTGGTCCCGATGTACCTGAAGCAGAACGAGCGCCTCGAGCCGACCCTCGGTCATGGTCGTTTTGAGCGCTGTCAGTGTCCTAGCTACCTTGGAAAACACGCGCTCGGCTTCTGCGGTTGTTACTGGTAGCACGCTGAGTACCTTTAGAAGCATATGTACGTTTGGAAAGATTTCAGCCGGGCACGCGTTGAGGGAACTGATAGCAGTCGTCGGAACTTCTTCCTTGGGTTTATCACGCCACATGGCTTTCCACACGCTGAACTCGGCTTTCACCTGCGAGTCAGTTACTGATCCTAGGAGACCTTTAAACTGCTCGTAGGCTGGCTCCACGTCAGACCACTCCGTAGAAACTGTTTTCTTTGGCAGGAGTTTGCTGAGGCTCGCGGTCAGCTGCGTGTGCTTGCCGAAGCGCAGGTTGATGTCTTGCAGGACGAGATCCACGGCAGGATTGAAGACCGTGATCTGGTAGTAGGCTTCTGTGGAGAGATCCCTGCCTGCATTTCCCCGGTAGACGGACTTTTCTGGCAGACGCGGCTTCCTCACCTCTACACTCAGCTTCTCTGCAGCGCATTCCACCGTCCGCATCAACACAGCGAATTCCTTTTCACTGGAGGCTCTCTGCTCCGTCAGCACGGACTTCACCGCATCTACCAACTGTAGGGCTTTAGTGAGGTCCAGCTGCTTATCCTGAAGTGCCAGAGCCAATGGCCGAAGGATGCCGGCCAACCGTTCAACTACGACCAGACCTACCAGGAATTCGGTCCTCGAGATGGCACTCAGAAGCGCCGTGGCCTTCGAACTGGAGCGCCGATCTTGCCACGTGGCGATCTGCTCCAGTGCCAGGTGGATAGCGCTGAGCTGTTCCAAGAAACGCTCCACAGCGAGATGCCTTTCGACAAACCGTGTTTGGCACAGTTTGATCAGCTTGAGCCTCTTATCGCCGTCCATCTTTGATGACTGTGCGTAGCGCAGGATTTCGCCCCGCTTTGCACCATCTGTTAGAAAAACGACGACAGTCTCCATTGTCCCCAAGGCATTTCTTACCAAATCCACTTTGTTGATGAGTGACGTCGATAGATTCAATGCATGAGACGCACAGTGGAAATACTCTGCCAGTGGTGCGGCTTCCTTCACTTGTGCCACCACGCCCACCCGCTCACTCGACATAGCAGCCGCGCCGTCGTAGCATTGGGCTACAAGGCGAGAAGTGTCCAGGCCCAGCTTGCGGATACTGCCTAGCAGCGCTTCTGCGAGGTTCTTCCCCGACATCTTCAGCTCTGGGCCGTTCGCGGACCGCCGAATGACGTCCATCACATCCAGAAGAGCGACAGGGTCTTCCCGAATTACGAGTTGGCCACTCTCATTTTCGTCTACATATCGAGCCACCACAGCCATCTGCTCTCTGTTTGAAATGTCTGTAGTGTCATCAGCCATCAACGCCCATACTTGAGCCTTTTGCACCTTGTTTGTCACACGTTCCTGCACCAAAGTCCTGAGGACGTCGAGGAGCTCATTCTGGACTGTTTTGCTCGTGTAAAGCGCGTTACCAGAACCATCTTGCAGGTGCCTTTTCAGTACTTCGTCGCCACCCTGAAGCCTAAATCGGAGCAGCCCTTTAAAGTTTCCATCGTTTTCGGCTGGCTGAGTACCACTCCCATCAATTCGCCCATCGTCACGGTGGCCTCGCAGTGATATGTTTTGCGTCACAGCAAACTTGAGCGTTTCGATGATTGACGTCAGTACTGCCCTGTTACGCCTGACCTCGCGCTCGCTCGCTGTGTCCATCACTGCATCGATGCTTTTCTTTGGATCCTTCATTGCGATCGTAAAGCTGGCAGCCTTTGCAGCATTGGCCTGGTGGGATGCTGACTGGGCATGCGAATCCAGAGCACCATTCTTGCCGGTCAAGTCAGAAAAGTCGACAAGGGGGCGGCTCACCAGCTTGCCTTTCGACCTGCCTTTACCTCCACGTGCACCTTCGCCTTCATCAAGAGTTTCGCCAAAAAGCACACAAACACTACACCATGCACCAGATAAGTTCCCCTTTCTGGATACAGCCAGCCACTTGTATGTATCCAAGTGATGCCGGAGAAGATACCTCGGCCGGGACACCCCATTCTTTGTGTGATACGAAACAGGGAACTGACTTTTCTCGGAGGGACACCATCGTTTGGTCAGTCCTTCTAGCTTTTCTTCATCGCTGGTTTTCTTTGCGATAAAAAAACCGAAGTCATTCGGAGGCAGAACAGGCCTATCATCTGGGATTCCAACAATGTCCTCTGAATCGCCACCACTCTGGTCTGGAGAGCCTGCTGACTGATTTTCAGATGGCGTGAAGGATGAGGTTCCAGGGCCAGGACCCGTCACAGGAGACTCCAGGGCCAAGGGGCGATCCTCCTCTGAAGAGACAAGCAAGGGGATATAGGATTACTATCCGGTCGCTAAACGGTCAGGTTGGACTCTGCTGGTTGGACTCTGAAAATTACTTTATCAATTAGGCAAGCATATTAGGAAAAAAGCTGCCGATTGTCGGCGCTGGCATCTTTGGTAGGTACCTAAGAAGTCGGAATACCACCAAGCTCGTTTGCAAAATATTAAAAAAATGTTATTTGCATAAAAATAAAACAAGAAAATGCAACGTTTCTAGTTCATTCACTCAAAAACCGTTTGTCAAAGTCATGTTACCATTACAACCAGTGGGTGTTTCGGACCGCCAGCTAATGTCCGATAAAAAAGTAAAAACAATCTAGGTATATGTAGTAGTCTGTTTAGACTAAAGCAAGGTTACCGACAGAAGGTTAAGAAGACGGCATAGGTAACACGACGGTGACGCCCGTACAATCAGCTTACGCTCTATGATAATATGATAATTGGGGCTTAGGGGCGCGCCGACTACAATGGTCAAATGACGCTCATATTAGCTTCTGCTCTAGCATGCGCCATTGATAGTTCAAACCAATCTTAGCCAGAATTCACAAAGCTAGTATAACTATTCTATTTTTAGATACTATTTGTGACTGCCGGCGAGCGGTGCGCGTTGTGCCGCTGAGCCGTGTCAGCACTCGTCGCTGTAGAGGTCGCCGCGAGCGCTGCGAGCCTCGTCGACCAGTGGGTAGGATAGGTGGCGGTAGCGGTCGGTGCGCAGACTACAATGCACCGACACGTTATAGACCGATCGAAAAGTCTTGACTGTGCTATGACTGTGGCAAAGGGACCGACCGAACAAAACAAATCAAGCAAACCATAAGAATGTGGCAATGGGTAGCTCGATTCGGGCGGCGGCGTGGCCAGGCGACCCCGTGACCTCTGGCCGTGTCCTTCTGTGTGCGCGGCCCATTCGCCCCTGACTTGGGATGTCGATAGGTAAGTGGCTGCCGGTGCCCTTAAAATCATGCGTGTTTTAGAAATAAATGAAAGTGATATAAGTGTTGGGAAAAGGTATAATTTTTTTCTGATGATATTACTGCATGCTCTGGCAGTATATATTGATTAAATCTTGTTTGCTTTCAGATTCAGGCACAATAATACAACAGCACAGGTGCAAAAGGCGGTTTAGAGGTAGAACAATAGCTGTCATTACACTATTCACATAGCAGAGGGATATACATGTAATACTCACATTTTTAATACAAGAATTCATTAAACTATAACTGAACACAATATGCCTGAATGAACTGCAACATAAGCTACTGTACCTGCATAGGCTCCTGCTGTTGCTGTGGGCATCTCTGGTCCAGGAGTAGGAGAAGGGGTGCTCGGAGGATCACAGGCTGGGACAGATGGCTGTGGATCCAGGCTGAAAAAGTCGGTGTGTGGAATTCAGAACAATGCAGATGTAGTGATCCATTATCCATATATGCCAGCACTCAGCAGCCAAGGTAGTATTAGTTGATACTAACACAAAGGTGGATTTAATTGCTTTAAAATGCTCATTTAAATAAAGCAGCACCAAAATTAGACACCTATCTAAGAGGCTGAGACTAAAACACTGACCAAAATGTATTATACAATACAATTCCAATTAAACATTGTTGTAAATTACCACACATGTCAAATATATGCATCCAGAATGGCTTCCATTACATTTTCAAATACTTTTTTACTTGCCTGTTTCTGTTTTTACTTTTCTTTGAGAAAAAGTCCATCATGGACTTTTGCACAGGTGGTCCTCGTCTTTTCATCATGGATGGCTTATCCTGGAAAATGGTTTGGTGGGTCCTTAAAATGTGCCTAAAGCAAGTTGTTATTTACTTATTTTCTGGTCTATCTTTTCATCTTTCTTCTAGGTTAAGTTGCAGATAACTTTTCACTCCTTTGCAGGCACTGACTTTGCACTGTAGGTAATTCTCATTGCTATTTGAGAAAATTTGCACTAATACTCCTAAAACCCAGAGAAACATTGGAAAATATATGCGCACAACAGCCTTGGTGGTGTCCCAAAATTGGCTTCAGCATAAATGTCAACAGAGCAAAATTGGATCTTAAAATCCAATGTGAGTGTGGAAAGTTTAAGCCAAGAAGGCATGGGCTAAAATATGAGTTGCAAACCTACCACACCTCGATTAGTGATTACCCAACCGACTCCAAGCACAACCGGTATATATGGTATATAGGACTTTGCACACAACAACGCGGCGGGTCCGTATCAAAGCGTCCAAAACCGCAGCACCCAAAGTACGCAACATCCAAAACCGCAGCGTCCAAAGTACGCAACGTCCAAAATACGTCCAAAATCGGGTTTATAGGGGGCATTCACAAAGTCCAAAACCGAAACATCCAAAACCGCAACGTCCAAAAACGTATCATCCAAAAAACGCAACATCCAAAGTTCGTAACCTCCAAAACCACAACGTCCAAGACCACGACATCCAAGGCAAGCAACATCCAAAACCAACCTAACCTAACCTAACCTAATCTAACATAACCGAACCTAACCTAACCTAACCTAACCGAACCTAACCTACTGATTTTTGCCTATCCCTAACCAAACCTAACCTAACCTAACCTAACCTACTGATTTTTGCCTACCGGGGATAAGGAAACCTAACCTAACCTAACCTAACCTAACCTAACCTAACCTAACCTACTGATTTATGCATACCGGGGATAAGGAAACCTAACCTAACCTAACCTAGCCTAACCTAACCTAACCTAACGGTTTTGGATGTTGCGTACTTTGGATGTTGCGTACTTTGGATGTTGCGTACTTTGGATGATGCGTCCTTGGATGTTGCGTTTTTGGATGATACGTTTTGGATGTTGCGGTTTTGGATGTTTCGGTTTTGGATGTTGTGAATGCTCCCTATGTACCCGATTTTGGACGTATTTTGGACGTTGCGTACTTTGGACGCTGCGGTTTTGGATGTTGCGTACCTTGGATGCTGCGGTTTTGGACGCTTTGATGGTCCCCCCAACGCGGCAGTGTATACGATATTAGAGCGAAAAAGTGCGGCGATCGCGGCGATACGGCGTGTAAACAAACGTGCATTTCAAGGTTTTGGTTATAATGGGAATGAAGTATGGTAGCATCATGATACCATAGTAGCTCAGGCATATCCATGGCTCATGAAGTTTTCCTTCAATAATTCCGATTTGGGGTTTTAAGATGGTACAACACGGCCGGGCCATTGTCATATTTGGACAAAAATAGAGATGTTTGGCCTTGGCGTAGATAAGAAAGTGAAAATGATCGTGAATACATGAGTCGGCTCTGAAAAAGAACACGGATGAAAGGGGGGGCCAAAAGATATGTTGGCCCCCCCTTTCAGCGTCAAAGGGGGGGCCATGGCCCCGTTGGCCCCCCCCTGGATCCGCCCTTGCCTGGGGCATATTCTGACGGTCGCGCCGTTCCAGGTATCTACCACCGCGTGTCGATGACGTCCGACTGGATCTCGTACGTGGCGGGCAACTGAGCGCTACCTCCCGACCGCCGCGCCCCCGGGGCGTCCGTTTATGTACAGCAGTGCTGAGTTCTTTCACAAGTGCGACTGAGAGAGAGGAGAGGACCGCGCAGGGTGCGATCATGTGATACCGAGTGAGGACTCCACCGCAGAGCCCCGGTGACCGTGCCAGTTGTGCGAGAGCGTCTCCCAAGATGTGTAGTGTGTTTTGTTATTGACATGGTCCTTAGCAGACTAGCCTCAGGATGTTACTCGTTATTTTTCTTTACGCTCTGAGACTAGGTTTATGAGAAGTCCGTTTGAAACCTGAGTTCATTTTAGACCATGTTCACACGTTTATTTACCATTCGTAGCCGGATACCGCACTGGTCAAACATCTAGTGCTCGCTGCTACACGCTCAAGCAATCAGCAGCGATCGGCCGATCGCGGTGTCACTAGCTGTTCACTAGCTGATGGCATAAGTATGAACTTTTGTTACATGTGACGTTTGACTTGCAGTGTAATGCCCATTACGTTATCGGAATGACTGGCCATTCTCAAAGTGCGCTTTGCTCGTACAACCAATATCAATCCATTCGACAATGGAGCCACCATGTGTTACGCGTTTTGTATTGTGCTTGTGTTTGTAATACCAATCGTGAACAACCAGAAACGTTTATTTTCCGCCAACCGAAACGGACACTCCTCCGCGATCACACGAGCTACGGGTACAACCACCGGGTGCTGTTTGCCAGCCGCTCACAGGGCGGCCACGCGCCGGCCAACCGTATCATCACAGCTCACAAACGGGACCAACACCGGACTGTCAGCGCGGCCTGCGCCAGCGCCTAGTACTCCTCGTTCTCCTCACCCTCTCCTTCCACCGAGTCGATACCCACCTCCTCGTAATCCTTCTCCAGCGCGGCCAGGTCCTCGCGGGCCTCTGAGAACTCGCCCTCCTCCATGCCCTCGCCGACGTACCAGTGCACGAAGGCGCGCTTGGCGTACATCAGATCGAACTTGTGGTCCAGGCGCGCCCAGGCCTCAGCGATGGCGGTGGTGTTGGACAGCATGCAGACAGCGCGCTGCACCTTGGCCAGGTCGCCGCCGGGCACCACGGTCGGCGGCTGGTAGTTGATGCCCACCTTGAAGCCAGTCGGACACCAGTCGACAAACTGGATGGTTCGCTTGGTTTTGATGGTGGCGATGGCGGCGTTCACATCCTTAGGGACGACGTCGCCACGGTACAGCATGCAGCAGGCCATGTACTTGCCGTGACGCGGGTCGCACTTGACCATCTGGTTGGCCGGCTCGAAGCAGGCGTTGGTGATCTCAGCGACCGAGAGCTGCTCGTGGTAGGCCTTCTCAGCCGAGATGACCGGAGCGTAGGTGGCCAGCGGGAAGTGAATGCGTGGGTACGGCACCAGGTTGGTCTGGAACTCGGTCAGGTCCACGTTCAGGGCGCCGTCGAAGCGCAGCGAGGCCGTGATGGAGGAGACGATCTGGCCGATCAGGCGGTTCAGGTTGGTGTACGTCGGGCGCTCGATGTCCAGGTTGCGGCGGCAGATGTCGTAGATGGCCTCGTTGTCGACCATGAAGGCGCAGTCGGAGTGCTCCAGGGTGGTGTGGGTGGTCAGGATGGAGTTGTACGGCTCCACCACGGCTGTGGCCACCTGCGGAGCCGGGTAGATGGCGAACTCCAGCTTCGACTTCTTGCCGTAGTCGACGCTGAGACGCTCCATCAGCAGCGAGGTGAAGCCGGAGCCGGTGCCGCCGCCGAAAGAGTGGAAGATCAGGAAACCCTGCAGACCTGTAAAAATTGCAACCGTTAGTGGCAGTATGGGTGCACAAATGAATTCGGATCTGGATTGAGTACGTGAAATCGCACGGTTTCCAACCTATTCTGGCATATAGCTGTGTGGTTTAACAAACTTTACACTGGGAATTGGTCCCGTCTCTTCGTAACACGCAAGAACTTCGAAACTGGTACACGCGAACAGAATGGTTGAGTAAAATACTCACTTATTTAATCTTCAATACTCGTAAGTACACCCTAGAAAAATTACACGTAAGCAATCAATTATTCAATTACCAGTTATTACCACCATGCACCAAATATTCATGCCAGGTCATTATTCGGGAAAAGGCGGCAGAATCTTTAGTTACCTGTGCACTGGTCGGCAAGCTTCCTGATGCGGTCCAACACGAGGTCCACCAGCTCCTTGCCGATGGTGTAGTGGCCGCGCGCGTAGTTGTTGGCAGCATCCTCCTTTCCGGTGATGAGCTGCTCCGGGTGGAACAGCTGGCGGTACGTGCCTGTCCGAACCTCATCTGAGAGCGGATGGACGGACGTTGACTGTTAAACCGCGCCCTAAGAACCTGTCCCCTCACGTTTTTCACAAATAGCTTCTACACGCGTTACATAAGCAACAACAAACTTTCGCTATATTATCATACATCAATTTGACATGTTCGCTGAAAATTTGCACGAAATCATCAATTGCAAATCTTCCCGTGCAAGGTAAATCGGTCCACAATCTACCACCCTTGTGGCGCAGTTGGCAAGTGCGTTCACGTTTAGTGTGGGAGGTCCTTGGAACAAAGCTGACCTCTGGCAGCGTTTTCCTCGGCCGGCTCCTACCCAGGAGATGGCAGTAACTGGGGCATTCCACGTCAAATCAAACACCGAAATCTGTCATCCCCTTCGATTTTTCTGAAAATTTATAGGCAGACTGGGCATGGTTCAAAACTGAGTTACGTATAATATTTTCGAAATTTGATTAAGTATCGCTGAGATATAGGTCATCGAATATAGCCAAAAATGCCACACATCAATTTTTTAAATGTCTATAGCTCTGATTCCTTTTCTGCTATCAAAATGATATTAACAGGGTCTTGTAGGCAATTGATAAGGCTTTGATCTTTAATTATAAAATTAAATTGAAGTGACCTTGAAATGCATTTGACCTTGAATTAAAACATAAAAATTTAAATAGCAAAAAACACGTCACCTTCGATTCGGGTAATTTTTACATATGTCCGTCACAATGTTCCTAACCATCAGTGAAAAAATTGGAGTGGGCCATTCATAACTCTCGCGGCAAACGCCGTTTTCATGCATCAACATCACGCAACCGCGCGTGACCTTGAAAGACAGAGTCAAGACATGCTTCTGAAATGAATGATTGCTGATTAGTGATATCCCAAACTCTGCGAGAATGGAAATACATAGTCATCGTAGTCAAGCATTCAAGTTCCATAGTAAAAGTGTCTCAGGCAAACGGTATTTTGCGGTGAATTTTGAGCCGTGTGGAAATGCATCATGAAGCCAAAAATTCAACGAAAACATTATCACGCAACGATATCTTCACGTCTTTTTATCTTCACTATACGAAAGAATATACATTTTTGAGTATGTATGGGGAATTTCTTGTTAATTTACATATATAAAAATCAAAATGTCTGTACGTATGTATGTATGTATGTATGTATGTATGTAACGCGTCAGTCACGCTTGGCGGGTTATTGCTCAGGAACGGTGCGGGCTACGGGGGTGAAATTTTGGGCGCAAGTCAGACGCGTGCATCTGTTTGTTGTATTAAATTTTGAAAGAGGTGGGTGCCGTGGTTTGCACGTGGCGGGCGCATCTTTGCGGAATTTTGGGCCGCGGCCGGCGCCGAGCAGACGGCACGCGCCTTAGGCTCAGTTTCTTCGCTGCAAAACTGAGGGAAATCAGAGCCGGCAGGTCACTGACCTTTGGCAATGAATACCGGAACAGAGCACCGCCGGCCAGAGGAGACGCCAACTTTATTCTGGCCATTACTCGGCCGCTACTGGGCCGATTTTATTGAAAATTGATTTATTACGCTGCACGTAATGCTGTCCCTCTTTACGCTGCGCGTAATGCTGTCCCTCTAGTTTACATATATAAAAATCAAAACGTCTGTACGTATGTATGTATGTATGTATGTAACGCGTCAGTCACGCTTGGCGGGCTATTGCTCCGGAACGGTGCGGGCTACGGGGGTGAAATTTTGGACTTAAGTCGGACGCGTGCATCTGTTTGTTGTATTAAATTTTGGTGGGGTTGCGCTCGGTAGTTTGCACGTGGCGGGCGCATCTTTGCCGCATTTTGGGCCGCGGCCGGCGCCGATCAGAGAGCACGCGCATTATCCTCAGTTTCTTCGCTTGCCAAACTGAGCGAAATCAGAGCCGGCAGGTCGTTGACCTTTGGCAATGAATACCGGAACAGGGCACCGCCGGCCAAGAGGAGAAGCCAAATTTATTCTGGCCATAACTCGGCCGCTACTGGGCCGATTTTATTAAAAATTGATTCATTACGCTGTGCGTAATGCTGTCCCTCTTTACGCTGCGCGTAATGCTGTCCCTCTAGTTTACATATATAAAAATCGAAATGTCTGTACGTATGTATGTATGTATGTAACGCGTCAGTCACGCTTGGCGGGCTATTGCTCCGGAACGGTGCGGGCTACGGGGGTGAAATTTTCTACGCAAGTCGGACGCGTGCATCTGTTTGTCGTATTAAATTTTGGTGGGGGTGCGCTCGGTGGTTTGCACGTGGCGGGCGCATCTTTGCGGGATTTTGGGCCGCGGCCGTCGCCGATCAGAGAGCACGCGCATTATCCTCAGTTTCTTCGCTTGCCAAACTGAGCGAAACCAGAGCCGGAAGGTCACTGACCTTTGGCAATGAATACCGGAACAGAGCACCGCCGGCCAAGAGGAGACGCCAAATTTATTCTACACATAACTCGGCCGCTACTGGGCCGATTTTAATGAAAATTTATTCATTACGCTGCGCGTAATGCTGTCCCTCTAGTTCACATATATAAAAATCAAAACGTCTGTACGTATGTATGTATGTATGTATGTATGTAACGCGTCAGTCACGCTTGGCGGGCTATTGCTCTGGAACGGTGCGGGCTACGGGGGTGAAATTTTCGACGTAAGTCGGACGCGTGCATCTGTTTGTTGTATTAAATTTTGGAAGGGGTGGGTTCGGTGGTTTGCACGTGGCGGGCGCATCTTTGCCGCATGTTGGGCCGCGGCCGGCGCCGAGCAGAGAGCACGCGCATTAGCCTCAGTTTCTTCGCTTGCCAAACTGAGCGAAATCAGAGCCGGAAGGTCACTGACCTTTGGCAATGAATACCGGAACAGAGCACCGCCGGCCAGGAGGAGACGCCAAATTTATTCTGGTAATAACTCGGCCGCTACTGGGCCGATTTTAATAAAAATTGATTTATTACGCTGCGCGTAATGCTGTCCCTCTAGTTTACATATATAAAAATCAAAATGTCCGTATGAAACGCGTCAGTCACGCTTGGCGGGCTATTGCTCCGGAACGGTGCGGGCTACGGGGGTGAAATTTTCGACGTAAGTCGGACGCGTGCATCTGTTTGTTGTATTAAACTTTGGAGGGGGTGCGCTCGGCGGTTTGCACGTGGCGGGCGCATCTTTGCGGGATTTTGGGCCGCGGCCGGCGCCGAGCAGACGGCACGCGCCTTAGGCTCAGTTTCTTCGCTTGCAAAACTGGGTGAAATCAGAGCTGGAAGGTCACTGACCTTTGGCAATGAATACCGGAACAAGGCACCGCCGGCCAGAAGGAGACGCCAAATTTATTCTGGTCATAACTCGGCCGCTACTGGGCCGATTTTAATGAAAATTGATTCATTACGCTGCGCGTAATGCTCGGCACCTAGTCCAATAATAAATATGGCAGTTAGAGACCTGCTAAGAGTAACATGTCGCCGGCTGAGGCGGGATCGGCCAACGCGGGAAAGGCAGCAATCACAATTTTGTGTTTACACGTTCATATTTCAATTGTTTACCAACCGATTTTCACAATTCTTACACCATAAGATTGCCTGTACAATTTTTAGTCTTCTCACAAAATTTGACGCGAATCGAACGTTATCAGCGGTAAGGAGCGCGATGTAAAGACGGAACCGTTCCGTTCCGTCCCGGCACAGTCTACAATCAGGCGGCGGCTAGCGGTCGGCGCCGGCTGCCGAGTCGCCGCGTCGCCGCGGCGACAGGATGTTCACTTTACACCGCTATTACTAGACCAGTTGTGAACCGATTTTCTTCTTGCTTGCACGATGAGATGTGAAATTCCATTTTGGACAGGTAGCTATAAATAATTTCGCATTAATACTATGAGATATTGGCGAAAAACAGGAGGGGTGGGGCGAAATTCACTCTTCCCCCTCCACTGCGCGTGCTAACATTCGTTTGCATATGTGCCATTTTCTTCAAAACTTATGAATGGCCCACTCTAATTTTTTCATAGGTTGTTAAGAATATAGTAGACAATAAAATATATGAAAATTAGCCAAATCGAAGGTGACGTGTTTTTTTGCTATTTCAATTTTTGTGCTTAAGAACAGAGTTAAGCAAATTTCAAGGTCATATATTTAAGTAGGTGCAATTCTAAACAAATGCTTAAGAAATTACCTAAACAGTAAGGTTTATTTCATTCAAATCAAACAAGTACAACCAAAGTTATGGTCTATTTAATGGAATAACCTTCTGTTCAAAATTCTAAAAATTGCCAAAAGTTACCAAAAACACTTGAATATATTTCGGAGGCGTTCCTTCATCGGTTCAAGTGATAAACATTTATAGCGCCACATTTGCCGTTAACATATCTGATCCATGTTTTTTAAATATAAATCTCGCGTCTAGGTTGAGATGTGTCTTCTAATTTACATCGACAGAATTACCTTTACAGCGTACGAACAAAATTAGCTCCTACACTTAACAGGTTAATAGGTCATAATGTTGAAACTATTCACACTTACAATGTTAATAGGTTACAATATAGGGGGAGAGAAAGCGGGCAGGGATGAGGGGGGGGGGAGAATTCTAGGCAGGTCACATCAGTACTATGCCTACCAAAAGTAAACACCGCTGCCTGACAGGATAAATAAGTATGCAAACGAATGAATGACTTGAATGAATGCACGAATGAATGAAGTATGAAAGAGAGGGGCATAAGCATATTATAGGTGAGCAGTCGAATAAGAGAGAGAGAGAGAGAGAGAGAGAGAGAGAGAGAGAGAGAGAGAGAGAGAGAGAGAGAGAGAGAGAGAGAGAGAGAGAGAGAGAGAGAGAGAGAGAGAGAGAGAGAGAGAGAGAGAAATACACACAATAATAATCGCTTCACATAAGAAGTGTGTCTGTGTGGGAGGGGGGGGGGGTCGTTCAACAAATCGAAACACGTCTTATACCAGAGCCTATGATCAATAACCGTGTGGTATTCTAGCTCCTACCGGGGACCCGTAACGGACACCACTACTTGACGGTTTACACGATCGTCCATGATGCCACGTTTGTGTTGAGTGCTGGTCGCTCGTCTCTAATATGAAGAGATTCAGCAATCTTTCTCTCGCGCTCAGTCTTGCACACTTGTATTATTGCAGCTGTCACGTGTGATGGGCTCGGTTGTATGCCACGGTGATCTTCCCGGAAATGGTCCCCGAGATGTGAATCTCTGCGTTGGTTTTTCGCGTCTCGTAAATGTTCAATGTTCATTGTACCGGAGTCGCACCATTCTGCCGGTTTCCCCGATGTATGTCTTCTGACAGAGGGTACACGTCAGTTGGTAGATGACTCCGGATGTGTGACATCGTCCTCGAAGACCCGCCGCGCACGCATGACAGCGAGCTCCTCCCGGGCAGGGTGGGGGTTTGAGGGCTGACCGTACCAGATGTTGTTTGATGGTGTTATCGTTCGTCCAGGCCACTCCCAGATCCTGCTGGCCGCTGCCCCTCACCACCGCCTGTACGGATCTTGTCAGCTGGTCGTCGATGAAGGGGAGAACTAGTCGGGTGATTGATGTTCTGTTCCTTTTCCTTTGGTCTGTGGATTTCATACAGTCCTCAATGGCTCTGTTGATTGTCTTGAGCTTGTATCCATTGTCGGTGAAAAGGTGTGTGATCCGTGCGATGCTACGCTGCCGTGCGTCTTCGCTGCTTGAGAGTTTAAGAGCACGTCGCAGAGATTCACCTCTCGGGGACCATTTCCGGGAAGATCACCGTGGCATACAACCGAGCCCATCACACGTGACAGCTGCAATAATACAAGTGTGCAAGACTGAGCGCGAGAGAAAGATTGCTGAATCTCTTCATATTAGAGACGAGCGACCAGCACTCAACACAAACGTGGCATCATGGACGATCGTGTAAACCGTCAAGTAGTGGTGTCCGTTACGGGTCCCCGGTAGGAGCTAGAATACCACACGGTTATTGATCATAGGCTCTGGTATAAGACGTGTTTCGATTTGTTGAACGACCCCCCCCCCCCTCCCACACAGACACACTTCTTATGTGAAGCGATTATTATTGTGTGTATTTCTCTCTCTCTCTCTCTCTCTCTCTCTCTCTCTCTCTCTCTCTCTCTCTCTCTCTCTCTCTCTCTCTCTCTCTCTCTCTCTCTCTCTCTCTCTCTCTCCCGCTCTCTCTCTCCCGCTCTCTCTCTCTCTCTCTCTCTCTCTCTCTCTCTCTCTCTCTCTCTCTCTCTCTCTCTCTCTCTCTCTCTCTCTCTCTCTCTCTCTCTTATTCGACTGCTCACCTATAATATGCTTATGCCCCTCTCTTTCATACTTCATTCATTCGTGCATTCATTCAAGTCATTCATTCGTTTGCATACTTATTTATCCTGTCAGGCAGCGGTGTTTACTTTTGGTAGGCATAGTACTGATGTGACCTGCCTAGAATTCTCCCCCCCCCCTCATCCCTGCCCGCTTTCTCTCCCCCTATATTGTAACCTATTAACATTGTAAGTGTGAATAGTTTCAACATTATGACCTATTAACCTGTTAAGTGTAGGAGCTAATTTTGTTCGTACGCTGTAAAGGTAATTATGTCGATGTAAATTAGAAGACACATCTCAACCTAGACGCGAGATTTATATTTAAAAAACATGGATCAGATATGTTAACGGCAAATGTGGCGCTATAAATGTTTATCACTTGAACCGATGAAGGAACGCCTCCGAAATATATTCAAGTGTTTTTGGTAACTTTTGGCAATTTTTAGAATTTTGAACAGAAGGTTATTCCATTAAATATATTACATATAATGCTGTTCACCAGAGTGCTTCGTCATTTGATTGCAAAGTTATGGTCGTTCAAAAATATAAAGATGCAACATTTTGTAAAAATTCGATGCCCTATATTTAGAAGACCTGTGGTCAGAATGTGCAAAAAAACATCAATGTAATGTTCGGGGCGACACAGGAACTCGCTCACAAATTTATAATGAAATCGCTGATGGTAAGGTGCAAAACAGCCGATTTTTGTTCGATTTGACGTGGAATGCCCCAACTGGGGAGTGTTCGCTCGGTCGTGGGGATTACCGCTGTGCCAGCCAGCGCCCCCGGCCGCAGGTACACGGGCCTGATCCGCCTCTAAACAGATCCTTCGGTCCGGTGACATGTCCCGAGGGCACGGCCTCGCTTCATGTCCCGGAGCAGCCCTCTGACCTGCCGGGCCCGAGAAATCGGGATAGCCCCAGCGTGCGCACCAGTGCGGTGTCGGTCTGGGGTGCGTGACAGGAAGCGTGCGGTCAAGGCTGTCCCGCGTAGCGGGTGCCGAAAACGATTCGTACCACTGCCGTGTATATGTTGCAGGCACTTTAGAAAATCAGTCATTTTGTAAAATGCCTAGGCATTTTGTAAAATGCCTGATTTTCCAGGCTTTTTGCAAAAAGCCTAGGCATTTTACAAAATGACTGACTCTCCAGTCATTTTGCAAAATGCCTAGGCATTTTACAAAATATCTAGCCATTTTACAAAATGACTGAGCAGTGTGTTGTAGGTACGAGTACTTAATTATATACGTTTTGGTAGCGTGTAGGTCAGTGGTCGGCAGGTCATTCGGGGTCGTGCCCCCTTTTTGGGCGCCAGGCAGGGCCATTACCCCCACCTACCAGACCCCATTGCTGACACAACTAAGTTTACTGAAATTCCATACCGTCCTGGAACTCTTTGGGTATTTGTGCATTTCCAATGCATCAAATTTAAAACATGACACTTCCTCCACAAAACATTTAATGCCTATTGCCTATATCCCAGTAGCGGCGGAACACCTTCAATTAAGGGGGAGGGGGAGCAGTAGCACTGCCGACTTTTGGTCCCATTCTTTCCATGCAACGCCCATAGGGCTGGGCTAATGTTAAAATGCAAAAATCAAAGGGTGCACGGTGCCCCGGAGCCCTCCCCGTTCCGCCGCCTATGCTATATCCCATTTAACCCTTGTACGTATAGGGGCGGCGGGTGGTTTTTCGTTAAAAGCTCACGTAAAAGGCATTGGATCACGACCAAATTGTACCCTCGAGCCCATCATTTTTTTTTTCTCACCAGCCCGGAAAATATCATGACCTGAGACCTGTTTTACCAACAGAAAAATAACCTCCTGCCAGAATTTTTGCCTCAAGACCGCTTCACATACGGAGCGTAAACGCGATGGGCTCGTAAGCGGATACCGGATACCGTAAGCTTTACCGTTTACGCTCCATATGTGAAACGATCTTTAGGCAAAAATTCCGGCAGGCGGCTATTTTTCTGTTGGTAAAACTGGCCTCTGGACCCATAATGACCGTTGGCTTATGAGCTTTTTCTGGAGATCATCTTGAGCCATAAAATCTCACTTCAAGAAGTTATAGCGGGTCCCGATTTTCTCGACACTTATCATTGCCCTCTTGAATGAGACGGAATGACCAAGTTCGTTGACCAAGCACGTTAACTAACGAACTGACCAAGGACCTTAAAAATGGGCAGCAGCGGCTTCCTATGGTCACGGGTAGCACGCTCGTCTTTTTTATACACAGCTCCATATCAGAGTCCGAGAGGCCGCGGGGGTCCGATCGACTCCTCCCCCTTACGTTAGCGGCTGTTGAAACGCCAACAGACGGGCGACGGTTAAAAGTTGCAGCTGCTTTTGAACGACTGTACGGAGGGGTGAGATGGTGAGGCGAGCAGGTACGTGAAAATTGGTATCTAATCAATGTGTGCTGTGCCTTTGGCCTGGGCTAATCTTTGAACCCTGGGATGCAACAGTCACGATGGCTCCATCACTGGAGCTACAAGCTCTAAAAAGATAGGCTTTCTCAGAATCCCTCATTACCCCCACCGAAAGGGCTCCATTACCCCCAAAGGGGGCATGCCCCACCATTTGCCGACCCCTGATTTATAGAAAGAACACCTTCCAAATTTTTTGCATACTTCTTAACAATGAGCCAAATATTGTTTTAAAGAAATAAAAATTCAAAAAAAAATTGCTCCCAAAGTCCAAAAAATACAAATGAAAGAAAACTCGATACGTCATATATCAAAAATAGTGTATTTTTCGAAATCTCAAAAATACATATTAATCTCTGTTTCATTGCAAGTTCAATGTTATATAACATCTGGCATTTGAATTATCCGTCTTAGAGTTAGGTACAGCCCGCCAAACTTAGCGCTGCAAAGCAAGATCCAAAAAATGTTATACACCATAACTCAAAAAATACTTATCTGATAAGCCTGAAATTGTTAAAAGTGGATTCAGAGCCCCTGATTACCCCTGAGACCAATTCTCGTCAAATTCCGAGAGATGAGGGTGTCAAATTGGAAAAAAGTGGTACGATCTATCGTGGAATGCCCCAGCTATCTTCATGGCTTAGTAGAGTAGTGTGCCGAGTGTACTCTACTCGTAATCTATGGGTCGCGGGCTCGCGGCCGGTCAGCCTAAAGTGTTTTAGCACGCATTCGTTTCCAGTAGCATCTGGCCAGCTGGCAACTGTCGTGAGGGCTTATGTTCGTTTCTAAATAGTATTTGGCTAGCCTCCAACTGTGTGAGGGCTATACATATTTACGAGTGTTTGATTAGGTCAGGTTAGGTCTGCTTTGGATAAGTTAGGTCAGAAAGAAGCAACTCCTGGTAGCGCCTCTCCTTGGTTGCTAAAACGAAGCAAGCGAATTCCGGATATTACGAAGTCCGGAAGACAGCTATGCAAACCCGCCCATTCTGGATTTTTTTTGTGATATAGCTTATGTAAAGGAGAATAAAATGTGTAAAAATCCGCAATATCGAGGGGTATCCATTTTTCTCAAATTCAAAATTTGGTATTTGATTTTTAATTAAGTTCACTAATTAGTTTATGACGTCATCACCTTCATCCTCAAATTAAAGCCTGGTCCATTTCCTTCATTTCAAACTTTAATACAATGCGATATGTCTAAAACTTTCAAAGTTATGACACTTTAAAAATGATAATGTGCCTCGCCTAAGTCAATATTTGATGAACTGTATCTCGGAAACGTGACGTCATATCTTACAAAACTTGTCTCCCTTCTTTTCACATGTACCTTGAATTGTAGATGAATGAACAGTTTCACAAGTTTCGGAAAAATCGGAGGAGGTGAGATTCAAAACTATAATTTTTGTCCCACTTAGCGTGGAATGTCGGATGTCCCCTTTATGTCGCTGTCCGCTGAGGTCATATCACGTCATGAAAGATCCCCAGCAGTTTTTTTTTTTTTGACAATAGCTCATAGAGACATGCTAAAGTGATGAGAACACGTCAGACGTGTCCAGCAGGGCTGCGGAGTCGATGGATTTTCGGCGACTCCGACTCCGGCTTTCAAAAACCAGCTCCGACTCCGGGCAGAATTGTCGACTCCGACCGACTCCAACTCCCGACTCCAACTCCGCAGACCTAGCAGGGCTGCGGAGTCGACAGATTTTCGGCGACTCCGACTCCGACTCCGGCTCGGGTTTCTAAAATCGACTCCGACTCCGACCCCGGTCACAACTGTCGACTCCGACCGACTCCGACTCCGCAGCCCTGGTGTCCAACGGTCCAGCTCTACGATACGAATCGACTGATATGCAACATGACCTTTTCCGGTCAGGTCATGACCTAGACCTAAGGTATAAATGACCGTCAAATTAATTATAGTTCATTCGACGCGTCTCCACGAAAGGAACACGATGCTGGCAAAATGAACGTCGTCACTATCTTGAGTCAAAAGTTATTACCGATAAGCGTTTTTCATAAAAAGCTGCTATTTTGGGAGATCTTGCCCTCTGGAGGCTTAACCGTTGATCTTGGGTCAAATATGTAAAAAAAAAAAAACTCGGAAAGGTGTGTAAAAGGGCTATCGAATGCACATTTCCGCGGCGCTGTAGCCCTATTGGTTCCCGAGTTCGCCGTTGGCGGTTTCCAAAATGGTTGAAATGGACTAAATTTGACCTCTGGGCTCTGATGACCTCTGGCGACCTGACCCAAAAAAGTGACCGAAGTGTTTCCGTTATTATTTTTGACGCTTTTTCGAATGCCGCTTACCGCGTGTCGATACGTGGCCCAGGAGCCGAGTTAGACAGGGAGGGGGGGGTTGTTCAGAGTCGACACCCCCCACCCGGCCGGGCGCGGAAGTCGCGGAGCACCGGCCCGGCGCGGGTTAAGCTTATCCAATTTGACTTACACAGAAATGATATCCCAGATTTATCCTACCTACATGTGCCGGTTCGCGAAGTGCGCACAGACGAGGTTTTGTCGCAATTGCATTGTTTGCAAATTGCAATCTGGCCCTTCTGAACTTACCTACTACAGTTGGCTCGAGGTCGACAAACACCGCGCGTGGAACGTGTTTTCCAGCGCCAGTCTCGCTGAAGAAAGTGTTGAAGCTGTCATCTCCTCCGCCGACTGTTTTATCCGAGGGCATCTGCCCGTCCGGCTGGATGCCATGCTCCAGGCAGTACAGCTCCCAACAGGCGTTGCCGATCTGCACACCGGCCTGTCCCACGTGGATGGAAATGCATTCACGCTGCAATGCAAATGGGACAAAATATTAGCTCAGGAGTTATTCACCAAAACAAGCATACAAGGTGAAGCATGAGCAAAAAGCAATCGCCATACTATCGCCTATAATCGGCACATTGACACAGGCATCGTAAAAGCGAAAAAGGTCTGTGGCAGAACTATATAACTTACCATATTTCAGTAGAAAGAATACGAAATCACAAGATAATCACCAAAAAACCACAGGCGGACGCCACAGTCACCACGATGAGCTACGAGCGCGGCGAATGATCTGGAATGATCCGGAATCGAATTTCAGACGCCGCGTGCATTGCTCTGTTGCTATGGTAACAAACGGTCACTAGCAATTGCATGGTGTAATTGGTGGAAATTTCGCGCGCTGTCGGGAGCATCAAATGTGAAGGATTTACTTCCCCGATAATTGCCAAAACTCGCCAAAACTAATGCTGTACAAATATATACTTTATTATATAATATACTATATAAGTATATTATATATACTTATCTTTTCTAATTTGAAACTGTTTGAAAAAGACCTGTGGTCGAAATATTACATTTTTCAAATAAAGTATATATTTGTACAGCATTAGTTTTGGCAATTATCGAGGAAATAAGGTCATGTTTTTACATTTTCTACTATTTATGAACATGTTCCTCGCACAAGCACTAACCTCATTAAAGGATTTACTTCCCCTACACCTGTAGGACCTGTAGTTTCGCTATACCTATTTATATACACTGTGGCAGGTGGCTATACCACACTGTGGCTATACCTATATCAGGGGTCGGCAACCTTTTTTGGGTGCGGGCCGGATATGAGATTAGATGACCCACGTATAGTATACATAATACACATGCACTCGTAGAGGATTGGCCAGCCAATGCAGGTGAAGCTCACAGTGTCGAACTGCTCCAGAGTCCAGACAGCGGCGCTGCGTTTTACTGCACTTCTCTGCATGACCCTAAATATCGTCACGGTCAGGGGCGCGGGAACTACTTTCCGACTGGGGGGAGGGGGGCACACCATAATAGAGATCAACTGTAGTATTTAGTGGCCTTATGTCACCCGTCAGTGCTGCCGTCTGGCGGGTGACCTTGGAGGGCCGAGCGGCCAGGGTCAGGGACGAGGGCAGTCTTGGTGCGGAGCTCGCGGTGGACGCTCGGCTGCGGTGTTGTTGTGCGTTATGTCGTTTTATTAATAACCGTCTTGACTTCGTGTGTTCTGCCAATACACGGCAAGACAGTACATCAACCTAGGGTCTACCCCCAAATCTAGTTTTCTCACCGGTTTTAGGCCACTTATTTTTCATCCCTCGGCTTTTTCAACAAACAAGAAAACATTTGCAAAAAAAGTGTGGCATTCCGTCTCAAAGCTGTGGGGGCACCGCCCCCACGGCCCCAGAGTTGGGGGGGGGCAAGCTGCCCCCACTGCCCTCCCCCCCCAGCCGGCTCCCGCGCCTATGGTCACGGTCATAACTGCAGTCGCGGGTCTGTCTTCACATTGTCCAAAGTGTCGATGGTCAGACGCACCATACATTTCCAGAGTCGCTAGAGATTAATCCAGTCCCTGTCTGTCTGTGTCAGACCCTCTAGCAGCGACTCTTGCATCATCTGCATCAGGCTGGTCGTGGTGTGACCTACAACAACTGTTGCTTCAATTGCTAGAATGGCAATCTTAGAATCCTTCAATCCTACCACGGCAAAAATGAACTCCAGTGATGACACAAACACAGCCTCGGCTTTTGTCAGATTCTTGCATTGTACGCTAACTAAGTAAATACAGCCTAAATCTCAGCGCTTGCCACTTACAGACAGTCGATTGCTGTAAGCGTTCCATTTGATGATACCCCTCGATTAGATACTAACTAGTCCTGATATTGGCGCTCGCTTATAACTTGACCAAAGACATCTCCCTACCTACCAGTGAGTTGCACACCATGTGTAAAATTGATGTGGGAATAGTCACGCAAAAATTTCGGGGCGCTACGCACCGCGGTTTTTCCGTTATTCACGAAAAATCTCAGGGGGCAGATATCCGATCCCACGTTGGTGCGCGATTTAACGCTCTTTTTACTCTTTATTGTTGGAAGAATTTACGAGTAGAACAGAAGTTTACCGTGGTCACATTGCAATATGAAGAGTAAACTCAAAACTGCATTAACATTTGGCAATGAAGTGTCAGAAATGGTCCAAATGACGTGTACGGTCAGACTTGATAACGCATGGCCCAACCCCCCCCCCCAGAAGCGGCGGAACACATTCAATTAGGGGGGGGGGCACCAGTAGCGGCGGAACACCTTCATCTGATGAAGCCTGATGAAGAAGGGGGGGGGGGCACTGTCGACTTCAGGTCCCATTCTTTCCATGCAACGCCCATAGGGCTAATGTTAAAATGCCAAAAGCAAAGGGGGGCACGGTGCCCAGGTGCCCTCCCCGTTCCGCCGCCTATGGGGGGGCAGTGGGCACTGCCGACTTTTGGTCCCATTCCTTCCATGCAACGCCCACAGAGCTAATGTTAACCCGCGCCCCAGTGGCGGTCTCAGCCAACTTCGCCCTAGTGGGGGGGGGGGGGGGGGGCATATGTTACCACCCACCTCTAACTCAAAAACTAAGAGTGATAGAAAGACGCGGTAAAAAGCAGTCGATAGCTCTCACTGCGTACGTACGTTTGAAAGTATTTCGGTCATTTTTCATCTTAGAGCAATATTGGGGTCACCAGAGGTCATCAAAGGTCAAAATTTGCCAATGGTCATTATATTTTTCAGAAAACATGCCGTTATCTCAGGAACTATAGGTAGCTAGAAAAACGAATGGAAAAGCAATCGATAGCTCTTATTCTTCTTTTGATAAGGTCCTTATCAAAATTGACCTCAGGTCAACGGTTTAGCCTCCAGAGGGCAAAAACTCCAAAATTAGCTGTTTTTACGAAAAGTGTTTTTCGACAATAACTTTCGACTTCAAAAAGCCACAACCTTTCTATTGCCAGAATCGTGCTCCTCTCGCCGAGACGCGTCGAATGAACTATAATTTGACCTTGAAAGGTCAACTTGAAAATTTGACCTCAGGTTAAGGTCATGACCTGACCGGAAAAGGTCACATTGCATATCAGTCGATGCGTCTCGGCAAGACAAACACAATGAGACCGTCCCCAGCGTTCTATCTCTTTCCAATCGCGAGTTATTGTCAAAAAGCTGTTTGTTGCCTCAAATGACCTCGGATGACCTTTCTAGAGGCTATCAGCAAAAATGACACCGTGGTGACACCGTGGTCATCACGAGTGGTCCAAATCATTGTGTTTCTGAAATATTTGGACTGTTCCTATGCGTACACACGGATCTAGAGGCATTTTCATTTTTCTCCATTGACTTGTAATGGAAAGGTCACGCCACTGACCTGACCTTAGGTCACGGATATAAAAATCCGAGATATACAAATTGTAGGCGCCCATAACATCATGCAATCCACCAAGTTTAAAACCTTTCTGACAAACACAGTGCAGGCTGGACATGATTGCAAACTTTTTTAGGCTTGGTCAGTTAACTTGACCTGGTGACCTGACCTGACATGACCTGGGGTCAAAAATTTCACACGTTGTCCAAAATTGATGTACCAAAAGCTACCCCAAGCGGCGCGGCGCTACGCGCCGCGGTTTTTTATTCACACGCAAAAAACGCGACAGGGTGGTAACATATGCCCCCCCCCTGGGGCGAAGGTTAAAATTCCCAAATCAAAGGGGGCACGGTGCCCCAGTGCCCTCCCCGTTCCACCGCCTATGTCCCCCCCCACACTCGACTTGAAAGTCGTTCCTACGCCACTGAGGCTTCATCAGATGCGCTTGACTTCCTTACAATATACCTTCTTGTATTTAGTGGTCAAAGCTTATTAGCAATGCGGCTTTTGCGCCGCATATCACCGCAAATGCCGGATGCATCGCATATTTACGTCTGGACAACGAGTTGCGGGGAAAAGTGCTGATTGTGTTGCAGTTTTAGGAGCCGGTGATTAGGCTGGATTTTTGGGTTACTTTTTCGTTCCGATTCATGTATTTCATAGTGTTTGGCTTTTGAATATTTTAGTTCTTTCAGATAAATATTACTTGCCTTACAACTTTTGTGAAAACGTTTCATTTTTTTTATAAGCCGACGTTCAGAGTCCTAAAAATGCATCAGCACTACAATCATTGTAAACAAACAAATGGAGCACCACTTGGCTCTGTTCCAAGGCCATTTTTTAGTTTATCTGGCGGTTTTCTTGCTCTTGTACGTCGTTTTGTTGGATGTTTTGAACCCCTTAAGATTGACTTATATCATATTTAAGAAGCATGTTGACTGAAAACAATCTGAAGTATCCAGGAGGCTGACAGAGGTCCTGATTACTGAGCAATATCAATATCAAGTTGAACAAGTTATGAAATTTTGGTTGATAAACGCAAGTTGATCGGGCTCATATATCAGCAAGAAAAAATAAAATTATAAGAGCTTATTGTCCAAAAACAAGCTATAATATTGCAGACCTTGGAGCAATACTGAAGAGCACGCTGAGCAGGATCATGCCAGAAAATGTTGAATCGATGAGTGCATATTGATGTATTGGTATGAATATTGAATGATAACTTACAACAGCAAGATAAATTAGTGCTAACTATCAAGTTAAAATCTAGAATGAATGGACTTGGGCAGTTTTACTATGCTTAGATGCTATGCAGATTGTAATGTGCATCAGGTACTCAGTGTCTGGCAAATGAAACATGTGATCATTCCATTGCTACTGGAGGAGAAAGCTTGGATCACTAAATCCACTTTATGTTGATTTTGATGTTAATCATCATCACTGTATTTCTTGAAAAAAGGATTGTAGTAAAATTGTTAATGTGACAATCCATGCAACGATGTGATCATATTATGTGTTCATAGTCATTCGTGATAGTCATTATTGGTCCAATATACAATGGCAAAGCTCTCAGTCTCAGTGTTTCTTCCTGTGGATGGCCAGCAGTGACTCAGAGCTTAGAAGTATTAGTTTTCTTCACAGGGCTGGGATAAAAAGTACTGAGGGTAATCTTCCACCAAGGAACTCTACTTTGACATGGTATGAGATGTAGGCACAAGTAGGTAGGTGCTCAGTTCCTATAGTCAGTAGTTGTGTATGTTTAGTCGGGTTAGCTTAGATCAGATTGTTAGTTTTTTAATTTGCCAAATGTCCATAAAAATGTGACCTGAGCAATGAGCATACCTGAACCTGACTAACATGACAGCTGACCTAACCTCAATCATCACACATATTTGCAGCCTACCCAAGACCTGCATGGCAGTAGCACCCAGTTATAGGTAGGTACTCACTACTCACCCTAACTCAATCTTACCTGCTAACCTTCAACTTGCCAAAAGTTAGCTCACATTGCCAAGCTGTGTCCAGGGAAACAGTCAACTGAGGAACTGGCTCATTGGGTGGCTGGTGTGAGTCTGTGCATTTAAAGTGTTTCTTCTCTGAAGCTGCTCTGCACTGCTGTATGTCATGTTAGATGCTCAGAAAATGTGGGGAATGATTACTAAGCTACTTTAGTGCTTTGTTAATGCTCGAGACATGAACAAGTACAGATCCTGCAGGGTACAGCTATGAGTTAGGTGCTAGGTGAGTATGTTATGTGAATGTGCTGTTCCCTGTTTGACCGTAAGTATACAAACAAGCACAGGGTCACAGTTATATTCAATCTCCACATAAACATATGTACAACAAAAACAGCCATATAGCCTAACTCCGAACACACCACAGATAACTTAAGCCTTTGAAGGCACAAAAATGTTTTGATTAACAGGACAGGTTTACAATATATCCTCTGTCCTTGGGGGATCTTGCTGCCAAGTTGAGCTATGATGACTGAACTTCAGGATTGATCAATCTTTTGTTAGCCACTGCTTATATACGAGAAAGACCAAATGCTTGTTTGTTTTGATTTACAGGACATGTATACAATAAATCCTCTGTCCTTGGGGGATCTTGCTGCCAAGTTGAGGTACGATGACTGAACTTCAGGATTGATCAACCTTTTCTTAGCCACTGCTTATAAACGAGAAAGACCAAATGCTTGTTTGTAAACTGCGTTGAAAATTTAATGATCCACCTTCAATTCTGACATGAAGGCACAAATGGAATAGTTCCCTCTCCTTTTGGAATACACAAAGCAAAATATTTAATAAATTTTAGTGGATGGACAAGAGCAATTAGCATAGCTTTCCCTCAAGTTAGGTAACTTCGGGCACTCTGTTGATGAATTACACTGACGCTTATTCGCTTCATATTTTGTAACAAACGCGCTAAAACTGCAATATAACAGCACTATATGCTTCTTGACAAAATGCAATAGTATTAGAAATTTAGCCCTGATGGCATTCATTCTTGTAAGAAACGTAATTACAAAATATTTTGTAGTAACTATTAAATTCCGGCCGAAAACAGTGCACGGTTTAAAAAGAATCATTCCAATGACGGTCCATTCTTGCGGTCCTGAAATCGCCACTATTTCCGGCCTCTCCAACGCAACTCGTTGTCCAGACGTAAATATGCGGATGCATCACATGTTTTGAAAACTGTTGTTTAGTTACTAGAAAATAATGCAAAAATTACTGCAGAAATCTTGCTCGAACGTCATTGTAATATTGCCAGTCACGCCACAATCGATCCCAGGGTTATATCAGTGCTTTAATAAACATGGTTGTTCTATATATACCCTGGTGGTAATATCCGTAATATCCAAGATACCATATCCTTCCGGCTTCCGCACTCTTCGGGCAGCTACTTTCTGTCTGACGTCACTGGACCGATTTATGTGCTGTTGGACATATTTGACGATATGTATAAAGCAGCCTTGGAGCGCGACAAACATTTCACATTTGTTGTGATGCGAATCAGAATGGCGTGTGGGTGGTGTTGGGTTGGTGCGGTTGGTGTGTCTGATTGATTGGATCTGTCAGTTCGTTGGGCACGCGCAACGCGCTGGGGGCAAGTGAATTGATGTCATTTATGTATGACAACCTGTGGAGGGAGGTTATGATAGCTAAGTCTAAGTGCCAGTGTAAGTATGTAGGTATAAATTCTTAATAGCATTGGTATTGGTATCCTGACATATTCCTTGCTATTCTGAATCATATTTCAATTATTTCAATTCAGGGTTTCACTGCAAATTGAGAAACAAATGGATTAGGGTGTTGGGTGCATGGGAAAATGAAATTGCCAGCATTGTCAGAGTCCAGCCTCAACATTGTCTACCTACTTACTCACTTTTAATTTGTTTTCAGATGCCCATTGAGCCATAGTTTCCATCTGTGCAGCTGAAGCACTAGGACAGGAGACTGGTAGCACCCTAAATTAGCCACCAGTGAAGACATGAAGAAGTTCAGCTTTAAGGAAATGCTGGATGGCCTGCTGGGTTCTACGCCAGCCCCAGCCCAGCTGCAGCAGCAGTTTCCGGAGAAACTGGATGTCAAGGATTTCCAGGCCATGAATGTGAGTAAAATAGTTCAACTTCAGTGCTACCTACTATTGTTGGGATAGGAATCTGATCTCACCGGGAGACAAATAGTTGGGTGCTCATTATGCTCATTGCTCAAGCTCATTACTTGACGCAAAATAATGGCATTTTTTTTTTTTGGTTTGTGGAAAAAATATCCACCGCATCGAGGTGCCCGTGTCTGATAAGCATTTTTTTTTTCTACGCCGCCACCCATGAATAGGTGACCAGGAGTGCGCCCTCCCTCTATCCCAGCGACACACAGAACCTTACGTTAACACCAGACCAAACTTAATATGACAAGTCGCGGCACTCCCTGCTAAGAGTAAGGAAAAAACAAAAGAAAGCAAATAGCTGTGGAGTGAGCATGCTGTTAAATAACCGCAGGTTGTTTGAAAAGACAAACACTATTCGTTAGAATTGTGTTTTTCTATTGAAAAACAACCGGAGCGGTCCTTCTCCGGGCTATGTTTTGCAAGTCTGGCAGCGAATCGAGACATCTTGATTGGGGCCTAGACGAAATGTACAATCTTCGTAAAAAGTTCAGTGTATGGGCTCCCGGAGGCGATCTACCTTATGGCACCGGTCGCTACTCGCTTAAAACCTCGTGGCACGTGGCACGTGCGATTCCATTTTCCCCATGTTAAGTCAACGGGGTTTTGGACACTTTTTGCGCGATCGCCAATGGCGGGAAAACGAGCCAAGAAGGAGGTGGTTTTCTTCCCAGCATTTTATGGCAAACACGTTTGGGTACACGCCAGTGTGCGCTGTATACCCCTCAGAATCTCGGAACGTGTCTTTGCACGAGATCAAAGTTGGAATTTTGCTGTGTCCCATGTTAAGTCAATGGACGGCGATGTCGAGACTTTGCAGAGACATTTTCATTCGATCTTTGTACAAAATTTTAGAGATAGATTTCGCCCAAACTCTGATATCTTGTAGAGGAAAGAGCGTAGTACATGCTGGTATGCTTCGTTAAGCTGGCAGAAATCGTTTTTTCTTATAAAGTTTATTTGAAATTTAAATTTTTTAACATGGAAAGTCAATGGGAGCGTCTTTGTTGCTTAATAACTTTTTACGTTGCAGATGTATCAAAGTGAAAAGTTAATAAAATATACAACTTTCGATGCTCTTTCCAACAATGTATAGAACGTCACTGCACGATGCGCCGTTTCTAAGAAAAGTTGTAAAAAAGCAGGGCTCGACTGTGACTTGAACCCAACCACATTAAAATATACGAACAGGTGACGGGGATACCTCCCGTGTGCGGATGCGACACTGATTATTGCTAAATATTAGCAGTCGGCCGCCGTGGGGGCGCCTTTACAAACCTTATATCTCTGCAACCACTGGACCGATTCACTCGCGCTCTTTTGTGTGGGATAATTTCTTCCTTTCCCAAACGTAGTGTGCTACTCTCGATGCGTATGGGTGACCCCTAATGCACGTGCCACGTGCAAAACGAAGAGGTGTCAGTTCGGTAGCAAGTGTAATAACTCTAGTTATTTTGCCGAATACGCTGATCCTTAGCATGGATGTAGGCACCCGCCCCGCAATGCATTTCCATGTGTCACGGTTGGGGTGCCGCTGCACGTGCGCACGGGCAGGGTGACGCTTCCAGATCTGGAGAACGGCTGGGCCGATTGTGATCAAAGTTGGCACACCGCTAGGGCTCGGCGAGTAGGGTGCCGTGCACAAGTCAGATGGGTCCCAGTTTGCACGTGCGCACGTGCAGGCTGACGCTTCCATATCTCAAGAACGGCTGGACCGACTGTGCTCAAATTTGGCATACCACTAGAGACTAGTTAGTAGGGTGTACCCAGTTTGCACGTGCGCACGTGCAGGCTGACGCTTCCATATCTCAAGAACGGCTGGACCGACTGTGCTCAAATTTGGCATACCACTAGAGACTAGTTAGTAACCGCAGGTTGTTTGAAAAGACAAACACTATTCGTTAGAATTGTGTTTTTCTATTGAAAAACAACCGGAGCGGTCCTTCTCCGGGCTATGTTTTGCAAGTCTGGCAGCGAATCGAGACATCTTGATTGGGGCCTAGACGAAATGTACAATCTTCGTAAAAAGTTCAGTGTATGGGCTCCCGGAGGCGATCTACCTTATGGCACCGGTCGCTACTCGCTTAAAACCTCGTGGCACGTGGCACGTGCGATTCCATTTTCCCCATGTTAAGTCAACGGGGTTTTGGACACTTTTTGCGCGATCGCCAATGGCGGGAAAACGAGCCAAGAAGGAGGTGGTTTTCTTCCCAGCATTTTATGGCAAACACGTTTGGGTACACGCCAGTGTGCGCTGTATACCCCTCAGAATCTCGGAACGTGTCTTTGCACGAGATCAAAGTTGGAATTTTGCTGTGTCCCATGTTAAGTCAATGGACGGCGATGTCGAGACTTTGCAGAGACATTTTCATTCGATCTTTGTACAAAATTTTAGAGATAGATTTCGCCCAAACTCTGATATCTTGTAGAGGAAAGAGCGTAGTACATGCTGGTATGCTTTGTTAAGCTGGCAGAAATCGTTTTTTCTTATAAAGTTTATTTGAAATTTAAATTTTTTAACATGGAAAGTCAATGGGAGCGTCTTTATTCCTCTATAACTTTTAGCTTTAGTAAGATATATAGGTGAAAAGTTAATATAATATACAACTTTTGATGCTCTTTCCACTGATGCATAGGACGTCACTGCACGATGTGCCGTTTTTAAGAAAAGCTGTAAAAAAGCAGGACTCGACTGTGACTTGAACCCAATCACATTAGAGTATACGAACAGGTGACGGCGATACCTCCCGTGTGCGGATGCGACACTGATTATTGCTAAATATTAGCAGTCGGCCGCCTGTGGGTGCCTTTACAAACCTTATATCTCTGCAACCACTGGACCGATTCACTCGCGGTCTTTTGTGTGGGTTAGCTTCTTCCTTTCCCAAACGTAGTGTGCTACTCTCGATGCGTATGGGTGACCCCTAATGCACGTGCCACGTGCAAAACGAAGAGGTGTCAGTTCGGTAGCAAGTGTAATAACTTTGTAGTTATTTTGCCGATTGCGCTGATCCTTGGCATGGATGTAGGCACCCGCCCCGCAATGCATTTCCATGTGTCACGGTTGGGGTGCCGCTGCACGTGCGCACGGGCAGGGTGACGCTTCCAGATCTCGAGAACGCCTGGGCCGATTGTGATCAAAGTTGGCACACCGTTAGGGCTCAGCGAGTAGGGTGCCGTGCACAAGTCAGATGGGACCCAGTTTGCACGTGCGCACGTGCAAGCTGACGCTTCCATATCTCAAGAACGGCTGGACCGGCTGTGCTCAAATTTGGCATACCACTAGAGACTGGTTAATAGGGTGCCGTGCACAAGTCAGTAAGTATGTATTTTCATGTGCCGCGGTTGGGGTGCAGCTGCACGTGCGCACGTGTAGGGGTCGTTTCCCGATCTTGGGAACGGCTGGGCCGAATCAGATTAAATTTGGTACATCGCTAGAAACCGTCGAATAGAGTGCCGTGCACAAGTCAATTGGGACCCAGATAGCACGTGCGCACGTGCAGGGTGTCGCTTCCAGATCTCAAAAACGGCCGGGTCGATTGCACTCAAATTTGGCACACCGCTAGAGACCGGTTATTAGAGTGCAGTGCACGTCAGTTCGTAGCACACCCACTCCGGTCTGCACGTGCAAGACTCATCCTATCGTTTGGCGGCGGGCGTTTTTGCGGCGTTACAGAGGTGCTTGCTCAAACAACCTGCGGTCCCGCGATGCGGAGCCCAGCATCGCAGATGCTGGTAACCGCAGGTTGTTTGAAAAGACAAACACTATTCGTTAGAATTGTGTTTTTCTATTGAAAAACAACCGGAGCGGTCCTTCTCCGGGCTATGTTTTGCAAGTCTGGCAGCGAATCGAGACATCTTGATTGGGGCCTAGACGAAATGTACAATCTTCGTAAAAAGTTCAGTGTATGGGCTCCCGGAGGCGATCTACCTTATGGCACCGGTCGCTACTCGCTTAAAACCTCGTGGCACGTGGCACGTGCGATTCCATTTTCCCCATGTTAAGTCAACGGGGTTTTGGACACTTTTTGCGCGATCGCCAATGGCGGGAAAACGAGCCAAGAAGGAGGTGGTTTTCTTCCCAGCATTTTATGGCAAACACGTTTGGGTACACGCCAGTGTGCGCTGTATACCCCTCAGAATCTCGGAACGTGTCTTTGCACGAGATCAAAGTTGGAATTTTGCTGTGTCCCATGTTAAGTCAATGGACGGCGATGTCGAGACTTTGCAGAGACATTTTCATTCGATCTTTGTACAAAATTTTAGAGATAGATTTCGCCCAAACTCTGATATCTTGTAGAGGAAAGAGCGTAGTACATGCTGGTATGCTTCGTTAAGCTGGCAGAAATCGTTTTTTCTTATAAAGTTTATTTGAAATTTAAATTTTTTAACATGGAAAGTCAATGGGAGCGTCTTTGTTGCTTAATAACTTTTTACGTTGCAGATGTATCAAAGTGAAAAGTTAATAAAATATACAACTTTCGATGCTCTTTCCAACAATGTATAGAACGTCACTGCACGATGCGCCGTTTCTAAGAAAAGTTGTAAAAAAGCAGGGCTCGACTGTGACTTGAACCCAACCACATTAAAATATACGAACAGGTGACGGGGATACCTCCCGTGTGCGGATGCGACACTGATTATTGCTAAATATTAGCAGTCGGCCGCCGTGGGGGCGCCTTTACAAACCTTATATCTCTGCAACCACTGGACCGATTCACTCGCGCTCTTTTGTGTGGGATAATTTCTTCCTTTCCCAAACGTAGTGTGCTACTCTCGATGCGTATGGGTGACCCCTAATGCACGTGCCACGTGCAAAACGAAGAGGTGTCAGTTCGGTAGCAAGTGTAATAACTCTAGTTATTTTGCCGAATACGCTGATCCTTAGCATGGATGTAGGCACCCGCCCCGCAATGCATTTCCATGTGTCACGGTTGGGGTGCCGCTGCACGTGCGCACGGGCAGGGTGACGCTTCCAGATCTGGAGAACGGCTGGGCCGATTGTGATCAAAGTTGGCACACCGCTAGGGCTCGGCGAGTAGGGTGCCGTGCACAAGTCAGATGGGTCCCAGTTTGCACGTGCGCACGTGCAGGCTGACGCTTCCATATCTCAAGAACGGCTGGACCGACTGTGCTCAAATTTGGCATACCACTAGAGACTAGTTAGTAGGGTGTACCCAGTTTGCACGTGCGCACGTGCAGGCTGACGCTTCCATAACCGCAGGTTGTTTGAAAAGACAAACACTATTCGTTAGAATTGTGTTTTTCTATTGAAAAACAACCGGAGCGGTCCGTCTCCGGGCTATGTTTAGCAAGTCTGGCCGCGAATTGGGGCAACTTGACCGGGGCCTAAACGTGCATTGCGATTTTCGTAAAAAGTTCAGTGTATGGGCTCCCGGAGGCGATCTACCTGATGGCACCGGTCGCTACTCGCTTAAAACCTCGTGGCACGTGGCACGTGCGATTCCATTTTCCCCATGTTAAGTCAATGGGGTTTTGAACACTTTTTTGCGCGATCGCGAATAGCGGGAAAACGAGCCAAGAAGGAGGTGGTTTTCTTCCCAGCATTTTATGGCAAACACGTTCAGGTACACGCTAGTGTGCTCCGTATACCCCTCAGAACTTCGTAACGTGTCTTTGCACGAGGTCAAAGTTGAACTTTTTTCGCTCCCCATGTTAAGTCAATGGGCGTTTTTGCAGAGACTTTTTCATTCGCTCATTGTACAAAATTATATGATACGATTTTGTTTAAACTTTCAGGACTTGTTGAGAAAAGACCATAGAACATGTTGTTATGCTTCTTTAAGCTGTGCAAATTCGTTTGTTGTCTTTAGGCTTCTTTAAAAATGAAAAATTTTAACATGGAAAGTCAATGGGAGCGTCTTTGGTGCTTAATAACTTTGTACCTTGAAGACATATTCAAGTGAAAAGTTGATATTTTATACAACTTTTGATGCTCTTTCCAATGATATATACAACTTTATTGCACGTGGTGCCGTTTTTGAGAAATATAGTAAAAAAGCACGACATTACCGAGATTTGAGCTCAGACCTATATCGTTACGGTGTCAGGCGGACACGAGGACAGGTGGCGCCGCCGCCGCCCGCATAGCGGCGGGAATGTGAACTAACCTGTTTACCATCTATGGTATGGTACCATCGGGGGACCGGCCGCCGTCGGCACCATTTCGGGACTTTGCATCGCAATAAAAGGCTTATTTACAATTGAAAATGGACTAGCGAGAGTCGTTATGGAATCAGAATTTGATGCTCTACAAAACTAGGCTATTTTCATTGTGATGGCATCACAGACTACACCGCTAAACCCAATAAAGCAGATTTATGTCGCGTCATCGATGATTACATATAATGTTTCTTTGATATATATGTAGTCGGGTCTTTCAGCTGCGTCCCTCCCCTCCCTCGCCGCGCCGGCGGGTCGGCCATCCGCGGCTTGCCGCCCGCCGGCTGCTGGCCGGTCAGCTGGCCGGTCAGCTGGTCGCCCGCGGCTGTCGGTGCAGTGCGGGATGCCTACTTGCGGGGGGCCGTCGTGGCGGCGGCCCGGGTGGACTGGGCGAGCAGTGAGTTGGGGAGCGCTGCGCTGTCGGTGCTCTAGTTTGTATTGCGTTCGCATGATACGGCTTGAGCCAATACAGAGTGAACTGATTGAGCTGAGCAAGTCTTTATATACATTGAAAAGTAAAGCACTTTTTACTGCATCTACGGTGAGATGCTAGATAAAATTTATGGTCTAATGGTACCCATTACTTAACAATTAAGTGAATCATTTCGTCGCTAAACTCTCGTAAATTCGTATGTCCGCCTCACTATGGAGTTTGGACCGTAACGTATGGCCTTTGCTCAGACAGTATACGAACAGGTGACGGGGATACCTCCCATAGAAGGATGCGACACGATTTTACTGCTAAATAGCGGCCGGCCGCCGTGGGGACGTTTTTGTACGACTTATATCTCGGCAACCACTGGGCTGATACACGTGCGGTTTTTTGTGTGGGGTAGCTTTTTCCCTTCTTTCACATAGTGTGCTACTCTCGATGCATATGGGTGACCCCTAACGCACGTTCCACGTGCAAAGCCAAGAGGTGCCTGTTTTGTAATAAGCGCAATAGCTCGCGGTAATTACTGGGCCGATTGCGCTAAAACTTGGCATGGAGGTAGACACTTTCCAGGCGATGCATTTCCATGTGTCTTGGTAGGGGTGCAACTGCACGTGCGCACGTGCAGGGTGACGCTTCCAGATCTCGAGAACGGCTGGACCGATTGTGTTCAAATTTGGCATAACGCTTGATACCGATCAGTAGGTTGCAGTCATTTAGTATGTATTTCCATGTGCCACGATTGGGGTGCAACTGCACGTGCGCACGTGCAGGGTGACGCTTCCAGATCTCGAGAACGGCCGGGCCGATTGAGTTCAAATTTGGTACACCGCTAGAGACCGATTAGTAGGGTGCCGACTGCCGTGCGCAAGTCAGTTTGGACCCATCTTGCACGTGCGCACGTGCAGGGTGACGCTTCCAGATCTCAAGAACGGCTGGACCGATTGCACTCAAATTCGGCAAACATCTAGAGATCGATCAGTAGGGTGCCGTGCACAAGTCAGTTAGTATGTATTTCCATGTGTCACGGTTGAGATGCAACTGCACGTGCGCACGTGGAGGGGTCGTTTCAAGATCTTGAAAACGGCTGGGCCGATTGAGCTCGAATTTGGTACACCGCTAGAGACCGGCGAATAGGGTCCCATGCACAATGCAATTGGACACAGCTTGCACGTGCGCACGTGCAGGGTGACGCTTCCAGATCTCGAAAATGGCCGAGCCGATTACACTCAAATTTGGCACACCGCTATAGATCAGCGAGTAGGGTGCCGTGCACGTCAGTTTGTAGCACACCGACTCCGGTCTACACGTGCAAGGCTCATCCTCTCGTTTGGCGGCGGGCGTTTTTGCTGCGTTTACAAAGGTGCTTGCTCAAACAACCTGCGGTCCCGCGATGCGGAGCCCAGCATCGCAGATGCTGGTATCTCAAGAACGGCTGGACCGACTGTGCTCAAATTTGGCATACCACTAGAGACTAGTTAGTAACCGCAGGTTGTTTGAAAAGACAAACACTATTCGTTAGAATTGTGTTTTTCTATTGAAAAACAACCGGAGCGGTCGTTCTCCGGGCTATGTTTTGCAAGTCTGGCAGCGAATCGAGACATTTTGGGTGGGGCCTAAACGTGCATTGCGATTTTCGTAAAAAGTTCAGCGTATGGGCTCTCGGGGGCGATCTACCTGATGGCACCGGTCGCTACTCGCTTAAAACCTCGTGGCACGTGGCACGTGCGATTCCATTTTCCCCATGTTAAGTCAACGGGGTTTTGGACACTTTTTGCGCGATCGCGAATAGCGGGAAAAATCGCAGGTCAAGGTATGGTTTGCTGCACACCATTTTATGGCCGACACGTTCAGGTACACGCCCCTGTGCGTCATATACCCGTAAGAAGTCGATACTTTTTGTAGTACGACTTTGAAGTTGAACTTTTTTCGCTCCCCATGTTAAGTCAATGGGCGTTTTTGCAGAGGCATTTTCATTCGCTCATTGTACAAAATTATATGATACGATTTTGTTTAAACTTTCAGGACTTGTTGAGAAAAGACCATAGAATATGTTGTTATGCTTCGTTAAGCTGTCAGAATTCGTTTGTTCTTTTTGAGCTCGTTTAAAGAAGAAATTTTTTAACATGCAAAGTCAATGGGAGCGTCTTTGCTGCTTTATAACTTTTTACGTTAAAGATATGTTTAAGTCAAAAGTTGATATTTTATACAACTTTTGATGCTCTTTCCAATGATATATACAACTTTATTGCACGTGGTGCCGTTTTTGAGAAATATAGCAAAAAAGCACGACCTTACCGAGATTTGAGCTCAGACCTATATCGTTACGGTGTCAGGCGGACACGAGGACAGGTGGCGCCGCCGCCGCCCGCATAGCGGAGGGAATGTGAACTAACCTGTTTACCAACTATGGTATGGTACCATCGGGGGACCGGCCGCCGTCGGCACCATTTCGGGACTTTGCATCGCAATAAAAGGCTTATTTACAATTGAAAATGGACTAGCGAGAGTCGTTATGGAATCAGAATTTGATGCTCTACAAAACTAGGCTATTTTAACCGCAGGTTGTTTGAAAAGACAAACACTATTCGTTAGAATTGTGTTTTTCTATTGAAAAACAACCGGAGCGGTCCTTCTCCGGGCTATGTTTTGCATGTCTGGCCGCGAATTGGGGCAACTTGGGTCAGGCCTAAACTTGTGGCTCGATTTTCTTAAAAATTTCAGTGTATGGGCTCCCGCAGGCGATCTACCTGTTGGCACCGGTCGCTACTCGCTTAAAACCTCGTGGCACGTGGCACGTGCGATTCCATTTTCCCCATGTTAAGTCAACGGGGTTTTGGACACTTTTTGCGCAATCGCGAATAGCGGGAAAACGAGCCAAGGAAGGGGTGGTTTTCATCCCAGCATTTTATGGCAAACACGTTTGGGTACACGCTGGTGTGCGCCGTATACCCCTCAGAACTTCGTAACGTGTCTTTGCACGAGGTCAAAGTTGAACTTTTTTCGCTCCCCATGTTAAGTCAATGGGCGTTTTTGCAGAGACTTTTTCATTCGCTCATTGTACAAAATTATATGATACGATTTTGTTTAAACTTTCAGGACTTGTTGAGAAAAGACCATAGAACATGTTGTTATGCTTCTTTAAGCTGTGCAAATTCGTTTGTTCTTTTTAGGCTCGTTTAAAAATGAAAAATTTTAACATGGAAAGTGAATGGGAGCGTCTTTGCTGCTTAATAACTTTTTACAGTTGAGATATATTTAAGTGAAAAGTTGATAGGTTATACAACTTTTGATGCTCTTTCCAATGATATATACAACTTTATTGCACGTGGTGCCGTTTTTGAGAAATATAGTAAAAAAGCACGACATTACCGAGATTTGAGCTCAGACCTATATCGTTACGGTGTCAGGCGGACACGAGGACAGGTGGCGCCGCCGCCGCCCGCATAGCGGCGGGAATGTGAACTAACCTGTTTACCAGAGGGGTGTTCACGGGCACCGCACACTGCTGCGTGCGCTGTGTGCGGTGCGTCCAGCAGGCGTGGGGGTAGGGGATGGGTAGGCGGTTCTGACGTCACGGCTGCGTGCGGTGGACGGTCCGCTGTGGCCAGTCCCGACCGGCCACAGCGATCGCTGTGTGCGGTGACGGAAGGCTGACGTAGGGACGCAGTGGGCGGAGCTTGGAGGCTATGTGCGGTCCGACCGCACACAGGGCCCGTGAACAGCCCTCTGATCTATGGTATGGTACCATCGGGGGACCGGCCGCCGTCGGCACCATTTCGGGACTTTGCATCGCAATAAAAGGCTTATTTACAATTGAAAATGGACTAGCGAGAGTCGTTATGGAATCAGAATTTGATGCTCTACAAAACTAGGCTATTTTCATTGTGATGGCATCACAGACTACACCGCTAAACCCAATAAAGCAGATTTATGTCGCGTCATCGATGATTACATATAATGTTTCTTTGATATATATGTAGTCGGGTCTTTCAGCTGCGTCCCTCCCCTCCCTCGCCGCGCCGGCGGGTCGGCCATCCGCGGCTTGCCGCCCGCCGGCTGCTGGCCGGTCAGCTGGCCGGTCAGCTGGTCGCCCGCGGCTGTCGGTGCAGTGCGGGATGCCTACTTGCGGGGGGCCGTCGTGGCGGCGGCCCGGGTGGACTGGGCGAGCAGTGAGTTGGGGAGCGCTGCGCTGTCGGTGCTCTAGTTTGTATTGCGTTCGCATGATACGGCTTGAGCCAATACAGAGTGAACTGATTGAGCTGAGCAAGTCTTTATATACATTGAAAAGTAAAGCACTTTTTACTGCATCTACGGTGAGATGCTAGATAAAATTTATGGTCTAATGGTGCCCATTACTTAACAATTAAGTGAATCATTTCGTCGCTAAACTCTCGTAAATTCGTATGTCCGCCTCACTATGGAGTTTGGACCGTAACGTATGGCCTTTGCTCAGACAGTATACGAACAGGTGACGGGGATACCTCCCATAGAAGGATGCGACACGATTTTACTGCTAAATAGCGGCCGGCCGCCGTGGGGACGTTTTTGTACGACTTATATCTCGGCAACCACTGGGCTGATACACGTGCGGTTTTTTGTGTGGGGTAGCTTTTTCCCTTCTTTCACATAGTGTGCTACTCTCGATGCATATGGGTGACCCCTAACGCACGTTCCACGTGCAAAGCCAAGAGGTGCCTGTTTTGTAATAAGCGCAATAGCTCGCGGTAATTACTGGGCCGATTGCGCTAAAACTTGGCATGGAGGTAGACACTTTCCAGGCGATGCATTTCCATGTGTCTTGGTAGGGGTGCAACTGCACGTGCGCACGTGCAGGGTGACGCTTCCAGATCTCGAGAACGGCTGGACCGATTGTGTTCAAATTTGGCATAACGCTTGATACCGATCAGTAGGTTGCAGTCATTTAGTATGTATTTCCATGTGCCACGATTGGGGTGCAACTGCACGTGCGCACGTGCAGGGTGACGCTTCCAGATCTCGAGAACGGCCGGGCCGATTGAGTTCAAATTTGGTACACCGCTAGAGACCGATTAGTAGGGTGCCGACTGCCGTGCGCAAGTCAGTTTGGACCCATCTTGCACGTGCGCACGTGCAGGGTGACGCTTCCAGATCTCAAGAACGGCTGGACCGATTGCACTCAAATTCGGCAAACATCTAGAGATCGATCAGTAGGGTGCCGTGCACAAGTCAGTTAGTATGTATTTCCATGTGTCACGGTTGAGATGCAACTGCACGTGCGCACGTGGAGGGGTCGTTTCAAGATCTTGAAAACGGCTGGGCCGATTGAGCTCGAATTTGGTACACCGCTAGAGACCGGCGAATAGGGTCCCATGCACAATGCAATTGGACACAGCTTGCACGTGCGCACGTGCAGGGTGACGCTTCCAGATCTCGAAAATGGCCGAGCCGATTACACTCAAATTTGGCACACCGCTATAGATCAGCGAGTAGGGTGCCGTGCACGTCAGTTTGTAGCACACCGACTCCGGTCTACACGTGCAAGGCTCATCCTCTCGTTTGGCGGCGGGCGTTTTTGCTGCGTTTACAAAGGTGCTTGCTCAAACAACCTGCGGTCCCGCGATGCGGAGCCCAGCATCGCAGATGCTGGTAACCGCAGGTTGTTTGAAAAGACAAACACTATTCGTTAGAATTGTGTTTTTCTATTGAAAAACAACCGGAGCGGTCGTTCTCCGGGCTATGTTTTGCAAGTCTGGCAGCGAATTGGGGCAACTTGGTAGGGGCCTAGACGAAATGTACAATCTTCGTAAAAAGTTCAGTGTATGGGCTCCCGGAGGCGATCTACCTTATGGCACCGGTCGCTACTCGCTTAAAACCTCGTGGCACGTGGCACGTGCGATTCCATTTTCCCCGTGTTAAGTCAATGGGGTTTTGGACACATTTTGCGCGATCGCCAATGGCGGGAAAACTAGCCAAGGAAGAGGTGGTTTTCTTCCCAGCATTTTATGGCAAACACGTTCAGGTACACGCTAGTGTGCGCTGTATACCCCTCAGAATCTCGGAACGTGTCTTTGCACGAGGTCAAAGTTGGAATTTTGCTGTGTCCCATGTTAAGTCAATGGACGGCGATGTCGAGACTTTGCAGAGACATTTTCATTCGATCTTTGTACAAAATTTTAGAGATAGATTTCGCCCAAACTCTTATATCTTGTAGAGGAAAGAGCATAGTACATGCCGTTATGCTTCGTTAAGCTGGCAGAACTCATTTTTTCTTATAAAGTTAATTTGAAATTTAAAATTTTTAACATGGAAAGTCAATGGGAGCGTCTTTGTTGCTTAATAACTTTTTACGTTGCAGATATATCAAAGTGAAAAGTTAATAAAATATACAACTTTCGATGCTCTTTCCAACAATGTATAGAACGTCACTGCACGATGTGCCGTTTTTAAGAAAAGCTGTAAAAAATCAGGGCTCGACTGTGACTTGAACCCAACCACATTAGAGGATACGAACAGGTGACGGCGATACCTCCCGTGTGCGGATGCGACACTGATTATTTGCTAAATATTAGCAGTAGGCCGCCTGTGGGATGCCTTTACAAACCTTATATCTCTGCAACCACTGGACCGATTCACTCGCGGTCTTTTGTGTGGGATAGCTTCTTCCTTTCTTACACGTAGTGTGCTGTTCTTGATGCGTATGGGTGACCCCTAATGCACGTGCCACGTGCAAAACGAAGAGGTGTCAGTTAGGTAACAAGTCTAATAACTCTGTAGTTAGTTTGCCGATTGCGCTGATACTTGGCATGGTTGTAGGCACCTGCCGCGCAGTGCATTTCCATGCGTCACGGTTGGGGTGCCGCTGCACGTGCACACGTGCAGGGTGACGCTTCCAGATCTCGAGAACGGCTGGGCCGATTGTGATCAAAGTTGGCACACCGTTAGGGATCGGCGAGTAGGGTGCCGTGCACAAGTCAGATGGGACCCAGTTTGCACGTGCGCACGTGCAGGCTGACGCTTCCAGATCTCGAAAACGGCCGGGTCGATTGCACTCAAATTTGGCATACCACTAGAGACTGGTTAGTAGGGTGCCGTTCACAAGTCAGTTAGTATGTATTTTCATGTGCCACGGTTGGGGTGCAGCTCCACGAGCGCACGTGTAGGGGTCGCTTCCAGATCTTGAAATTGACGGGGCCGATTGAGCTCCAATTTGGTACACCGCTAGAAACCGGCGAATAGAGTGCCGTGCACAAGTCAATTGGGGCCTAGGCTGGACTAACCGCAGGTTGTTTGAAAAGACAAACACTATTCGTTAGAATTGTGTTTTTCTATTGAAAAACAACCGGAGCAGTCGTTCACCGGGCTATGTTTTGCAAAGTTGGCCTGAGATTGGGGCAACTTGAGCGGGGCCTAGACGAAATGTACAATCTTCGTAAAAAGTTCAGTGTATGGGCTCCCGGAGGCGATCTACCTTATGGCACCGGTCGCTACTCGCTTAAAACCTCGTGGCACGTGGCACGTGCGATTCCATTTTCCCCATGTTAAGTCAATGGGGTTTTGGACACTTTTTGCGCCATCGGGAATGGCGGAAAAACGAGCCAAGAAAGAGGTGGTTTTCTTCCCAGCATTTTATGGCAAACACGTTCCGGTACACGCCAGTGTGCGCCGTATACCCCTCAGAAGTTCGTAACGTGTCTTTGCTCGAGGTCAAAGTTGGAATCTTGCTGTGTCCCATGTTAAGTCAATGGACGGCGATGTCGAGACTTTGCAGAGACATTTTCATTCGATCTTTGTACAAAATTTTAGAGATAGATTTCGCCCAAACTCTTATATCTTGTAGAGGAAAGAGCATAGTACTTGCTGGTATGCTTCGTTAAGGTGGCAAAACTCATTTTTTCTTTTAAAGTTAATTTGAAATTTAAAATTTTTAACATGGAAAGTCAATGGGAGCGTCTTCATTCCTCTATAACTTTTATCTTTAGTAAGATATATAGGTGAAAAGTTAATATAATATACAACTTTTGATGCTCTTTCCACTGATGCATAGGACGTCACTGCACGATGTGGCGTTTTTAAGAAAAGCTGTAAAAAATCAGGGCTCGACTGTGACTTGAACCCAACATTAGAGTATACGAACAGGTGACGGGGATACCTCCCGTGTGCGGATGCGACACTGATTATTGCTAAATATTAGCATTCGGCCGCCTTGGGGGCGCCTTGCAAAGCTTCTATCTCCACAACTACTTGACCAATTCACTCGCGGTCTTTTGTGTGGGATAGCTTCTTCCTTTCTTACACGTAGTGTGCTATTCTCGATGCGTATGGGTGACCCCTAATGCACGTGCCACGTGCAAAACGATGAGAAGTCAGTTCAGTAACAAGTCTAATAACTCTGTAGTTAGTTTGCCGATTGCGCTGGTACTTTGCATGGATGTTGGCACGCACCCGGCAATGCATTTCCATGTGTCACGGTTGGGGTGCCGCTGCACGTGCGCACGGGCAGGGTGACGCTTCCAGATCTCGAGAACGGCTGGGCCGATTGTGATCAAACTTGGCACACCGCTAGAGGCTGGTTAGTAGGGTGCCGTGCACAAGTCAGATGGGACCCGTTATGCACGTGCGCACGTGCAGGCTGACGCTTCCAGATCTCAAGAACGGCTGGGCCGACTGTGCTCAAAATTGGCATACCGCTAGAGACTGGTTAGTAGTGTGCCGTGCACAAGTCAGTTAGTATGTATTTTCATGTGCCACGGTTGGGGTGCAGCTGCACGTGCGCACGGGTAGGGGTCGTTTCCCGATCTTGGAAACGGCTGGGCCGATTCAGATTAAATTTGGTACATCGCTAGAAACCGGCGAATAGAGTGCCTTGCACAAGTCAATTGGGACCCAGGTTGCACGTGCGCACGTGCAGGGTGTTACTTCCAGATGTCGAAAACGGCCGGGTCGATTGCACTCAAATTTGGCAAACCGCTAGAGACCGGTTAGTAGAGTGCAGTGCACGTCAGTTCGTGACACACCCGCTCCGGGCTGCACGTGCAAGGCTCATCCTCTCGTTTGGCGGCGGGCGTTTTTGCGGCGTTACAGAGGTGTTTGCTCAAACAACCTGCGGTCCCGCGATGCGGAGCCCAGCATCGCAGATGCTGGTAACCGCAGGTTGTTTGAAAAGACAAACACTATTCGTTAGAATTGTGTTTTTCTATTGAAAAACAACCGGAGCGGTCGTTGTCCGGGCTATGTTTTGCAAGTCTGGCAGCGAATTGGGGCAACTTGGTAGGGGCCTAGACTAAATGTACAATCGTCGCAAAAAGTTCAGTGTATGGGCTCCCGGAGGCGATCTACCTGATGGCAACGGTCGCTACTCGCTTAAAACCTCGTGGCACGTGGCACGTGCGATTCCATTTTTCCCATGTTAAGTCAACGGGGTTTTGGACACTTTTTGCGCGATCGCGAATGGCGGGAAAACGAGCCAAGGAAGAGGTGGTTTTCTTCCCAGCATTTTATGGCAAACACGTTTGGGTACACGCCAGTGTGCGCTGTATACCCCTCAGAATCTCGGAACGTGTCTTTGCACGAGGTCAAAGTTGGAATTTTCCTGTGTCCCATGTTAAGTCAATGGACGGCGATGTCGAGACTTTGCAGAGACATTTTCATTCGTTCATTGTACAAAATTTTAGAGATAGATTTCGCCCAAACTCTTATATCTTGTAGAGGAAAGAGCATAGTACTTGCTGGTATGCTTCGTTAAGGTGGCAAAACTCATTTTTTCTTTTAAAGTTAATTTGAAATTTAAACTTTTTAACATGGAAAGTCAATGGGAGCGTCTTTATTCCTCTATAACTTTTAGCTTTAGTAAGATATATAGGTGAAAAGTTAATATAATATACAACTTTTGATGCTCTTTCCACTGATGCATAGGACGTCACTGCACGATGTGCCGTTTTTAAGAAAAGCTGTAAAAAATCAGGGCTCGACTGTGACTTGAACCCAACCACATTAGAGTATACGAACAGGTGACGGGGATACCTCCCGTGTGCGGATGCGACACTAATTATTGCTAAATATTAGCATTCGGCCGCCGTGGGGGCGCCTTTACAAACCTTATATCTCTGCAACCACTGGACCGATTCACTCGCGGTCTTTTGTGTGGGATAGCTTCTTCCTTTCCCAAACGTAGTGTGCTACTCTCGATGCGTATGGGTGACCCCCTAATGCACGTGCCACGTGCAAAACGAAGAGAAGTCAGTTCGGTAACAAGTCTAATAACTCTGTAGTTATTTTGCCGATTGCGCTGATCCTTGGCATGGATGTAGGCACCCGCCCCGCAATGCATTTCCATGTGCCACGGTTGGGGTGCCGCTGCACGTGCGCACGGGCAGGGTGACGCTTCCAGATCTCGAGAACGGCTGGGCCGATTGTGATCAAACTTGGCACACCGCTAGAGGCTGGTTAGTAGGGTGCCGTGCACAAGTCAGATGGGACCCGTTATGCACGTGCGCACGTGCAGGCTGACGCTTCCAGATCTCAAGAACGGCTGGACAGACTGTGCTCAAATTTGGCATACCACTAGAGACTGGTTAGTAGGGTGCCGTGCACAAGTCAGTAAGTATGTATTTTCATGTGCCGCGGTTGGGGTGCAGCTGCACGTTCGCACGTGTAGGGGTCGTTTCCCGATCTTGGAAACGGCTGGGCCGATTCATATTATATTTGGTACATCGCTAGAAACCGGCGAATAGGGTGCCGTGCACAAGTCAATTGGGGCCCAGGCTGCACGTGCGCACGTGCAGGGTGTCGCTTCCAGATCTCGAAAACGGCCGGGTCGATTGCACTCAAATTTGGCACACCGCTATAGACCGGCGAATAGGGTGCCGTGCACGTCAGTCCGTAGCACACCGACTCCGGTCTGCACGTGCAAGGCTCATCCTCTCGTTTGGCGGCGGGCGTTTTTGCTGCGTTTACAAAGGTGCTTGCTCAAACAACCTGCGGTCCCGCGATGCGGAGCCCAGCATCGCAGATGCTGGGTAACCGCAGGTTGTTTGAAAAGACAAACACTATTCGTTAGAATTGTGTTTTTCTATTGAAAAACAACCGGAGCGGTCGTTCTCCGGGCTATGTTTTGCAAGTCTGGCAGCGAATCGAGACATCTTGATTGGGGCCTAGACGAAATGTACAATCTTCGTAAAAAGTTCAGTGTTTGGGCTCCCGGAGGCGATCTACCTTATGGCACCGGTCGCTACTCGCTTAAAACCTCGTGGCACGTGGCACGTGCGATTCCATTTTCCCCATGTTAAGTCAACGGGGTTTTGGACACTTTTTGCGCGATCGCCAATGGCGGGAAAACGAGCCAAGAAGGAGGTGGTTTTCTTCCCAGCATTTTATGGCAAACACGTTTGGGTACACGCCAGTGTGCGCTGTATACCCCTCAGAATCTCGGAACGTGTCTTTGCACGAGATCAAAGTTGGAATTTTGCTGTGTCCCATGTTAAGTCAATGGACGGCGATGTCGAGACTTTGCAGAGACATTTTCATTCGATCTTTGTACAAAATTTTAGAGATAGATTTCGCCCAAACTCTTATATCTTGTAGAGAAAGGAGCATAGTACATGCTGGTATGCTTCGTTAAGCTGGCAGAAATCGTTTTTTCTAATAAAGTTCGTTTGAAAATGAAAATTTTTAACATGGAAAGTCAATGGGTGCGTCTTTATTCCTCTATAACTTTTATCGTTAGTAATATATATAGGTGAAAAGTTGATATAATATACGACTTTCGATGCTCTTTCCATTGATGTATAGAACGTCACTGCACGGTGTGCCGTTTTCAAGAAAAGTTGTAAAAAAGCAGGGCTCGACTGTGATTTGAACCCAACCATATTAGAATATACGAACAGGTGAAGGGGACACCTCCCATGTGCGGACGCGACACTGATTATTGCTGAATATTAGCAGTCGGCCGTTGTGGGGGCGCCTTTGCAAAGGTTATATCTCCACAACCGCTTGACCGATTCACTCGCGGTCTTTTGTGTGGGATAGCTTCTTCCTTTCTTACACGTAGTGTGCTGTTCTCGATGCGTATGGGTGACCCCTAATGCACGTGCCACGTGCAAAACGAAGAGGTGTCATTTCGGTAGCAAGTGTAATAACTCTAGTTATTTTGCCGATTGCGCTGATCCTTGGCATGGGTGTAGGCACCCACCCCGCAATGCATTTCCATGTGTCACGGTTGGGGTGCCGCTGCACGTGCGCACGGGCAGGGTGACGCTTCCAGATCTCGAGAACGGCCGGGCCGATTGCAATCAAAGTTGGCACACCGTTAGGGATCGGCGAGTAGGGTGCCGTGCACAACTCAGATGGGACCCATTTGGCACGTGCGCACGTGCAGGCTGACGCTTCCAGATCTCAAGAACGGCTGGGCCGACTGTGCTCAAATTTGGCATACCCCTAGAGACTGGTTAGTAGGGTGCCGTGCACAAGTCAGTAAGTATGTATTTTCATGTGCCACGGTTGGGGTGCAGCTGCACGTGCGCACGTGTAGGGGTCGTTTCCCGATCTTGGAAACGGCTTGGCCGATTCAGATTAAATTTGGTACATCGCTAGAAACCGGCGAATAGAGTGCCGTGCACAAGTCACTTGGGGCCCAGGCTGCACGTGCGCACGTGCAGGGTGTCGCTTCCAGATCTCGAAAACAGCCGGGTCGATTGCACTCAAATTTGGCACACCGCTATAGACCGGCGAATAGGGTGCCGTGCACGTCAGTCCGTAGCACACCGACTCCGGTCTGCACGTGCAAGGCTCATCCTCTCGTTTGGCGGCGGGCGTTTTTGCTGCGTAACCGCAGGTTGTTTGAAAAGACAAACACTATTCGTTAGAATTGTGTTTTTCTATTGAAAAACAACCGGAGCGGTCCTTCTCCGGGCTATGTTTTGCAAGTCTGGCAGCGAATTGGGGCAACTTGGTCGCAGCCTAGAGTTTTGCGTTTAGGATCGTAAAAATTTCAGGGTATAGACTTTTGCAGGTGATCTACCTGATGGTACCGGTCGCTACTCGCAACAAAAATCATTGCGCGTGCCACGTGCAATTGCATTTTCCCCATGTTAAGTCAACGGGGTTTTGGACACTTTTTGCGCGATCGCCAATGGCGGGAAAACGAGCCAAGAAGGAGGTGGTTTTCTTCCCAGCATTTTATGGCAAACACGTTCTGGTACACGCCAGTGTGCGCCGTATACCCGTCAGAATTCGTTAACTTGAGTTGCACGAGTTTGAAGTTGAACTTTTTTCGCTCCCCATGTTAAGTCAATGGGCGTTTTTGCAGAGGCATTTTCATTCGCTCATTGTACAAAATTATATGATACGATTTTGTTTAAACTTTCAGGACTTGTTGAGAAAAGACCATAGAACATGTTGTTATGCTTCGTTAAGCTGTCAGAATTCGTTTGCTCTTTTGAAGCTCGTTTAAAAATGAAAAATTTTAACATGGAAAGTCAATGGGAGCGTCTTTGCTGCTTTATAACTTTTTACGTTATAGATATATTTAAGTGAAAAGTTGATAGGTTATATAACTTTTGATGCTCTTTCCAATGATATATAGAACGTTATTGCACGTTGTACCGTTTTTGAGAAATATAGTAAAAAAGCACGACATTACCGAGATTTGAGCTCAGACCTATGTCGTTACGGTGTCAGGCGGACACGAGGACAGGTGGCGCCGCCGCCGCCCGCATAGCGGCGGGAATGTGAACTAACCTGTTTACCATCTATGGTATGGTACCATCGGGGGACCGGCCGCCGTCGGCACCATTTCGGGACTTTGTATCGCAATAAAAGGCTTATTTACAATTGAAAATGGACTAGCGAGAGTCGTTATGGAATCAGAATTTGATGCTCTACAAAACTAGGCTATTTTCATTGTGATGGCATCACAGACTACACCGCTAACCCCAATAAAGCAGATTTATGTCGCGTCATCGATGATTACATATAATGTTAATTTTGATATATATGTAGTCGGGTCTTTCAGCTGCGTCCCTCCCCTCCCTCGCCGCGCCGGCGGGTCGGCCATCCGCGGCTTGCCGCCCGCCGGCTGCTGGCCGGTCAGCTGGCCGGTCAGCTGGTCGCCCGCGGCTGTCGGTGCAGTGCGGGATGCCTACTTGCGGGGGGCCGTCGTGGCGGCGGCCCGGGTGGACTGGGCAAGCAGTGAGTTGGGGAGCGCTGCGCTGTCGGTGCTCTAGTTTGTATTGCGTTCGCATGATACGGCTTGAGCCAATACAGAGTGAACTGATTGAGCTGAGCAAGTCTTTATATACATTGAAAAGTAAAGCACTTTTTACTGCATCTACGGTGAGATGCTAGATAAAATTTATGGTCTACCTAATGGTACCCATTACTTAACAATTAAGTGAATCATTTCGTCGCTAAACTCTCGTAAATTCGTATGTCCGCCTCACTATGGAGTTTGGACCGTAACGTATGGCCTTTGCTCAGACAGTATACGAACAGGTGACGGGGATACCTCCCATAGAAGGATGCGACACGATTTTACTGCTAAATAGCGGCCGGCCGCCGTGGGGACGTTTTTGTACGACTTATATCTCGGCAACCACTGGGCTGATACACATGCGGTTTTTTGTGTGGGGTAGCTTTTTCCCTTCTTTCACATAGTGTGCTACTCTCGATGCATATGGGTGACCCCTAACGCACGTTCCACGTGCAAAGCCAAGAGGTGCCTGTTTTGTAATAAGCGCAATAGCTCGCGGTAATTACTGGGCCGATTGCGCTAAAACTTGGCATGGAGGTAGACACTTTCCAGGCGATGCATTTCCATGTGTCTTGGTAGGGGTGCAACTGCACGTGCGCACGTGCAGGGTGACGCTTCCAGATCTCGAGAACGGCTGGACCGATTGTGTTCAAATTTGGCATAACGCTTGATACCGATCAGTAGGTTGCAGTCATTTAGTATGCATTTCCATGTGCCACGATTGGGGTGCAACTGCACGTGCGCACGTGCAGGGTGACGCTTCCAGATCTCGAGAACGGCCGGGCCAATTGTGCTCAGATTTGGCACACCGCTAGAGATCGCGTAGTAGGATGTCTTGCACAGGTCTGCTGGGCCCCAGGTTGCACGTGCGCACGTGCAGGGTGACGCTTCCAGATCTCAGGAACGGCTGGGCCGATTGCATTCAAATTCGGCACACCTTTAGAGACCGGTTAGTAGGGTGCTGTGCACAAGTCAGTTAGTATGTATACTCATGTGTCTCGGTTGGGGTGCAACTGCACGTGCGCACGTGTAGGGGTCGCTTCCAGATCTTGAAAACGGCTGGGCCGATTGAGCTTAAATTCGGTACACCGCTAGAGACCGGCAACTAGGGTGCCGTCCACAAGTCATTTGGGACCCAGCTTGCACGTGCGCACGTGCAGGGTGAGGCTTTCAGATCTCAGAAACGGCTGGGCTGATTGCATTCAAATTCGGCACACCTTTAGCGGCGTTACAGAGGTGCTTGCTCAAACAACCTGCGGTCCCGCGATGCGGAGCCCAGCATCGCAGATGCTGGTAACCGCAGGTTGTTTGAAAAGACAAACACTATTCGTTAGAATTGTGTTTTTCTATTGAAAAACAACCGGAGCGGTCGTTCTCCGGGCTATGTTTTGCAAGTCTGGCAGCGAATCGAGACATCTTGATTGGGGCCTAGACGAAATGTACAATCTTCGTAAAAAGTTCAGTGTTTGGGCTCCCGGAGGCGATCTACCTTATGGCACCGGTCGCTACTCGCTTAAAACCTCGTGGCACGTGGCACGTGCGATTCCATTTTCCCCATGTTAAGTCAACGGGGTTTTGGACACTTTTTGCGCGATCGCCAATGGCGGGAAAACGAGCCAAGAAGGAGGTGGTTTTCTTCCCAGCATTTTATGGCAAACACGTTTGGGTACACGCCAGTGTGCGCTGTATACCCCTCAGAATCTCGGAACGTGTCTTTGCACGAGATCAAAGTTGGAATTTTGCTGTGTCCCATGTTAAGTCAATGGACGGCGATGTCGAGACTTTGCAGAGACATTTTCATTCGATCTTTGTACAAAATTTTAGAGATAGATTTCGCCCAAACTCTTATATCTTGTAGAGAAAGGAGCATAGTACATGCTGGTATGCTTCGTTAAGCTGGCAGAAATCGTTTTTTCTAATAAAGTTCGTTTGAAAATGAAAATTTTTAACATGGAAAGTCAATGGGTGCGTCTTTATTCCTCTATAACTTTTATCGTTAGTAATATATATAGGTGAAAAGTTGATATAATATACGACTTTCGATGCTCTTTCCATTGATGTATAGAACGTCACTGCACGGTGTGCCGTTTTCAAGAAAAGTTGTAAAAAAGCAGGGCTCGACTGTGATTTGAACCCAACCATATTAGAATATACGAACAGGTGAAGGGGACACCTCCCATGTGCGGACGCGACACTGATTATTGCTGAATATTAGCAGTCGGCCGTTGTGGGGGCGCCTTTGCAAAGGTTATATCTCCACAACCGCTTGACCGATTCACTCGCGGTCTTTTGTGTGGGATAGCTTCTTCCTTTCTTACACGTAGTGTGCTGTTCTCGATGCGTATGGGTGACCCCTAATGCACGTGCCACGTGCAAAACGAAGAGGTGTCATTTCGGTAGCAAGTGTAATAACTCTAGTTATTTTGCCGATTGCGCTGATCCTTGGCATGGGTGTAGGCACCCACCCCGCAATGCATTTCCATGTGTCACGGTTGGGGTGCCGCTGCACGTGCGCACGGGCAGGGTGACGCTTCCAGATCTCGAGAACGGCCGGGCCGATTGCAATCAAAGTTGGCACACCGTTAGGGATCGGCGAGTAGGGTGCCGTGCACAACTCAGATGGGACCCATTTGGCACGTGCGCACGTGCAGGCTGACGCTTCCAGATCTCAAGAACGGCTGGGCCGACTGTGCTCAAATTTGGCATACCCCTAGAGACTGGTTAGTAGGGTGCCGTGCACAAGTCAGTAAGTATGTATTTTCATGTGCCACGGTTGGGGTGCAGCTGCACGTGCGCACGTGTAGGGGTCGTTTCCCGATCTTGGAAACGGCTTGGCCGATTCAGATTAAATTTGGTACATCGCTAGAAACCGGCGAATAGAGTGCCGTGCACAAGTCACTTGGGGCCCAGGCTGCACGTGCGCACGTGCAGGGTGTCGCTTCCAGATCTCGAAAACAGCCGGGTCGATTGCACTCAAATTTGGCACACCGCTATAGACCGGCGAATAGGGTGCCGTGCACGTCAGTCCGTAGCACACCGACTCCGGTCTGCACGTGCAAGGCTCATCCTCTCGTTTGGCGGCGGGCGTTTTTGCTGCGTAACCGCAGGTTGTTTGAAAAGACAAACACTATTCGTTAGAATTGTGTTTTTCTATTGAAAAACAACCGGAGCGGTCCTTCTCCGGGCTATGTTTTGCAAGTCTGGCAGCGAATTGGGGCAACTTGGTCGCAGCCTAGAGTTTTGCGTTTAGGATCGTAAAAATTTCAGGGTATAGACTTTTGCAGGTGATCTACCTGATGGTACCGGTCGCTACTCGCAACAAAAATCATTGCGCGTGCCACGTGCAATTGCATTTTCCCCATGTTAAGTCAACGGGGTTTTGGACACTTTTTGCGCGATCGCCAATGGCGGGAAAACGAGCCAAGAAGGAGGTGGTTTTCTTCCCAGCATTTTATGGCAAACACGTTCTGGTACACGCCAGTGTGCGCCGTATACCCGTCAGAATTCGTTAACTTGAGTTGCACGAGTTTGAAGTTGAACTTTTTTCGCTCCCCATGTTAAGTCAATGGGCGTTTTTGCAGAGGCATTTTCATTCGCTCATTGTACAAAATTATATGATACGATTTTGTTTAAACTTTCAGGACTTGTTGAGAAAAGACCATAGAACATGTTGTTATGCTTCGTTAAGCTGTCAGAATTCGTTTGCTCTTTTGAAGCTCGTTTAAAAATGAAAAATTTTAACATGGAAAGTCAATGGGAGCGTCTTTGCTGCTTTATAACTTTTTACGTTATAGATATATTTAAGTGAAAAGTTGATAGGTTATATAACTTTTGATGCTCTTTCCAATGATATATAGAACGTTATTGCACGTTGTACCGTTTTTGAGAAATATAGTAAAAAAGCACGACATTACCGAGATTTGAGCTCAGACCTATGTCGTTACGGTGTCAGGCGGACACGAGGACAGGTGGCGCCGCCGCCGCCCGCATAGCGGCGGGAATGTGAACTAACCTGTTTACCATCTATGGTATGGTACCATCGGGGGACCGGCCGCCGTCGGCACCATTTCGGGACTTTGTATCGCAATAAAAGGCTTATTTACAATTGAAAATGGACTAGCGAGAGTCGTTATGGAATCAGAATTTGATGCTCTACAAAACTAGGCTATTTTCATTGTGATGGCATCACAGACTACACCGCTAACCCCAATAAAGCAGATTTATGTCGCGTCATCGATGATTACATATAATGTTAATTTTGATATATATGTAGTCGGGTCTTTCAGCTGCGTCCCTCCCCTCCCTCGCCGCGCCGGCGGGTCGGCCATCCGCGGCTTGCCGCCCGCCGGCTGCTGGCCGGTCAGCTGGCCGGTCAGCTGGTCGCCCGCGGCTGTCGGTGCAGTGCGGGATGCCTACTTGCGGGGGGCCGTCGTGGCGGCGGCCCGGGTGGACTGGGCAAGCAGTGAGTTGGGGAGCGCTGCGCTGTCGGTGCTCTAGTTTGTATTGCGTTCGCATGATACGGCTTGAGCCAATACAGAGTGAACTGATTGAGCTGAGCAAGTCTTTATATACATTGAAAAGTAAAGCACTTTTTACTGCATCTACGGTGAGATGCTAGATAAAATTTATGGTCTACCTAATGGTACCCATTACTTAACAATTAAGTGAATCATTTCGTCGCTAAACTCTCGTAAATTCGTATGTCCGCCTCACTATGGAGTTTGGACCGTAACGTATGGCCTTTGCTCAGACAGTATACGAACAGGTGACGGGGATACCTCCCATAGAAGGATGCGACACGATTTTACTGCTAAATAGCGGCCGGCCGCCGTGGGGACGTTTTTGTACGACTTATATCTCGGCAACCACTGGGCTGATACACATGCGGTTTTTTGTGTGGGGTAGCTTTTTCCCTTCTTTCACATAGTGTGCTACTCTCGATGCATATGGGTGACCCCTAACGCACGTTCCACGTGCAAAGCCAAGAGGTGCCTGTTTTGTAATAAGCGCAATAGCTCGCGGTAATTACTGGGCCGATTGCGCTAAAACTTGGCATGGAGGTAGACACTTTCCAGGCGATGCATTTCCATGTGTCTTGGTAGGGGTGCAACTGCACGTGCGCACGTGCAGGGTGACGCTTCCAGATCTCGAGAACGGCTGGACCGATTGTGTTCAAATTTGGCATAACGCTTGATACCGATCAGTAGGTTGCAGTCATTTAGTATGCATTTCCATGTGCCACGATTGGGGTGCAACTGCACGTGCGCACGTGCAGGGTGACGCTTCCAGATCTCGAGAACGGCCGGGCCAATTGTGCTCAGATTTGGCACACCGCTAGAGATCGCGTAGTAGGATGTCTTGCACAGGTCTGCTGGGCCCCAGGTTGCACGTGCGCACGTGCAGGGTGACGCTTCCAGATCTCAGGAACGGCTGGGCCGATTGCATTCAAATTCGGCACACCTTTAGAGACCGGTTAGTAGGGTGCTGTGCACAAGTCAGTTAGTATGTATACTCATGTGTCTCGGTTGGGGTGCAACTGCACGTGCGCACGTGTAGGGGTCGCTTCCAGATCTTGAAAACGGCTGGGCCGATTGAGCTTAAATTCGGTACACCGCTAGAGACCGGCAACTAGGGTGCCGTCCACAAGTCATTTGGGACCCAGCTTGCACGTGCGCACGTGCAGGGTGAGGCTTTCAGATCTCAGAAACGGCTGGGCTGATTGCATTCAAATTCGGCACACCTTTAGCGGCGTTACAGAGGTGCTTGCTCAAACAACCTGCGGTCCCGCGATGCGGAGCCCAGCATCGCAGATGCTGGTAACCGCAGGTTGTTTGAAAAGACAAACACTATTCGTTAGAATTGTGTTTTTCTATTGAAAAACAACCGGAGCAGTTAACCGCAGGTTGTTTGAAAAGACAAACACTATTCGTTAGAATTGTGTTTTTCTATTGAAAAACAACCGGAGCAGTCGTTCACCGGGCTATGTTTTGCATGTCTGGCCGCGAATTGGGGCACATTGATTCCAGCCTAGACTAATCCATCGATGTTCGTAAAAATTTCAGGGTATAGACTTTCAAAGGAGATCTACCTGATGGCACCGGTCGCTACTCGCTCAGAAATCTTTTGCGCGTGGCACGTGCGTTTTCATTTTCCCCATGTTAAGTCAATGGGGGTTTGGGGCACTTTTTGCGCCATCGCGAATGGTGGAAAAACGAGCCAAGAAAGGGGTGGTTTTCTTCCAGGCATTTAATGGAAAACACGTTCCGGTACACACCAGTGTGCGCCGTACACCCGCCAGAATCTCGGAACACCTCTATGCGCAAGGTCAAAGTTGGAATTTTGCTGTGTCCCATGTAAAGTCAATGGACAGTTTTGCAGCGATATTTTCATTCGCGCATGGTACAAAATTATGTGTCACGATTTCGTTCAAACTTTCGAGAGATGTTGAGAAAGGAACATAGTATATGCTGTTTTGCTTCGTTAAGCTGTGCAAAATCGTTTTTTCTAATAAAGTTCGTTTGAAAATGGAAATTTTTAACATGGAAAGTCAATGAGAGCGTCTTTATTCCTCTATAACTTTTATCGTTAGTAATATATATAGGTGAAAAGTTAATATAATATACAACTTTTGATGCTCTTTCCATTGATGTATAGAACGTTACTGCACGGTGTGCCGTTTTCCAGAAAACTTGTAAAAAAGCAGGGCTCGACTGTGATTTGAACCCAACCACATTAGACTATACGAACAGGTGACGGTAATACCTCCCGTGTGCGGATGCGACACTGATTGCTAAATATTAGCAGTCGGCCGCCGTGGGGGCGCCTTTACAAACCTTATATCTCTGCAACCACTAGACCGATTCACTCGCGGTCTTTTGAGTGAGATAGCTTCTTCCTTTCTCACACGTAGTGTGCTACTCTCGATGCGTATGGGTGACCCCTAATGCACGTGCCACGTGCAAAACGAAGAGGTGTCAGTTCGGCAGCAAGTGTAATAACTCTGTAGTTATTTTGCCGATTGCGCTGATCCTTGGCATGGATGTAGGCACCCGCCCCGCAATGCATTTCCATGTGTCACGGTTGGGGTGCCGCTGCACGTGCGCACGGGCAGGGTGACGCTTCCAGATCTCGAGAACGGCTGGGCCGATTGTGATCAAAGTTGGCACACCGTTAGGGCTCGGCGAGTAGGGTGCCGTGCACAAGTCAGATGGGACCCAGTTTGCACGTGCGCACGTGCAGGCTGACGCTTCCATATCTCAAGAACGGCTGGACCGAGTGTGCTCAAATTTGGCATAACACTAGAGACTAGTTAGTAGTGTGCCGTGCACAAGTCAGTAAGTATGTATTTTCATGTGCCGCGGTTGGGGTGCAGCTGCACGTGCGCACGTGCAGGGGTCGCTTCCAGATCTTGGAAACGGCTGGGCCGTTTAGATTAAATTCGGTACACCGCTAGAGACCGGCGAATAGAGTGCCGTGCACAAGTCAACTGGGACCCAGGTTGCACGTGCGCACGTGCAGGGTGTCGCTCCCAGATCTCGAAAACGGCCGGGTCGATTGCACTCAAATTTGGCACACCGCTATAGACCGGCGAATAGGGTGCCGTGCACGTCAGTCCGTAGCACACCGACTCCAGTCTGCACGTGCAAGGCTCATCCTCTCGTTTGGCGGCGGGCGTTTTTGCTGGGTTTACAGAGGTGCTTGCTCAAACGACCTGCGGTCCCGCGATGCGGAGCCCAGCATCGCAGATGCTGGTATGTTAACATAAGAGAAGCAAAGTGGTCACAACTGCAAACAGTTAATGACTGCCCTCCTACACCCCTGAAACGCCCACAGATATACACTCATACAGGGTAATGTTAGTGGGAGGAAGGTGATAGAGGGGGAGCAGTCATACAAATAAAGTGGATGGTTGAAGGTGATCTTTCTGGTCAAATTCGAGCAGGATCAGTTACTGAACCCCTGCAGGGCCGTCCAACTAAGCAAGGCTTGTTGTCAGACAGCCCACAGAGGCCAGTTCCGAGGTGACAAGTGTAGAAATAAAATTTAATTAAAATAAATAAGTAATAAATAAGTCAACAGAACACAATCGGGAGGTAATGTCAAGAAACGCCAAGAACGAAAGACAAAATGTAAAATAAAAATAAAAATAAGATAAATTTAATCAAAATCAAATTAAGTTTAAATCAAATCAAAAAGAAAGAAAGAAAGAAGGAAAGAAAGAAAGAAATCAGAAATAGGAGGTAACGGGTAATAGAACTACCCAATAACCAAGATGATTTTTAATTACATTATCACACGAGGCATATCATCATGCAAACTGAATTGAATGAATCAATGATACTGGTTAAAGGGACCCTCCCACCTTAACATTAGTTTTGAGTTGAGATAGCCAAGTTTGCGGCCAGGCTCAGAAACCACCATTTATCCTGGTCGCAACCCCCGCAGCTTTATGGTGTTCAAGAAATTCCTTCCCTTTACTTGCAGGGTGGGACCAGCGTGGTCCCTATCTCTTAACCATTACGGGAATCTGATGACGTCATCAGGCTTTCGAACGTCCGTCAAATGTTTGACTATAACGTTTTGTAGCACGCGGTGGTATATGCTGCTTTGCGCGCAACAAATGCCGCACTTTCAAATAAAGTCGCTAGGAACAGCGGAGATCCCAAAAAGTAAACAAAAGTAAAAGTCTAATATCTTGAAAACCGGTGAATATTTTTCGATGAAATTAGGTAGATATTCGTTTTTGCTCTTTCTGAACCGAGCGACATCACTTTCATGCCAATTCATTAACTTTTTGAAGGTGGGAGGGTCCCTTTAAGAAAGAAACTTTTGGAGAGCTTTTTAATAACTGATTTCGAAGCTGGTACTGTAGAAAGTCTGGGAAATAAAGGCACCATAATTTTGTTCCAGACTCTGGGCCCAGCCCACGATAAAGTATGCGTTTTGTATACTTTGTATGTAAATGATTCATAGAAATGTTTAATGGAACGATTTATTCTAGTAGGTTCAGATGTTACAAAAAGCTCTGCAATAGCCATTGGTAGGTTTCCACTAAGTTTTCTGTGCAGTAATAGCAACATTTGCTGTTGCCCAATATCCCTAAGTTTAAGAAGTTTGAACTTCTTGAATATTGGTGCAGTATGTGCCAGTCTTGGCTGTCCATCAATTATTCTTATAGCACGTTTCTGAAGTTTGTCTAATTCATTTAAACTAGTTGGGTATGTATTTGTGTAAATGAAGCAGCAGTAGTTAATATAACTAAGGAAAAGAGAATGATACAGTAGCAAAAGGTGTTTTGTGCCCAAAAGGTATTTGAGCCTATTCATTATTCCGATATTTCTCGATAATATTATTTGGAGTTTGGCTATGTGTGTTTTCCACTTAAGGTCATCATCAATAAATACACCAAGGTACTTAACAGTGTTTGCACGAGTAATTTTAGCACCATCAATTTGAATTGTTAGTTCACAGTTTGTTGGTTGATTACCATATAGCTGATAGTACGTTTTATCAGCATTGAGGGACAACTGGTTAGAAGCAAACCATTCAGCAATTTTAGGCATTAATGTATTTAGTCTGGCTTGAAGTGCATTTCTGTTTTCACCTTCTATGAAAATGGCAGTATCATCAGCATATAAAAGTACAGATATGTGTTCATCACATATGGATATAAAATCATTTATGTATAATATAAAAAGGAGTGGACCCAGAATAGACCCCTGAGGTACTCCTATGTTTACCGGAAGAATAGATGATTGCGTATCATCGATTTGAACGCATTGAGTGCGTTCATTCAAGTATGATTTTAGCATCAAGTATGCTTCATCACATATGCCATATTTATGCAGTTTGCAGAGCAGTATCTCGATATCAACTGTATCGAATGCCTTGCGGAGGTCAAGGTAAATTCCACATGTGCTTAGGTTGTTTTCCAGAGCACTTAAGATTTTTTCTTGGAGAATTACGATAGGCATGTAGGTACTCATACCTTGTCTAAAACCAAATTGATGATCGCAAATTATGTTATTTTGAGTTAAGTGTTCACTTAATCGAGCATAAATAAGTTTTTCTAGTAATTTCGAAATGACCGGGAGTAAAGATATTGGGCGATAGTTATTGAATAACTGTTTATCCCCAGTCTTATAAATTGGCTTTATAACAGCTCTTTTTAATGAGGTGGGAAACACACCTTGGAGAAGACAGAGATTCATGAGATGAACAATCACAGTAATTATTGATGTGTATGTTGATTTAAATATCTTTGTATTTATTTTGTCATGACCACTTCCAACATTGCGCATACTATCCACAATATTTTTCACTTCATTTTCATTTGTGGCAGATAATTGTTGAAGTGGTGTTCCTACAAAGTTAGGAAGATAATCAGTTGGATTGCTTTCAGTGTCTCTGATCTTACTTTTAAGCTCTTTTCCAATGTTGGTGAAGAATGTGTTAAATTCATTAACTATGTCCTTAGTGTCATGCAATAAGCCGCTGTTGGTTTTGAACGCATCAGGCAGTTTTGTGTTTTCGGAGGAGCCTGTGGACATTTCCTTGATGATTTTCCAAGTATTCTTAGAATCTGATGTTTTAAGTTTTGCTTGGATATATGATTTCTTTGCTTCTCTTATTATCATCACAAGTACATTGCGATATCTGCGATACTTTGCTGCATTTTCATGCACCGGATCTTTATTTTTTGATAAAAACAGTTCATTTTTTCTGCCTATTGACGCCAGTATGCCAGGCGTGATCCAGGGTTTAATTGGTGTGTTTTTCCGCGATGGTACAAAAGTAGCGCTGAATTTTTGTATACCATCAGAGTAAGACCGAATTATTTTTTCACAAGCTATGTTAGGATCAATTACATCTGTGAGGCCCTGTAAATCAGTTTGCAAATGTATTCGCAAATCAGTGATTTTGTTATAATTGAATGATGTGATTTGCTTTTTCGGTCTCACGTTTCTTTGTTTATATGTTTTTAGGGTAGCATAAATTGGGAAGTGGTCAGACAAGTCATCGTGAATTGCTCCAGTGTCTTTAACAAGGAATGGGTGTGATTGGTGCTGAGCCAAGTAAAATCATACATTCTATGTTTGTATTGCTGTTGTTATTCATCATGATTGCCTTGCTTGCAACCAAATGAGCAAAAAGTGTTCATATTTGTTATTGCTATAGAAAGCAATTTATTAGTCTAATTATATGATAATAGCGCTAAAAACCACTTTATTTTCCTTTAACTTTTTTGGGCACATTTCAGATTTTGTTGATCACAAATAGTAAGTGATTAGATAAGAAAAAAATCAAAATTAGAGTTCCAATGACCCAACTTGGATGGTGTTAACCCTCGCCGGACCTATTGGTTTTCTACATACGCGCCGGCCGAGGGGGGGGGGGGTACGACCCCCCCTCGCCGTTTCGCCCCTGGTGGAGCTAGCGCGTCGCGGAAAAAACGAGCCTGTGCGCCGTTACGAGACGCAGAGATTGGTACCCGATTTTAAGGTCCTAGGTCAACCGGTGACCTCTGAGGTCAGGTCAAGTGCCCCAAGGTACGGTTCAATTTTTGGTGAATAACTTCGCAAAAAACGGCCGCAGAGCGCCGATTTTGGCAGCATCGTGTTCGTCTCGCTCAGGCGCGTCGAATGATATACTTTTTGTCCGGGTCAGGTCAACTTGAGGTGTTGACCTCAGGTCAAGGTCAGGTCAGCACCCCCAGGTTGCGAAGTTGGTCAAAAGAGGTCATGTCGCATATCATTCGATTCGGCAGGTCTTTCTGAGTCCATTGGTGGCTTTCCCGACTCGCTAGCTCAATTTGATCAAGAGTTATTGACGAAAAACTAATATGACCTTGATGACGTCATAAATGACGTCACGCAAGGTCAACATTGCAAAAGTGACGCATCTAACCTTGCAAGAAGTGCATCAAATCACGATTCTGTGTGCTTGAGATAGTTGGAGATCGTTCCCGGCGCCAGAATAGCAGTTTTCATTTTTCCCCATTGACTTATAATGGTGAGGTCACGAAAATGACCTGACCTCATATGACCTTTAGGAAAAATCCGAGATATACAAGTTGTGGGACTCATAATGGATACTAGATCCTGCAAGTTTCATTTCCCTGTGACATCTCCTCTGGCAGTGAGGGCGTTGCGAAGTTGCGACATCTGAAGACCGTGCAGAGGTTCACTTATGACGTCATAGGTCAGTGACCTGACCTGACCCAAAAATGCGGTTGGTGTCAAAAGATCCGGCTTGGATTAAAGGTCAGGTATGCCAAGTTTCAGCTCTCTATCGCCAGCGTGCTCGGAGCTATCGCGAAAAAACCCTATGGGGGGGGGGGTGGCACCCGCCCCCCCCCTCGGCCGGCGAGGGTTAATGCACAATGGCAGGCCTTTTACTAACATAGAGCTTTTAGCCCCACAGTTAGGTGCGCTACAATATTTCAATAATAATTCTTAATAATTCTTTCAATAATCAACATTGAAGAATGTGTGGCAGACATCATCAAGTTGATATGGTTTAATCATTGAACTAATGGTTACTTATGCAGTGCATTTTATGATTGTTTGGTGCACAGGAATATTGGATCATGGTTGTTTCTTCAGCTTTCAGCTGCATAGGTACTTCACATGACTAAAATAATCAAGGGCTCTATTTTTATCGTGTCATCTCTGCAGTGATGGGATCACACACTAGTGAACCAGAATTAATAGTTCATTTAGGGTTCTGCTGTCAAGTTCATGTACCTACACAGCTTTCAAATGTCATTTCTATCTGGAAAATCAGCGAGTACCTAGTGCTCAGAGTTCTGGAAGATGAGGGCTGAATTACCCCTCCCTTTTTACAACAGGCAATGGTCAGTATCTAGGAACTCTATGGGTCACTGGTAGCCTGCTCCTCGCTCCGTTCTGGCTGTGTTTGCCGGGCTAACTCGCTCCTGCTGACACCTTACCTCCTTTTTTAGTCTCGCATACCTATCTTAACCCTCGCCTATTGACATTTAGCCAGCTGGGAACGCATGGGGGAGGGTCTGTTGGACTCCCTAAAGTCCCCACCAAGAGTCCCCCACAGTCCCCACCCCACCCAACTGTTTGGCCCTGATCGAGGTAGAGCTTCGTGCAGAAAGCGTGCGTGCTGCCCGTGACGAGAGGAAGTCCATGATACCGGTCCCGTAGCTCAGTTGGTTAGAGCGTTGGACTCCGCGTGGTGAGAGCACGCGTTCCCGGTTATGACAGTCCGGGTTCGAAGCGCGACGGGCGCTCGACATTTATGGGCCTCCTGACAGGTATGGTTGCGGTTGGTGGCAGGCCGTAGCCAGGCGAAGTCAGCGAGGGGACCGGCCGTGCGCGGCTTTGTGCGCACGTTAAACTTTGGACTCTAAATTCTGCCATAGAACTGGAATTGCGCGATCGGAGGGTAGAGGGCAGGGACATCGCAACAAGCTTCGCTTAGCGGTGGCTCTGTCCTTGTGAATCCTTCCCATCAAAAGGTTCGGACTAAATTTATAAAAAAAAATACCCAGTGTTAAGTTCCTAGGTCATTTGTTGACCTTCCAGGTCAGGTCAATGACCCAAAAGTCGGAAAAGCGGGACTTGCTAGAACTTTTTAACCGCGCCCTGGAGGAGGGGGGAGGGGGTGAACTCCCCATCGCCGTTTTTGTACACCTCATCATACATCTTTTCCGCACATGTCGTGAAATTTTCAGACTAAGGTCACTCAAGGTCGGGTCGCCAGGTCACGTCAAGGTTGTCTTGCCTACGCTGATGACGTCAAGATTTTTCACCGCGTCAAAAATCACAAAGACATTGATTCTCTTCAGGCTGATTTGGACCGCCTTTGCGAGTGGTCAAAATTCTGGCGCTTGAAACTCAATCCATCCAAATGCAAGGTCATCACGTTTACTCTACGAAAGTCTCCATTCATACACTCGTATACTCTGGACAGTCACCAACTTGAGCGTTGTGAGCATATCCGTGACCTTGGAGTGATTTTAGACAGTAAGCTCACCTTTGCCCAGCACGTTGACGAGGTGACCAGGAAGGCGAACCGCATGCTTGGCTTGCTCATTCGGAGCATGCAGACCGCGCCATGTATGCGCGGAACTAGGTTCGACCATCGCCCCGTGATGACTGCCTATATCGCCCACGTCCGGTCGGTGATTGAGTATGCCAGCGTCATATGGTCAGGGGCTGCTGTAACCCACATGGCTCGCCTAGAGCGTCTCAATCACCGCTTTCTTATGTGGCTAGCTGCAAAAACACAGGGTAGGTGTCCTTCTCTGGACTACCAATCCCTTTTAAATCACTTTAGATGTCAGTCAATTAAGGCACGCATGACACAGGCTGATATAACTTTTATGCGTTCTATCTTTAGCGGCCGGATTGACTGCCACGAGCTGGTGGCGAAATTCAGCCTTGTCACTCAGGTTAGGCGTTCTCGGCACACAGGCCTTTTTCATGTCCCATTTGGTAGAGTTAATGCTGTGAAGTGTGGCTTGTTTATTCGACTACCCAACCAACTAAACAAATTCTTACACGAGCATTCGGAGGCCGACTTCTTCCAGCCGTCATGTCATTGGAGAGCACTACTGCTCCGCTTTGCGAGTAGTCAGGGCACTTTTAATGAGTGATGTCGACTGTCAGCCAGCACTCTGCTACTTACTTTCTGTGATCGCGTCTGGTGTATGTATGTGTATGTATGCTGGGAGGGGATTGTATGTGTGTAGGGGGAGGGCAGAGCGGGTTGAATGCCTGAGGGGGTGGGATGGGAAATTTTATTGCGACTGCAGCCTTAATGTGGGCCTCGGCCTGTGGTTGTTATGAAATAAATAAACAAATAAACAAACAAATGACCTCACTTAACCCGCGCCGGGCCGGTGCTCCGCGACTTCCGCGCCGGGGGGGGGGGGGTCTGAACACTCCCCCCATCTAACTCGGCTCCTGGGCCACGCAGCGACACGCAGTAAGCGGCATTCGAAAGTGCGTCAAAAATAAGGACGAAAACACTTCGGTCATTTTCCAGGTCAGGTCAAAGGTCAGGTCGCCAGAGGTCATCAAAGGTCAAATGTAGTCCATCTCAACAATTTTGGAAACTGCCAACGGCTAACTCGGGAACCAATAGCGCTACAGCGCCGCGGAAAAGCTCATTCGATAGCCCTTTTACAGACCTTTCTAAGTAAGTAATGTTCTCAGATTTGACCTCAGGTCAACGGTTTAGCCTCCAGAGAACAAAAACTGTAAAAATAGCAGTTTTCACGAAAATGGAATTTCGCCAATAACTTTTGACTCAAGAGAGCCATGACATTGCTTTTGACAGCGTCGTGTTCATCTTGTCGAGACGCGTCGAATGAACTATTTGTTGACCTTGAAAGGTCATTTTGAAAATTTGACCTCAGGTCAACGTCATGACCTGACCAGAACGGGTCATGTTGCATATCATATCAGTTGATCCGTATCGTCGAGCTGAATACATTGACGTGTTTTCATCGCTCTAGCACGTCTTTATCAAAAGTTACAGCCAAAAAACTGTTGTGACCGTCACCGTTCATGACCTGAGATGACCTCAGGGGCACACAGAGGGGTCACAGGTGCATTTTACGATTCAGTGTGTCATGTTTACCTATGAACTGATGTTTGTGAGGGTTTTGAACATCATTCGTCCAAAAGAGGCGCATTTCAATTTTCTGCCCTTGACATATATAATGGATAGGTCGCAAAATTGGCCTGACCTTAGGTCACCGATATCAAAATTCCCAGGTAAACATTTTGTACATACTGTTACTCTTATTAATCGATGAAAGTTTCAAGGTGATCGTTCAGTCGGTGTAGCTATGACGAGGATTGAAACTTTTTCTGAGGTGAGGTCACTTGACCTGACCTGGTGACCTGACCTTGAGAGCCCTGGGTCTGAAATTTTCACAACATGTGTGGAAAAGATGCATGAACAAATGTGCCAAAAACGGCGGCGCGTTTTTGAGATATCTTCGAAAATTCGTAGGGGGGGGGGGGCGGGGGGGGGGGGGTCAAACACCCCCCCCCCCGGCCCGGCGCGGGTTAATAAAAAGTTTCAATGTGTGCCATAGCTACACCGGGGATCGATCGCTGTGAAACTTTCAGCGAATGATAAGAGAAACAGTTTGTACAAAATATGTATCTCGGAATTCTGATATCGGTGACCTAAGTTCGGTTCAATTTTGCGACCTCTCCATTAAAGGAAAAGGGCCACCTTTAACATGGGGATTGAAACTGAGATAGCCATCTTGTAGCCCGTGTCCGAAAACCTGGCTGTCTACCTCCTTATGGCCGATTTCGGCCTCCATTCGTAGTTATCCGCAATTTTAAAAGAAAATACGCCAGGAATGCGTCTTTATCCCAGGAATGCGTTCTTATCCGACAATACAGCCACCCGCGGCGAGGCTTTGGTTTTTTACCAATCAGCTCCAACCAGCTCAGCTTTAACCAATCAGCTTATCTGACACAATCCGACGAGTCTGTCTTCTGAACGCTGATTGGCTTGAGTGTGACGTCATCGCTATGTCATCATACAGTAGGTGCCGTAGGTAGTATCAACATAGTACCAATATGTTAAATAGTTTTAAATACTTTTTCGCGAATTGTGCACTTCTGGCACCAGTTTTAAAATGAAAATGAAAAATCATAATGTCAAAATGAAAAACAACGATATCTTCATATTTCACGAAGGTGGCCCTTTTCCTTTAAAGGTCAGTGTGAGAGGATTAAAAAGCGCCTGGGGCATTCCACGATAGATCGACCAAAAATAAATAAAATTTACACCCTCATATTTTATTTTTTGCTTAAAATTGGTCTAATGGGTTGTGATGGGCGGGGAACCCAGCTGTGGCAAGGATTTTTTTCTTCGAACAACGGTTTCCGAGATATAGCCTCGGGCAGTTCCTGGAGGTCACACTGCAACCCTATGTTTGGCGGCTTATAACTCAGAAATTATTGGTTTTCTATGGTAAAAACTTTATATGGTTCAACTCGCAATCAACCAACAAACGTTTTGGCTATCTCGGATTTTCGATTTTTGAAATTTTGATCACGTGACATCTTGACCTTTTTTTCGAAGAGTGACCTTGATATTATCCCAACTGAAAGTCGCAATTTTGTCTGATGACGATTAAAGCCTTATCAATTGTCATTGATATGCGATAATAAAAAAGTGGCTTTCGGCCTGCGTTGACCTCAGGTCAGATCATTTTAATGACCTTCCCATTACCCAGCCAGCAATCCCACTCCGTTCCCGATCGGGATTTTCGGACTCAGCCCGCACCACCCCGATCGGGACCGGAGTGGGACAGGATTGGGAAATGAGACACTTTGTACGGGCTGGAACGGTCCGGATATCCCAACCTACCCCGCACGGTCGGTTGGGAGATCCCGCACGTATCCGGACCGCCTTATGACATTTTAACAAGCGCTTAACTCCGATCCCGATCCGGATTCCCCAAATATCCCCGCACAACCGGTTCGGAAATCCCGCACGCATCCGAACCGCCTTATGGCATTTTAACAAGCGATGAACTCCGATCCCGATCGGGATGTCCCAACTCGGCCCGCACGGCCGGTTCGGGAATACCGCAGGTATCTGACATATTAACCGCAGTCTTATAACCGCAGATTGCTGTTATGCAGATGCGACCACTTTGCTTGCGCCACCGCAACCCCCTCGCCTCTTCATTATTCTCCAATTCAACCTTTATAATGCCTGCACGACAAAATTAATTACATTGGACACTGAAATATATTCACAAATTTACTGGTTGCACACAGGTCAATTTTTTACAAATTCACAGCCTGGCCAGCACATTCGTGGCGTCGGCCAACATCTTAGCGCCGCTGCAAGGCGCTGGCACAGCGGACTCACTTCCGGTGTTCACAGTCATTATAGCAGGCCTGCGCCTTGTTCGTGTCGGCTCCTCTGCGGACAGTGTGTCCGTGTGCCGTCACGGGCTTCAGAGAGCCACCGCGAAACTATGTAGACGGCTGGCATCTGGTCGGGCGGCTCACCACTGTGCGAAGAGAGCATCTGAAAATGACCAAGAGGTAATTAATCAAAGTCTGGGACACACTAAAAATCACTAAGAAATAACCCACATCTGACATTTCACATGGTATGCCTGGTAATTCAGGTTTATAGCCTACAATGCAACCAACGACACTTGACAATGAGACCAAACATCTTTTGTCCATGATAACTGATCAAACATGCGACAGCACGAGTGTAATTCACATGCCGTACAACCACAACGAACATAAAAATTTATATTACCTATAGCTTTCCCGCTCCCTACATCACGGATGAAGTGTGCACTATACTCACCCTGTTCTCAAAGACGGACTGATTTCCCTGCAACGACAACAGTTGAACCGACCGCTTGCTAGAGCCAGTTCAAAAGCAATATCCTAAGGCAGCAGCTCAAAGGAGGGATCGACACTTGACCAACGCGGCAGCTAGACTGGCCGCTGCGCTCAGAGGACGCGTCTGCCTGCACGCGGCCCATCTGATTGCTTTTCCAGGCTTTCTGGGCCACCGGATATGGTGCCCGAAGCGCCCTCTCCGATCGGTTGGGATAACAACGTAAATCACAAGCCTGTCTAAACATGGGATTCGATTGGGCTATCCGTACCGCGTCCCAACCGATTAAGCATGCGGTCCGGAAATCCCGAGTCGCCCCTACCGCCGGCCATCGAGGTCCGGTATCGATTGGGACAACCCAAGCCTACCCAACCCGGTAGGGACAAGTCGGGACATCCGGAGCCTATCCCGACCGTCCCCAACCGCATCCCGGACGAATTGCTGGCTGGGTATTACGAGCGGGAGCGACAGCGAGATCTCGAGAACAAAGCAAGATAGCGACAAGCCTCTTTTGGACGAACGTCATTCTAAACACCCCCAAACACCGAAAACAAGCATGATTTATTCCCAAGAAAGTTTCAGTGATGACAGGATGAACAACCAGAGTTTCGATATCGGTGACCCAGCTGTTATCGATATCCAGGTCAATTTTGTGATGTCCCGATTAGAGGCCATCTGTCTTCATTATTCCCTAATTAGTCAAATGCAATTAAATGTAGGTGTGCCTTATTTGTACCGGCCCTTATATTGACTTAGAGGCATTACCCCAGCTTTCTTTTTACGCAACTTAGTGTTAACCGAGGGTCTCTAAGTAGTGCTATTTACTGTACATGTACATGATGTTTCCAAGTTGACTTTTGAGGTCATCTTTCCCGTAGGTATTTATTATTGCTAATTGCTGATTCACTTTTCTTGTCTTTCTGAGAGAAACACTGACGTAACTAAAACACGATCATGCCTACGTATTACGAGAATGACATTGATCCGTGGTATGAGTTACCAACAGACCCGACCGCGGTCTCATTTTTCCGAACGCGGCCTATCGCATGACATGCCTTACATACTGCACTAACGAGCTCAGTCTCGTACCCAAATCCATCGACTCACGCTGTGCAATAGGAGCCACTACACGTTTACCGCATTGCGCGCCCGATCCGTTGTATGTCGCAGTCTGCCTGCACCCCCCCCCCCCCCGTCCTGCCTGCAGACCGTGGTCAAGGCCACTGCGGGGCCCTGTATTTCTTATAAATGTCTTTTTCAAACCATAACTCAAATAGTAAGAAATTGAAATGTCCGATGTAGTTGTGACTAGGCATGACTTGAACAATGTTCGAAATACATGTGATGCAGATTCGAAACAATAACTTTTGTAGTAAGTAGTCCCAACTGGTTATTTCACAGTAATGAACGTGTCCACTCGTAGGCTGCTCCGTACGGAGGCCTGTGATTATATATCAGACATCCGATTGCTATCATCTGTGAGTCCTGCAGGACGGTATCACGGCCGTGATACCCAGTTCAGGCGACCGTGGATTAGAGCCGAGGTCGACTTAGCACGATAGCGGGAGCGGAACCTAAGAGCTGGGGTCAACACTCGAGCTGTCGTAATGGTCCAGACTGCTCTGAATTTAAAATATTTTAAGTGTTAACCCGGCAGGCGGTGGGGGGGGGGGGGCATTTTTTTGCCCCCCCTCGTATCTCCGAAACTAGTGGACGGATCCGGAAAATTCAAACGGCGTTCGATAGCCCTGTCAAATTTGTCGAGAGAAACCAAATTTCATTGACCTCGGGGTCACCGATGACGTCACAGGTCAGGTCAAAGATAAAATGTTTCACCGTTCACGGGGCTTCTAGGGAAAGCGCTATAACACCGAGTAAAACGCATTTTGTCGAAAATCAGCGATAAGGCGTCAGTTGTCTAGTACATATGTTGCTATTAGAGGTCACTGGTCATACCAGGTCAGGTCACAGGTCAGGTCACCAAAGGTCACAAAGGGTCACCACATGAACCCAACTTTTCTAAGGTTGTGCGATGCATGTTTTATGGCCAGTTTTTCATTTCCAGCTCAATGGTATTGGTTATAAGACCATCAGGTACGGTTTAGGTCACTTTCTGGTGGAGGTCAGGTCAAGGTCAGGTCAAAAAAGGTCAAATTTCAAAGTTGATATTTTTGCATAAAATGGGTATCGATTCGATGCTGCTCGTCACGGGGAGTCTAATGATGGTCTTTGTTTTGCGCTACGAGGTCTAGAATTGCTAAAATTTGAGTTTGAAAATTTGACGTCATCAATTTTGAACAGTTTTTTCGCTATAACTTGGCCAAAAAAAGAGGTATTGATCTCAAATTTGGTATGTAGATAGAAGGCGGTAGGGACTATCACATATATTCCGTTTTTTCGAAATTCAAAAAACTTTTTGGATTTTTCGGCTATTATTTTCAAAAAATGTATTTTTTGATTTTTTGGGGTCAAAATCCAAAAAAAAAATCGAAAAACCGAAATAGCAGTTTTGTAGCCCTCTTGATTCTACACCTTTTATGTCTGGAACATTTTTCTGTATCTCTAAAGCTGTAGGCCTGACAGCTCTTCCCGCGAAACCTTTTTTTGGGTCGAAAATGGCAAAAATGACGTCACTCTAACGTCATTAGCGGCCAACCTATCATAGCCTTTGGAAAAATTTTTGGTCACCATGTGCGTTAGCTACTCACGGAAGGGTACTGAAAGTTTGGTGACGATCGGCGCAGCGGTTCTCGAGATATATCGAAAAAACTAAAGGGGGCAAAAAATGCCCCCCACCGCCTGGAAGGTTAATGATATATAGATGTTTGTAAATGTTCGAAATACATGTGATGCAGATTCGAAACAATAAATTTTTTAGTAACTAATTCCAACTGGTTATCTCACAGTAATAAACATGTCTTAACAAACATGTCTTAATAAACATGTCATAAAAATGTCTGACGGGCAGGTGAGCCAGGCTCGCCTACCCGTCCAGTTACTTCCTTTCTTTCTAGTTGAGGTTTATTTGCCATTACTCCGACTCCGGGCAAAACTGCCGACTCCGACCGACTCCGACTCAGACTCGGACTCCGCAGCCCTGGATGCGATATATGTTTATGGGGGTTTATTTACCATCCGATAAAGAATTCGTTGTTGGTATGACGAATCCTCTAGTGCAAACACCGTTTATGATGTACCAGTACGAGCGATAAAACAGTTTTTGCTGTCGCGCGACTGAGGAGTACGCTGATCCCGGCCTGTTAGGGGATAACGTTCCATAAAGAGAATAACTCGTCCGCTGAACGGCATCAGCGCAGCGTTTTCAAGAAATGAACGAGAAAAGCATCTGTGAAAGTTTCGCGCTGATAAATCTCTCGGTTTTTCTGTGGGATGCTTACAACTGAGATCGGCACAAACTGACATTTGACCCGATCTTTAAGGTCACTAATGGCCAAACGTAGGTCACCAAATGTATCGCCTGGGCTGTGCCGATTTTCACGTAATAGATCAAACGCAATCACTTGCTTTTCCAATGGCTTGACTGTAATAATAACAGAATAGCGTTATCGATAGGCTGCCACATGTAATAATTGTTGGACTGACATTTTCGCAACCATTTACTGAGACCGACATCACTGAGGCCAGTTGAAGTAAACAGTTGAACATCACTGAGGCCAGTTGAAGTAAACATTTGAACATCACTGAGGCCAGTTGAAGTATGCCCGGCCGGCGGCCATTCCTGCTGACCTGTCGGCACGGTCGTGCTGCCCATTCGGCTGATACGTCCCTATGCCTGTTATGTGTTGCGTATCGCTGTGGCTGTGCCCGTCCGTCTGTGTGTCTGTGTGCTGCATGTGGCTGCGTCGCTATGTGTGTAGGTATATGTCTGTCTGTCCGTGTCGGCTGTCGCCGGCTGCGCACTGTGCAGCCCACTGGCCCCCGGCTCTGTCTGTCTGTGTGTGTATGTGTCGGCCGGAGCAGCTGCGCGCTGTGACGCACCGGTCGGGTACCCGGCCGCCTGTGCACCCGACCCGACCTCCCGCTCTCCGTGTGAGTGTGTCACGGACGACCTCGTGACCGGCTGACGACTCACAGCTGGCACCGACACTCACACCGGCGGGCCTCACTCCGGGCCTGGTGGGACAGCGGCGTGTTGGCGATAATGATACCGCCATGATTAGCTACCGAATGAAAGCAGACGAGTGACGACTAGAGATGTCAATCAGATACCAAGTTTTTGGTATACCGATACCAAACCGATACCAACTTGGTATTTGGTATTTCAAGGCTAATGCATTTGGTATTTTGTTGGTATTGTGAATCATCCGTAATGTAAAAGAGGCTGTGAATTTGGTAAAAAGTTGGTATTTTCCTGAGTTTACCAAGTTGGTTCGGTTTCGGTATTCTTCCGTGGTTATTGTTGGTATTTGATTTGGTATCGCTATCAAAATTTTCCGTAATTGACATCACTAGTGACGACCCTCACTTCTCTCCAAACGCCTCCTTATCCTATGGGGCCCATTGACAAATCTCACTATATACTTTTTATAATAAACCATTGAAAATGTCGCTGGTTAGTTGAAATTGTAAGCACAATAGTTTTAACTAGCGTTTAATGAAACATGAAATTTTTATTTATAAATTCATTTGTTGTGGATGACCGACAACTCCTGAGTCGATGAGATTAAGTACGCGCTGGCGACGTTTAGGACTTGGCGTCTAAAACAAACCGCAATGGAGCTCTGGATCCGCTGATCTATTCGTGAGGCTGCAGGATGTGGGCTGCGGGCTAACGGCTGAGGGGTGAGATGATGACTGTGAGCTATGTGTACATACGTACCTGGAATTTTAGCTGTGAGTGAGGCACTGGCGGCTGCAGGGATAGCGGTGCATTGTGGAGGCCAGGCCTCCTTTGAAGCCGTTTCTTAACTTTGGGCCTATGGTAGCTCATGGCCAGAAATGAGCACTCGACCATCAATTCGGTGCTTTCCCTAGATCCGGCTGGGACTGCTGGCAGGGTGGGGAGGGGCTCCCCGCCGCCGTGTGGGGAGGGGCTCCCCGCGGCCCCGCCCGCCGGCTCGAGTTCGGACCGCTCGGTCCCGCGGGAGGCCGCCACTGGCCGCCGTGCTGCCAACTCTGGCCGGCCACTCTCATTCTCATGCGGCGCTGTGTCGCTCCGAACTACCGTACCGGCGCTGAAAAGGTCGCCGAATTCGAGAACGAAAACCAGAAGAGGTTCAGATTAGCCAGTGCCGCCCGCCCGCGCTGGTTAATTCATATGCTAATGTGGGAAGAATTAGCTTTCTGAAGATGTTCAGCTCCAGATTCACATAATATTAAGTGAACCAGCTCTGAATAATAATCTGCACTAGGTGGTTTTGTAGTGCACTTCCCTGGTCCGCGCTGTCGGCGCTGTCGCCCCTAGTCTGTTCAGTGGTTCGTGCTGAAGCTCCCCTGTCAAGTCTGCAGGCTGCACGTCAGTCGGGTGTTTGCGAGCACCCCGCGGTGGGCGTCCCATTACTGGGAAGCGGCTCCGGCCCATGTGGGCTGCGTGGCACAGGTGCATTTTCCGCCGATATAGCTGCCGGTGCGCAGATGATCGGCCTCGTTCCGGAGCCCACCTTTGTAAGTGGCGCCACCTGCATTGTCGGTAGCCGACGGATGCCGGTCGTACGCCGACGTATGTAGGTGGCACTGTTTTCGGCTGTTTTCCACCCGTGTTCCTCGCTGAAATACACCGTGTGTTACGAAACTCAATGGATGAGATGTGCCTCTTCCGGCGCAGGTCATTGTATTTTTTTTTTTTGCGTTGGTCGATTTTCAAGTCAGTTTTGGGATAGCGGCTCTGACTAGTTTCTGATAATATTCTGATTACCTACTGAAGGGTCTACGCAGATTTTCCTAAGCATTGATTGGTTTGTCCTTCAAGACCGTGCTGGGAGTCGAAGCGGCTACCACTGGCTTCGGTACCTTCGTGAAAGGTGTCTCCACGCAGATATAGTTTGCTTGATTTTGTTCCACCTACTTGACAGATATGCTGTCCTCCATTGTTCACAGTCTTGTTAGTCACATCTGCAGTTTGTCCTGGCGATTGTTGATAAGTTTCTCTGTGCGGGCTGTGCTATGCCGGGCGATTATTCGGAGCCGTTTCCTCTGCACCTGTGGGCGGCCATTCCGGCTGACCTGTCGGCCTGTCAGCAGCTGTAGGCCCGGCAGCAGCTGTCCGGCCGGTCCGGCGCAGTACCGCCGGCAGCTGTCCGTTGTGGTACCGGACTGGCAGCTGTCCGGCGCAGTACCGCAGTACCGCCGGTAACTGTCCGTTCTGGTACCGGACTGGCAGTTGTCCGGCGCAGTACCGCAGTACCGCCGGTAACTGTCCGTTGTGGTACTACCGGTCTAGCAGCTGTCCGGCGCAGTACCGCAGTACCGTCGGTAGCTGTTCGTTGTGGTACCGGTCTAGCAGCTGTCATCATCATCATCATCATGTTTATTGGCACAAACTCGGATTAAATCAAGCAAATTTGGTGGAGAGTTGGCACAAAAGCTTACTGCTTAGTTCAAGGTGCCAACTCTCACAACATGCAAGCACACACACACGCGCGCGCGCGTGCGCGCGCACAAACACACACACACCTACACTACACCCCCCCCATACACACACACTTCGCACAATCGCGTCACCTCAGCTGGGTTCAACCGCCGCCACGTCGCTGGTCACCTCCCGCAGCCACCCACCCCCGCCCACCTCGCCAACAAATGCCTATACTGACGGACCAGGTCCGACCAGGTCCGCCCGAGAGCTGAGCTTAACGGTTGGTAGGAAACCTGTGAGAGTTATGCAAGAAATTTTGGAAGCAGCGGGCCACCTCTCGACCAACGCCACCGCTGAGACCACTGCCATGCAAGAGGATTTGGAGCTGATTGGATCTGGGTTCTGTGGTGAAGCTGCGCTTTAACCCTATTCCTGGCGGGGGGGGGGGGGGGGCCTCAGGAGCCCCCCCTGAGGTTTTTTGGTTATTTCTCCCAAACGCGTTGAGCTAGGAAGCTCAAATTTTCTGACTTTTCCTAAAAGGCTTCTACGCAACATGTCTGAAAATTTTGAGTTGATCTGACCTCAGGTCAGGTCACCAGAGGCGGTTTGGTGACCCTACCTCAGAAAAGTTTGCAATCACGCCAGAGCTAGAGTTTTTGACCGATCAATTTCTTCTCTTCAGGCTTTAGTTAGGGTACCAGTATGTGCAATTTGTATATCTCGGAATTTTGATATCGGTGACCTCAGTGGCGCGGGTACCGGGGGGGCTAGTGGGGGCTGAGCCCCCCCAGCTTTTCGGCTGGGGGGCTCGTAATGTATTTGAGCCCCCCCCCCAGCTGGAGGAATCGAAATCGGAAATCTACCAACATAATTTCATAGATTCATACATGACGCGGGAACTGGGGGAGGGGGCAGTGGGGGAAGCTTGCCCCTACAACTCTGCGGCCGTGGGGGCGGTGCCCCACAACGTTTCATGAGGCCAGGAACCGTTGGGCAGCTTGTCCTCCCCAAATTAGGGGTTGTGGGTCGCAAAGGAAGAAAGCATGTAAGTGAAAAATCCACCTATTTCACTGGCTCGGCAACTCATTTGGCAGATTAAAACCTTTACTCCAGGGGCCGTATTCACGTCCACTTCGTAAGTCGATTTTCTTTCGTAAGTATAATTTGGTATTCACGTCGACACTTAAGTTTTTATCGATGGAGTTCACGTGGTTAAAAAAAGTTACTTAAGAAGTAGGTCAAACTTAAGAAAATTCTTACGAAAATGATCGACGTGAATACGGCCCCAGGCTGCCAAAACGGTAGTTTCTTCACTCAGCTGAGACGGAATACCTCACTTTTTGAAAATATTTTCGTGTTTTGTTTTTTTTTTTATGTTGAAAAGGCCAAGGTCTGAAAAATAAGTGGTCTAAAACCGGTGAGAAAACTAGATTTGGGGGTACCCTAGGTTGATTTCTATTATGATTCAGCCCCCCCAGGCTGGAAGAAGTTCCCGCGCCACTGGGTGACCTAAGGTCAGGTCAGTTTCGCGACCTCCCCATTATAAGTCAATGCTGCCGTCCAAAGGCAAAAACGCATATGTCGGGTCAGGTCATGAACCGACATATGCGTTTTTGCCTTTGGACGGCAGAATGGGGGAAAAATCAACTCCCTGTTTTTACCACTAAAACGGGTCGGAATGGCCCCATATACCATACATGACTTCATATACGATCAACCTTCACTACCTTGAGGTCTGTTTTGCTGTTGGGCAGCTGTGAGGTCATGTGACGTCATCAAAGGTCACCAAAGGTTTTTGGCCAATAACTCCGTACAGGAACAAGATACAGACGCATAGATGGTCTCATTGTGTTCAGCTCGTCAAGACGCATCGAATGATATACATGATGACCTCGAGGTCACGTGACCTGAGGTCAACCTTTGACCTTGACCTTGCGAGGTCAACATATATATCATTCGATGCGGATTGACGAGAGGATCACGATGATGCCCTTAGTTTGTTCCTATCTTGACTAATTCGAAAGTTATTCGAGAAAAACTCTCTCCATATCTAGCGCCGCCATTTTGACTTTTTCGACCCCTGTGACGTCATCTTTGACCTGACCTGAAAATGACCTTATTAAAAATTGTAGATCTTGGCCGTGCGTATCCGATGCCGTTTACCGTTTGTCGCTATCTTGCTTCGTTCTCGAGATCTCAGGGGGGGCCGAATCGGCCCCCCCGCCAGTTTCTTGTCCCGGCGGAGCCCGCTAGGAATAGGGTTAAAAGGAGTGACACGTCTCGGAAAAGTATGTCCCTGATTTGTATGTGCTTTGGACAATCGAGTATAAAGTGGGCCGTGTTTTCTTGTGTGTATCCACAAGGGCATGCAGGGGATGTTGTCTTTTGTGTTAGGAACATGTGTGAGTTTAGTTGTGACATGTCGGTTCTCAGCCTGGTGTGGAGTGTGTTGAGTGATTTGGTACCATAGGAGTAGTATGACGGAGGTTTTGATGTCCTGAAGTGTTGCTTGAGGCGGTTGAGCCATTTCTTGAAGTCTACGTAAGGTAGATGTCTTGCTGTTTCGGGTAATTGATTCCATTGTTTGCTGGTAAGTGTGAAAAAGGAGCGTTGGTGTGTGGTTGTTCGTGTTTTGACAAGTGTGTGGTGGGTGGCGTTTCTGAGTGTCATACCCGTGTCGTGTGCTCGTGTATGTGGTATGAGAGCTTTGATATTATGTAGTTGTAGTTTGATTTTCTGATATATATATATATATATAATTTGTGATAAAGCTTTAGACGGTGTAGGTGTCTTCTTTTGGATAGTCTATCCCAGCCGAGCTCTTTCCGCAGTTTATCAGATGGTGCTCTAAAAAGCGTCCCGGTGATCAGTCTGGCAACTCTGTTTTGCAGTGTCTCTAGTCGTGTTGCGTCTCTTGCAGTGATATGTCCATCAAATATCGTGTCACAATGGTCAAAATGAGGGAGAAGGTACGTTTTGTGGATCTGGTCTAAAGTATGTCGAGGTAGATATTTTGCAATGGAATATAGAGGGCTGAGCGTCTTGTTGATTTTGTTAAAATTTCGTCCACGTGTTCGTGAAATCGTAGATCTTTCGAAAAGGTCATGCCAAGGTGTTTGTGCGACTCGTTGGTGGGAATTGGATGGGCACCGAAGGATAGCTTAGGTGGTTTACTTTTGTTGCTGCGGGAAAATGTCTGTTGTATGGTTTAAGTTTCGACGTGATTGCCCATGTTTCTCCGTATTTGTAGATTTTGTCCAGGTCGCGTTGTAACGAGAGTTGTGTTTGTTGTTATGTTGCTGCTGAGTGAGATGCGTATAGTGATTATAGTGATGTGTCGTCCGCAAAAATAGTATGTCATTGTCAGTGCGGTCAGAAAGGTCGTTCAGGTAAATAAGCGCAAGTAAAGGTCCTATAACTGATCCCTGAGGACAGCCTGCGTTGATTTTGCGAGAATGAGAAGCGGCATTTTGAATTTTTACTTGTTGCGTTCTGCTGTTCAGGTAAGAGGTCAACAATTGAAGAAGTTTACCAGAGATTCCAAATTCATGTTGACATTTAAACAATAGTCCTTTGTGCCAGATTTTATCGAAACATTTTGAAATGTCTAAGTAAACTGCAGTAAAGTCGAGGCCGGAATCAAGAGAATTGTACAAGTTTGTCGCAGTACCGCAGTACCGCCGGTAGCTGTTCGTTGTGGTACCGGACTGGCAGCTTTCCGGCGCAGTACCGCAGTACCGCAGTACCGCCGGTAGCTGCCTGGGGCAGTATACCGGACTGTAGTACCTACTGTCGGAACGAAGGCACTGGTAGAACAGCGACAAGCGGCGGCACTGGTTTAAACCAGCGGCGGCACTGGGGTCAGTTCAAACCGGTGGCGGCGCACGCCAGTCCACTCCAGCCCTGTCTCGTCTCGCCACAGCTCGCGTCACCTCGCCTCAGCTCACCCATACCGCGGCGCCGCAGCTCTAACCAGCTCCCGGTGTTGGGCTCACTGGTCATCACCCGCTGTGAGGGGCGCAGCACTCAGCTGCGGCTTGACGCCTATTTGACCAGCACTTCACTATGTGGTTTTGGAACCAATGTTAGGGATGCACGTCATATTACGTCACGGTCTCAGGCCAGGTCTTCTCCATACTTTGACGTCGCTTTTTGCCATATCCTCTCCCCATCCGCTTCCTACCCACTGGATGATATGGCTGTCACACCGTGCTGCTCTATCGCCGTCTGCTCAAACTTTCTGTCTCTCTCAATATCTCCATATCCCTCCACAATGGGTCCCAATTCGTGTTGTCTTCTTTCCGTCATCACATCTTTTCATCTCTCCGCTTATTTCCTCTCTCTCTCTCTCTCTCTCTCTCTCTCTCTCTCTCTCTCTCTCTCTCTCTCTCTCTCTCTCTCTCTCTCTCTCTCTCTCTCTCTCTCTCTCTCTCTCTCTCTTCTTGCTATCTCTTTTCTCACTCTTTATCTTCCATTCACTCTTTCTTCCTCCCTTGTACCATATTGCTGCGCTCCATCTGTCTCCGCTCCCCCCCCCCCTCCGTGTCGCTGCGAGCCGTCCGAGTCGAGTCCTCAGTCCTGGGGCCCGGGAGCCGGGTCGCCACATTGATCGCAATGGCCGGGCTGCACGTGCGCGGCACTGCTACCTCGTCACCGCTGTCACCGGCCGGCCGGCTGGAGCGCCGCTGTCAGCGGGCCGGGGCTCCGCAGCGCCGCTGTCACCGGCAGAGGCTCCAGGGGTTCCGCTGTTACCCTGCCGGGGCTCCCGGGGCTCCTCTGTCACCCTGCCGGGGCTCCCGGGCGCCGGGCTCCGCTGGCTTGTGGTTCCAGAGCGCCTCTAAGTTCTGCTGGCGGCGCTGGCTTTTACTGAGGCCATTGGACCGAGCCTCCGGTAGCGGGTGCCGCTGATCACTCCTGTATTCCAGTCTTCGCTTCACGTGGTTTTGTTATCAAAGTTGTGTTGTCTCTCCGTATCGGTGCCGTTCTGTCTGGAGGCGGCTCCGTTCCAGACATCTTAGCTAGTAATTAATTTGGCCATCTAATTAGTCTGGGACTCGGCCAGGGAGTGTACAATTGGGAATTCAAGCCAGGGCCGGTGGAAAATTAGGCTGTCAAACACTAGACAAGCTAGCTTCACTTCCAAAAGCATCTTCGCAAAATGGAACAAACCCCAAAGAAAAGAAGTTCAGTTTCGTACCAATCTGCATATCTTAACAAAATATCCAGATATCAAGCACGCTGGCATGATGAACATTTTCTCCACAATTCATGCATGGATATTAATGCAAGAGATGATAAAAAAGGATCCTGTTCAGCCATTCAAATGCCCTCCCTATTGTTGCGGATGTTGAGCGTACATGTCCATCTACGAGTAAAAATTAAATCAGTGGCATTGTTGGGTTTTAAATTTGGGTTTTTAATCGTGGATATTTATGTGCTCTCAATATAATGCTTGTCTATATTCTAGCAAAAGCTGTGGATGCTAAGCTGAGACTTTTAGAATGAAATGTCACCTGCCAGGCAAAAAAAGGCTGGTAGGAAGAATTGTTGTCAAGATGACAAAAAAGCTGTTCGGGCCCGGTGACTAGGGCTGCGCTGCGTTCGGGGTTGCGCTGCTGTCAGGGGCTGCTGTGCGGGTCAGTTGTCCACCGCAGGCGGCAGAGTCGGCCGCAGAGGGACGGGCTGTACCGGCGTGACGCCAGCGGGACAGACTGTACTGGCGTGACGTCAGAGGGTCGGACTGTTACGGCAGTCACGACAGATGGATGGACTGTACCGACGGTGACGTCACACCCAGGGCGGCTGGGACTGGAATGACAGTGACGTCACACCCATCGGTGACGCTAGCTGTACTGTAGTTTCTACATACTACCCTGGTCACATGCTGAGGCGCAGGAGTTCGCTTGGAAGCGGTGTACATTGTGTACGGCTGATAGTTTTGCACTTTAAGACCAGTCTTCGTGACATTTTATCAAATCTTCTTAACGATTTGTTGGGATACCAAGTTGATGCAGCGCCATGCACCTTTCCTCGCAGTGAGTGGTTCGTTTGGTAGGCGTTCTGCACCTGTTGTGCGTTCAGACGACGCGGCGGCGTCCGGTGCGAGCGGCGCAGTTCAGTCGGGCAGTGGGCCGTCGGACCGAGCAAACACGGCCCACCTCTCCGCCCGCCCGGCCGGCCGGCCGGCGGAATTAGAGCCCGTTAGCGGCGCGCCGTTATGCCGCCCGATTAGTTCCGGTCGTGTCAACTGTAAACTGCATCGACCGGCCGCGCTCGGCGCAAGGGCCGAGTCGAATCCGCCCGCGCCCCGGCCGTGATTCAGGCGGCGCCTTGCTGGGTGCAGGGCGCCTGGTGGGTGCGGCGGGGAGAGAGATAGGAAAGCCTGATGGTGCGGTAGCGACTAGGAGAGCTGCGAGAGCCTCATGGTGCGGTGGGGACTGGGAGAGCTACGAGAGTCTGATGGTGCGGTGGCGCGAGATAGGTACTTGGCAAAGGGGCGACGCGGTAATGGGTAATGGAAAAGTGGTGAAGACATGCCTGACTTTTAGACCCCCAGTTAAAGAATGGCTTCGCTTGATGATTTAGATAATCTTGGCCATCCCGTATGGCGTCAGATTTAATTATTAGGGGCTAACGCGAGGTCCGCGTTAGTTTTGACACATAAAGATATAACACAACTATCGGCCATTTTTAATGGTGATCAGGGCCGAGACGGGTGCTGCAATTTTCAGAAAATTGTCAAAGTTTCTACCAAAGTTTGAAAAATTGTCTTCAACTGTTCGTCTAGAATTTGTTCGAAGGAGCAGTTAGCTCGAAGATGGTGGGAAAATTGATGACCGCATCGCTCTGGTTGGGGTTGTTGTTTTGGTCGTAATTTCTGCTCTGGTGTGGTGGGACTGAACACGATAGCTGGCTCATTTCAGTAACCGCCATCGCCCTAGAGTTGAAAGGGCCTCAGCTCATTCCAGCCTCGGTCCATCACAGCCCAAAGCCCACCTCAGCGTCTCAAGACCAGCCCACCTGGCACCGAGTCAGTATGTTCCAGACGTTTGTCCTGCTATTTCATGCTGGTTTCTACCGCTTGCCGCTTGCCTTCATGTTACCCACAAAACACTGAGTCATCAAAATTAAAAGTAACTGCAATGTTTGTGATTCTCTGTGGTTTTGCTTGACCAAAGTCAGGGTTGGTGTAGCTATCACTAGATATTGAATCCAAGTCCGATCGAGTTTGTTGCCCAGTTTCTGTAGCCTACCGCCCGATCGGAAATTTATGGATCGGTGCATAATTTGTGCAGTGTGCACCCCGTCCCCACCATAGCCAGTCACCAGGACTCTTCAAGGGGCCGCCATTGTCCACACAGGCCGCCGTTGTCACCAATGACATCCGTTCGTTCGGCGACCGCTGCCACTGGTTTGTGACCCGTGATAGTGGTCGCCGAACCATCTTGGTCGGTAGCGGATTGTCGGGATGGGCCAGGCCTAGCTCCCGCGAGTGTCAGTAACAGCAGCCGAGGCTGGAGTAGCGCGGCGGCGGAGCTCCGTAGCTCTCGCTACCGCCAATAGATGACGTTAGTGGTCGGCGCCTGAAAAGTAGGCTGTACCGCTGGGCTCGCACGCCGCCGTCCAACCGGCTGCTGTTTCGATCCCTGCCCATAGATGGCACTAGTGTTGGGCGCCTGAAATCTAGACTGTACCGCTCGGCTCGCGCACCGCGGCTCGACGGTCTGTTGTACCAATTCCTGCCCATAGATGGCACTAGTTGCCGGCGCCTGGAAGCTAGACTGTACCGCTGGTCTCAACCGCCTCGAATCGGCCCTGGCAGAGGTGGAGTGCATCATTTGGCTGAGACAGGATATCTAGCGGGACTCATCAAAGGCGTGAGAAACGGTTCCGCTGTCAACGTACGAAGCTGCACCTGACAACCTCGAACAACTCTAACTCACCAATGAAAACTCCGTGCAGATCCACGTCGTCTTATAATACGACCCGAAGTGTTCAGTGTCTTGTGATCTAGAATGCGCCGCGGGATCCTCCCCAATGAAATGTATTATGCAAAACGTCGTCTTCCTAATGCTTTGTTCCCAAATATTTGGCCGTGGCCTTTCCCCACCCCCGCGCTGCTCTGCCTTTGTCTTAAATGTCTTCAAACAGCCCGGAGACGCTCTGAATTCTGTTCCACTGCGCTATTTCATTAATTCTGCATGCGCCTTTATCTCTCCGCGAACATTTAGCTGTGAATTCCTCTGTAATTTTCCTGCTGCCGTCTGTGAATTTCGGACCATTGATGCACTCATTCCTGGGGCTCTTATGAGAGCTTCTGGGTGAAGTCGCTGACCTGCCGGGCCGCGGCGGAGCCGTATTGTCGGTCTCGCTCGGAGCCGGTGGGACCTGACCCGACGGCGGTTCTGGGAGGTGTATGGCTGACCGGAGGCAGCTGGGCTCCACAGGACACGTCCGGCGCGGTGTGGTCCGAACCCGGCGGTCTGCACCGCGCCGGTGTGGTCTGTACCCCGTGGTGTGCACCGGTGCGGTTTGGTCTGTACCCCGTGGTCTGCACCGGTGCGGTGTGGTCTGTACCCCGTGGTCTGCACCGGAGCCGGGCGGTCCGTACCCGGCGGTTCGCACCGGTGCCGGGCGGTCTGTACCTACCCGGCGGTCCGTACCGGTGTCGGGCGGTCCGTACCGGTGCCGGGCGGTCCGTACCTACCCGGCGGTCCGTACCTACCCGGCGCTCCGTACCGGTGCCGGGCGGTCCGTGCCGGCTCGTACCGACGCTGAACCGCCATGTCAGCTGGCGGAGTCGGCACAGTCTAGTGGCCATTTTTGGATTGCGATTTTCCGTGAACTACTTTGTTCTATGTTCATAGGTGCTTTCTGAAGATCTCGACATTACGTAGGTATTTCCACAGACCCCTTTGGGGTGATTCACGATTTTTTTCTGGTTACGGAAGAAAATTCCTCAGCTCCTCTGGTTCCAGCCCTGCTATGTCGTAAACAACATTCGTTTGCTGATGTAGTGTCCATTGGCGCCGTGCTCTGGCGGTGATGTGCGACCCTCGGCGGCCATCTCTCACCGTCTGATGATCCCGCCCAGATGCTGGCGTACTATTGCCGCCCGCACTCGTCCATCCGCTCTCGTGATGATATGTTTCTATCCGTCGCCGCCCCGCTCCATTTGTCACCGTAGTCCGTTACTGCGCCGGCCGTCCGCGGCCCGGGGCGGCCGTCATTACGCTCTGCTGATACCCGACCTTTAGCCGACCTATCTGTCTCTGCACAGTGCATCAGTCTCTGTATGGTGGACTATGGCCGGCTCTCTCCGTCTTCACACATTTTTGTTCTCCGGCTCTCCCCACCTTGCCGCATGCGTCCGTTACCGGTTCTACGTGTTTTGCCGCGCGACTGTTACGGGAGTCTCCACATACTGTAGTTACCGACCCCTCCATACACAGCCGTAGCCGGCTGTTATCCCCGGGGCTCTAATCGTCTCCACATACTGTTGTTACCGGCACCCACATATTGCTGATATCGGCTGTTACCGCCGCTGTATCCACATACTGTTGTGATCGGCTCTCCCCCGTTTCACTGTATTGTCGCCGCCGGCCTCTGGTCTGGCTGTGCGGCCGCCGGTGGCGCCGTGTGACCTGGCCTGCCGGTGCGGCGCGGAGCGGCGCGGCGGCTGCGCGCGACGCGGCTCGGCCGCCGGCCCAGGTCGGCTGGCCGGGCGGCCGGTCGATACCAGGCGGTCGGCTGGGCCCCGGCCGGCCCCGACCGGTCTCCCGGCGCGCCGCGCGGCACGGCCACGGTCAGCCGCCGGGCGTCCGAAGACCGACGCCGAGACGGAGACGGAGACTGACGCACAGACGGAGACGGAGACTGACTCACAGACGGAGACGGAGACTGACGCACAGACGGAGACGGAGACGGAGACTGACGTACAGACGGAGACGGAGACGGGGAGGGAGACCGACGCACAGACGGAGACGGAGACCGCTGCCACCGCCGCTGACCTGGAGAAGGCTGCTGGGACTGAGACGGGTGCCGGGGATGAAGACGGGGACAGAGACGAGACGGGCACGGAGACGGAGACGCAGTCTGCTGGGACTGTAGCCGGGGACGGCGCCGGGGATGAGGGTTGAAATGGAACTGGAGCCGGCGACTGTTACACGCTGCGGTGTTTTTACCACCTCACAGCGCGTGGCGGGGTAATGGAAGGGGCTTCTGGACGAGGAGGAGGGAGACACGCTCTCTGGGAGGCTCGCTGTTTGTTGGATTTGGCTGGCGCGAGCTCCCTCGCGGATCATAGCGGATCATGCCGGCTGCTCCACCTTGTATGTTTAGTTCTACGCTCCTAAGGTGGGCCTGATGAACTGTCAGTCGAAAAACTTGGCATGCGCCATTTGCAGCTCTGTTTTCTGCTGGCCACAGTCGTTTGGCCAAATGGTTTCCGATGAGTGAGCATCGTTCAGTGGTCAAGGTCGTCCTCCAATTTCAGACCGGAGGCGAACAGCTTAAATTGAATGTGCGTTTCCGCGATGGTCAGCGTTTTTGTTGCTCCACGGGCTCGGTCTCGGCCTCGACTGATGGGCGCTGGCCCACGACGTGCCACGTGCAGAGTTCGGCGCTGCTGGGCCTGTCAGCGTCGGGGGGGGGGGGGGAGGGCACTTGGGCGCGACTAGCAATGCGCCCAAGCCAAAGCGAATTAGCTTCCTGGGGTAGAGGCGTCCATAGTAACATCACTGAAAATCCCTCGGCTGAGGCCCATCGAAAACTCCTTGGGGCTCACCTGGCAAGAGGCCTAATATGGCCGATGGGGGACATTATTGGAGTGGATGTGAGGGCTCCAGCTCCACGGCCGTATGTGAAGATTAGCCAATCCTTCCACAACAACAAATCTGAGTAATAAAGTTGAAAAAGGTTAAAATAGAAAATGATAGTAATAATAATAATGCTGGGAATTTACGAAATCTGATGACCAAGAGTTGTAAACCAAAATTAAAATAAAATCTAAATCTTTTTGGATTTGTTCAGCATTGTAACAATACTGAACAATGCTGGGAAGCTAATGAGTGATACCAAACCAACATACTTGGGAAATGCTTGGTTAGCTGCTACGGCGATGTTTTTCTTATGAAGAAAACGAAAATCAGAAACAAAATGAGCATCTACTAACACGGCACAGTTGGTGCAGCGTGTGCGCCTAGCGGGGCACTCGGCGCGGATGCGTCTGTCCACTGTCGAGCGATTCATCCGGTTGGCATGAATCTGATGCATATCAGCGCAGGATTCGACTAACAAAAACGTCGTAGCAGCTAGTCATTTGCATTGATTATAATGCATCCGAACAAGTTGGGAAATATGCACTTGCCTTGGAAATGTACTTTGTTTGAATAAGCCCATCTCGATGGGATGTAAATTTGCTAACTATAACAATTTCGCTGAGCGCGATGGCTTTAAGCGGTGTTCAGTAGGTCTTTAGTGTGCTATGTAAATAATGGCGAATTTGCCTTACGTGGTGATTTAACAATTTCAAAGTTTTAATAGCCTCGGGTCCGGTGTGTCAGGGTTCGGTCCCGATCTGTGATCACCGCTAATCCATTCTCGATCGGGCGGACCGTTAAATAACGCAAAACTTCCGATTGGCTTCCATCTGGGCCCCTAACCTTCGGAATCGCTTCGGCCATGGATGACCATTGACCCTGAGCAGGCTACCAGAGAGTCGTCGTCAGGTGTTTCATCAACTTATCGATGCTTCTGAATAAATCACATTTTGTTCTCTGCGGTTAACTCGCGAATTGCTGCAGGGGGGGGGGGGTGGATGGCATGGTTTCGTCTGTCCTCCATTTGACACATCGAATTGGGCGCCTGTCGCCAAATTCGGTGCCGCGGTATGGAACGCTAGAGAGCAGCATATCGCTAGGCCCGCGTCATTATTTGTCACGCGTCATCATTATGTGCGACATGTCACATATGGTACCAACTTTGGAAGTAAGCTGGCAAGTTGACAGAGAGCTTCTCTTCAGATTTAGGAGGATTATGACCCCATCTACTTGCGGTGTGCTCAGCTTTCGGTTTGGCACATGCAAGGTCCGGTAGAGGGTTACTTGGCGATGTGTCATCCGCAGCAAGTCCTGCCCTAACGCGACACCTGGACTCACAGACACCCACTCCGCCATTCAGACTGAGTTACCTTATAGACCGAATTAGCGACTCACACTTATGCATGTGCTGCCGGTTTTCGGTTTTGTACGCCGAAGCGTTTTGGACGCATGGCTGTGGTCGAATCTGATATGGTATCATAGAATTGACTTATCAAGGCACACCGTGTTCTGAGGTTCTGCTTGATGTCTGCCCGCGCTGGGGTGGCTAATTTCTTCCACGTGCCGCAGGATATCTGTCACCGCGGGCCGCGGGGCGACCACTTCGTTCCACGTACCACAGGGTGTCTGTCACTGCGAGGTGACCGATTCGTTCCACGTAATGTAGGGTGTCTGTCACTGCGAGGTGACCGATTCGTTCCACGTAATGTAGGGTGTCTGTCACTGCGAGGCGACCACTTCGTTCCACGTACCACAGGGTGTCTGTCACTGTAGGGGCGACCACTTCGTTCCACGTACCACAGGGTGTCTGTCACTGTAGGGGCGACCACTTCGTTCCACGTACCACAGGGTGTCTGTCACTGTAGGGGCGACCACTTCGTTCCACGTACCACAGGGTGTCTGTCACTGTAGGGGCGACCACTTCGTTCCACGTACCACAGGGTGTCTGTCACTGTAGGGGCGACCACTTCGTTCCACGTACCACAGGGTGTCTGTCACTGTAGGGGCGACCACTTCGTTCCACGTACCACAGGGTGTCTGTCACTGTAGGGGCGACCACTTCGTTCCACGTACCACAGGGTGTCTGTCATTGTAGGGGCGACCACTTCGTTCTACGTACCACAGGGTGTCTGCCACTGTGGGGTGACCGAACCGTTCCACGTGCCACGGGGTATCTGTCACCGCGGGCCGGGGGGCGACCACTTCGTTCCACGTAATGTAGGGTGTCTGTCACTGCGAGGTGACCGAACCGATTCTTTTCACGCTGCGATAAGCTCACGTTCTGTTCGATATGACCAATGTAATCATTCTGATGCCGCTGTCAGCACCTTTCATAAATCCGCTTCGTTTATTCGTCTGGCAATATTGCAGCTATGACTCTCACTCCGGTGCCTCGGAAACTGCTGACCACTAAGCTCTAACCTGTAAAATCCATTTTCCGATGGTTACAACCATCCGTATTTCTTAAACCAACTCTTATTTGGTGCTGGCTCCTTAGTTGGTTGCTGAAAAGCCATTTTAAATCAGACTCGAAAGGTCTGGTTCGGAAACTTCTGCAACTGGTCCAATATGGATGAACCAGTAAGACCCCATAATCCCAAACCAATGCTGGTATTAATTGGTTATGCTTGCATACCGGGTGTAGCGGGAACAATTTGAGCACCTCACTAAGGATTCGGAACTACAAAACTTCAAATCATTCAAGGATTCGCCATCGCATCAACTTTGGAATCTTGAGTTAGATTCTCACTGGTACTCGCCCTAGATTAGTTCAGGCATACCGCTGTGATCTGGAATGACCTGGATCGATCAGCTTGCCGTGATCTGGTGCTTTTAACTTACCGTGACCGGCCTGTCAGCTTGTCGTCATCGGGTCCGGTCAACTCGCCGAGTTATCCCGCCGCCTGGTTATCCCGCCGTGACCTGCCGTGACCCGGTCCGGTCGGCCGGCTGTGACCAGGCGCCGTCTCCGTGAGACGTGTGCGGCCGGCGCGCCGGCGCACGCCGCTATTGATTGGGGAGCGGGTCGGCTCGGCGGTGCGGCCGCGCCGGCTGCCCGGCGGCCAGTGAGCCGGCTCGGGCCGCCGGTCGAGGCGTGTCGCCCGCCGCTCCGCCGAGCCGCCGCCGCTCCGCCGAGCCGCCATGGCCTCTCGGAACGAGCGGGCGCGCCGCGACCGCGCCGCGCGCCGCCAGACCGAGCTCGAGAAGATCCGGCGCAAGTACGTGCCGGGCGACTCGTTCAGCTCTGGCTCGCCGCCGAGCGCGCCCAGCCCGGCGTCAGCGCGCCCGCCGCCGGCCGCGCGCCGCCAGGACAACCAGGTAACGCCGCCCCCGCCGCCGCAGGGCCGGCCCCAGCCCCCTTCCGGCGCCCGTGGCCGCTGGCAACATGGCCGGCCCCCAGCCCCTTCTGGCATCCGTGACCGCTGGCTGTTGTGCACACTGCCCGACTAACCGTGGTAGTCATACAACTGTTCGACTGTGTCATTGTTATCCCTGGCCTGCACCTATGTTGGGAATAGTTATAGTTACAAAACTGCAGATTGTCAAATCCCGGACATTGGCGACTTTTGGTCAAACAGGCTCATTGGAAATTTTAGCTGGGTTTCCAATGATTGTTTTTCGACATCGAATGTATGAATTTAATTTCTTTGAATATAAAATTCAGGGTGCTTCCGTACCCTTTCATTATTTTCGCGGTGAGCTGTCACACAGACAGGTATGCCTCTGTTCCGTTGTCTTACGCGCTGTTCGGCTGTTCCACGCGCCGGGCACCGTTCAATACTCGGCGCGACCTTGCTCTTTCTTTGCCGCCCAACGGAGCGCTCCAAGTTGGCCGGCAGTGGGCGCACTCGTGGTCTGTGCCGGCGCCGAGGTGCGGCCGAGTGGACCGTGCCATCGATCTGTCGACACCGGCCGTCGTCGCCGCTGGGCCAGCACTGACATTGACCCGCCTCCGTGGCAATACCGGCCCGGGGTGGCGCGCTGCCGAGACGGCGACCGGCCGGCCCACCTCCGCGCCGCTGACACCTACCTCGGGGGACTGTTCCGTTCGTGATGCGTTCTGTTCCCTAGTTTCCGTTCTTTCCTGTTTTGGGAGGTCTGTTGGAACATTAATGTGGTCGCCATTATTGTATAATGCTGAAAAAGTCTCTCCATTCTCCAGACCAGCGATGAATGACTGGAGGGAGACTGGTTGCAGGCCTCTGCCGTCGGTGAAGTTGCGTTAACATGCTCTTCCGCCGTGTCCGCTGGAGGCCCGTGGCGTGCTCATTCCTTTTTCTTTTCATGATTTCGGCGAAATGTGTTGAATGGGCGAATATACGGCGCCGGAGCCCACGCTAGGCAGAGGCTGTTGCGCGGGACTTGGCCTCCGCCGCCTGATCGGGAACTGGCCAGGTGCAGGCTGAGCTCGGACTCCACCGATCTACCCCGAATCTACCTACCTAACTAGGGCCTATGTTCTTACAAAAACAGTGAGATAGCGCTGTTTAGTAACGCGCTCGCTGCTGGAGAGGTCCGTGTCTCTGGCTAAGGAGTCTGTACTCACGTGGTTGGGTGCCGTTCAGTGTTCATCTACGACCCGGACTGAGGATGCCAGGATGATAGCCGAGCCCACTTCTACTAATAACTCGGCCTAATATGCTAGAAACGGGCCTTAAAACCAACAGAATACTGCTTCCTCAAGCTTTTATGTACTCATCAGTTTCTAATATGGTTTTTATTGGAAGGTAGTTCGAGTTTCCCCGGTTTCAGTTCATTTTACGTCGCGTTGATGGCTGATGGCGACGCTGCCTTACAAGCCAAGAAGGGTCTGTTGATTTTATTTATGCAGGAGCGACCGATTATCGTAGCACATTTAGGGCCTGATGGCCGCCTCGTGTTCATGGCTGCTTTATATTCCATAAACTATTTGTTTGCGCTGTAGGTGATGACACGAGGAAATGACATGAGCAGGTTAGTGTCCCTGGCGGCAGCTGCGGCAGTTTTAGGGGAGGGAGAACTGTGGCATTTCCGGCAGCTGTAGAGAGGGCTGTGACAGCTACCACAGCTGTAGAGAGGGCTGTGCCAGCTGCAGCTGCGGGGAGAATTGTGTCACTGTGTCAGGCACGGCAGCTGCTGGGGAGGGCTGTATCAGCTGCCGCCGGCTGCGGGGGAGGGCTGTGACAGCTGCCGCCGGCTGCGGGGGAGGGCTGTGTGAGCTGCGGTTGTGGGGTAGGGCTGTGTCAGCTATGCCGCCGGCTACGGGGGAGGGCTGTGGCAGCTGCCGCCGGCTGCGGGGGAGGGCTGTGGCAGCTCCGGCTGCTGTGGCGGAGGGCTGTGACAGCTGCTGCGGGGGAGGGCTGTGTGAGCTGCGGTTGTGGGCCAGGGCTGTGTCAGCTATGACAGCTACGGGGGAGGGCTGTGGCAGCTACCGCCGGCTGCTAATCGAACAGCCCCGCGGGGAGGTTGCGTCAGAAGCTGCGACAGCTGCTCCGGTCCGGATAGCGGGCCAGCTCGGGCCCAACTAGAAACCCAAATACGCATCACGGCCTGTCGCAGCCGCTGACGAATTGGATGATATTGTACGGTCTCCGGACCGGACCTTCAGACATGTGAGCGTCGGCCAGTACGTTTATTGCTGTCACATGCGGGTATTCACTCTGTCCACTCTAAGTCCCGAGCTGTTTTATGTTTTTTTTTCCGTGCGCTGTTAGAATTGTTCGGCTCTATTTATATTAAAATGCAATCCATTCTGCGACATGTGCTGCGAAACGATGGCAATGGCAATACATTTGCGTTGCTAAGGATGCGATATGTAGGTCAAGGTATGTTTGTCTTAGAAAACAAACATTCCTCAATGGAAACGGAAGGACCACAGCACTGTTACAGTGTTGGACGCCTGTGCCTGAAATAGCGGCACTATGGCTGCTCAGCTATAAACCATGGACACTGTCCAGCCGCCGGCTTATGCATTGGTAACGGAATCATACATTTGAAATGGCCAGCGGCCGACCAACACGGCTAAACTGCGCTGGGGCGAGGCTCACAGTTGAATTGGACATTGTGAGGCCGATGGGCGCCTACAGCACCCGGCGCCGGAAACGGGTCGACTTCTTCGATTTCGTGCATATGCTCCGTTTTAAAATGTGTTATAATTACGTGACGCATTTGCCACGCCTTCATGTGTCTTGAACGGACAGACAAGACCATTGGCTAAAGCCATTTGAAGGACGATATCCCTGGTACTCTGGAAGTGGTGTCCCGCAGCCTTACCGCCCAGCCTCCGCCATCCCGTTTGGCACGGTGTGCGGCAACTGTCCGCTTTATCTATTGTGACACCCCCTGACGTATAAAAACAGTAGCGAATGATGGGCTCCTAATCGAGGGGGCCGGCGGTTCTCGGTACGCCGCGTCTCCAGTGTCGATAACGCCAATGAGCGTGGTCATTGACCTTTGCCAATGGGATGGGCTCAGGGCGCATTGAATACCTAATGTCAGCGGTGGACGAGATTGTGTTCTGGCGTTACGGGGTGCGGCGGAGATTGTCGGCTTTCAAATGGAGCTGCTAAGGCGGCCGTTGATTCGTGTGAGCCGTTCGGGGCGGTGGCAGGTATTTGCTGAGACGACATAGAGGTCATCGCCGGCTCAGACACTGCACTGTCTTCAGTTGGAGTTTTTCCGTGACCCTATCATCGGCAGCCGCCGTCTGACCAATGAGGATATTGCGCCGACTGTCGACGAACGGCTGTCTGCTGCACGCTGATGTTCTGATGTTCTGATGTTCTTGTTGCGATTAGTCCCTATCGTCTGGGCTGGCGATCCTCGGGGACGGGGCGCCCGCTAACTAGGTGCCGCTGAATGAGGACATTAATAACCTAATGCGTCCGTCAGCACGCCGGCTTTTGTGGGCGGCTCATGCAACGTTGACTAAGTCTCGGCCGTGCACGTCAGCTCATTGATTGGCGGGCTGTGCAATGTGTAGTGGGGCCGGACAGCGCTTCCCATTCCGCAACATGCGTGTATAATTGTATATTCCGGTGCATTGTAGCACCGAATTGATAAATGCACCAAGAATGTAGGAAACTATTCAAACTAGAATAATGCTTAACAGGGCCTTATCTCACTTGCAATGGTATGATGACCTGAGTCTGGTTTGTGAAGAAGGACCAAAGAGAGGGGTGGACGAAGATCACTGTCATTTTATCGTTTATTTTAGTTCCAACGGGGGAACAATGCACGGTGGTTGGGGTACATGGTCTGTTGTTCCACTGGGCAATATTGTTTATATGCCGCTGTTTTTTCATTTTTACGGCGCCTGGTGTTACCAATATTTTTTCCTTGTATCCAAACCTCTTTGTCCGAGCAGTTACCATCAAAGCCATAGAACGTAGCAGTTACCATCAAAGCCATAGAACCTATCGATGAAATGTTTCCGAGCTTTTTTACCTCTTTCTAATGCTATTTAAATTCAAGTCTTCCGTTCCCTGTTCATCATCAAAGAGGCTTCAGGATCGGGGGTTGTATTCAGCATCTACCATGAATGGGGCCTTTTTAGTCTCTGCACGCGTTGAGGGCGCGCTGTGCTGCAGTTTACCCTGCGGGAGTTAGTTTGTTCTGAATTGTCGGAATGTCCGCTGCGCCGGCCCTCCGGTGGACGCCCAGCCTGGCGCTGTTTCACCGGGAGAATGGACGCATCCCCCGGGAAATTTAGGCCATCTTGTATGTGGCCGATCGAACTGTGGCGACCGGCGCCGTCCGCGCTGAGCCGGCCGTACAGGGCGCCGTCCGCGCAGAGCCGGCCCTACAGCTCAGCGGCCGCGCTGAGCCGGCCCTACAGGGTGCCGTCCGCGGAGAGCCGGCCCTACAGGGCGCCGTCCGCGGAGAGCCGGCCATACAGGGCGCCGTCCGCGGAGAGCCGGCCCTACAGGGCGCCGTCCGCGGAGAGCCGGCCCTACAGGGCGCCGTCCGCGGAGAGCCGGCCATAGGGGAGAGTGGGGCACATTCGTGCATGGGGCACATTCGTTTTCAGCAGTTTATGGGAACACGAGTGACTGCACGAGCTCAAGGTAAATTATGGAAATATGTCTATCATTGCCGCCCTTCGTTCACCGTAGAAGACAACACTGTACCTGCTGTCATGCTTGATAAAAACGCAAATTTGTAACATTCGTGAGTTTTCCAAACTTTTCTCATATCATCCATTTTCGTGATCCTGACTCGGAAATGTGGTTCAGCTTTTCAAAATTGGGGGTGAAGAAGCTCACTCTATTCACGGAACTGCTGCAAACTCGTTTGTTGAAAAAGTGTCATTTTTTCAAAAAGAAATTTTGAAATAGGTATATTACTAATAACGTTGTGGGGCAGGTTCGTGTACGCACTGCCTGGGGGCACATTCGTGCATATTTTTTTTTAGTTTTTGCGATTTATGACTTTATCTGTAGTAGGTTTCTCTAATGACGTTCGCCTGACTCAGTCTCGACTGCTTGCGACGTCGTGACGAGCAATTCACGCGAACTTGGCGAGGTCACGGAGGCCGGCAGTTGGCACATTCTTGTTGGCCAGCCCATTCTTTCTACATATGTTGTGCAATGCATTCTTGTCGAAAGGAATCAAGTGAAATGACCCCCTGCCAATTTCCTTTGGTAAATTTCTGTTAATGCCCGTAATTTCTCGAACTTTGCAGGTTGAACGGAAGTGCCCCACCTCTTGAACGAATGTGCCCCATAGGTGGGGCAGTTTCGTGCAAATGTTCAGAGTTATTAAAAGTCATTTTTTCTAATGGAAGCAATAATTTTAGAGGATAACTTTTAAAGAGGAAAACTATCTGCAATAGTTCCTTTCCATACTACAATCAACAATTTTGCCATTGCACTAACCAAAGAACAGATATATGGGTTTATCCATTTTTTGCACGAATGTGCCCCACTCTCCCCTGCAGGGCGCCGTCCGCGCTGAGCCGGCCCTACAGGGCGCCGTCCGCGCAGAGCCGGCCCTACAGGGCGCCGTCCGCGCAGAGCCTGTCTATGTGTCGCTGTGGTCGTTCCCGTGTTGTAGTGTCGTACGGTGACCGTTCCCGTGTGCTGTACCGTGCACACTGTGTGGTCCGGTGGCCACAGCTCGCTAGTCGCTGTACAGTACTGTGTGGTAAGGCGGCCGCTGTACCGTACTGTGTACTTGCAGTGGCCGTTTTTATGCCGTTGTGATGTACCGAACTGTGTGGTACGGCGGCAGCTGTACTGTACTGTACTGTGTTGTGGTGCTGTACCGTGCTGTGTGGTACGTCGGCTGCAGCTCACTGCCCATGTGTCTGTAGTGCAGCTCGCTGTACCGTGCCGTGCGGTACGGCGGCCGCAGCTCGCTGTACCGTGCCGTGCGGTACGGCGGCCGCAGCTCGCTGTACCGTGCCGTGCGGTACGGCGGCCGCAGCTCGCTGTACCGTGCCGTGCGGTACGGCGGCCGCAGCTCGCTGTACCGGACTGTGTTGTACCGTACCGTGCGGTACGGTGGCCGCAGCTCGCTGTACTGTACTGTGTTGTACCGTACCGTGCGGTACGGCGGCCGCCGCTCGGCGGCCGGCGCCGTAGCACAATAGCAGCCGGTATCGGCCGATCGATGGATTGGTGGGCGCCGTCACTGCCAGCAGACCGGCCGGCCGGGCTGCCGCCGCGCCCCAGCTGTGGCCACCGTGCCGGGCCCGGCTCATACACGGCCACACGCGCCCGTACAGCCGACGGGCCCCTCTCATAAACGGCCGGCACGATACTACGTCCGGACTGCTGCGGACCTCGGGACCGTGCGCTGGATCCAGTCCTTCTTATTTGCCTTCTGGAAATTAGAGCACGCTCACGGAACGTGTACTCTGAGCTGAAAAATTCCTTGTCCCTTGCCCCCCTTTACCGTCTACTGTCCCTTGCGCTCAGTTTCGCTATCGTCAAGGCATTGGCGTTCAGGTGCTCACATGATAGACGTCTCCAAATTCCAATCGTTATCATCACTTTTATTTATCGGGGTCAAATATTCAGTGACAAGCGTGACCTTATGTTTGTGAAGATGCCAGTGAACCGAACCGCTATGTTAACCCTCGCCCGTATAGGGGGGGTCGAACGGACCCCCCCATGGTTTTTCGTGAATAATTCGCGTAAAAAGCGGCCGATCGCGACGAAACTTTCAGTACCCTCGCGTTCATCAATTTCACACCTACCCTGAAAGTTTCATGACCCTGACCCAAGTGACCTTTGACCTGTGACCTACTTTTCGAGACCATGTTTGGCTGGAATTGCAATTCGGCGTATGTCGGCTCGCATTAGCCGCGCGTTTGCAGTCTTTTCGTGGTTTCAAGCGTTCAAACATGTGATATGATGTTGCCCCAATGCATTAGGGTGGGTGTCAAGGTCACCTGAAGGTCAGGTCAGGTCATTGACCTTTGATGACCTCGGTTCACTTTTTCGAGTTTTACATGTTTCTAGGCCAGTTTTTGGAGCTGAATTCGAATTTAGCAACCATATGAACATTTACGAAGTAGTTTTGGTGCCTTCGTAACATGTTACGAAGCTGTCAGAGGCGGTTGCCACCTACTACGAATACCCTTACTGGTTGGCCTGACCTGACCTGACCTGACCTGGCCTAAATACATGAAGACATCATCTGTGATTAAAACTAACATGATATTCGTGATCAGCACCCCGAAAAACCCCATAGCAGCCACACTTTACGACGTTCTAACAGGTCCCGATTTTCCCGCCTTTGGGGTCATTGACCTGACCTGCAAGGTCAACCAATGACCTAGGACCTTAAAATTGGGTAGCATCGGCTTCCTCTCGTCACGGGCAACATGCTCGTTTTTCCGCGAAGCTCTAGCTCGATCAGGGGCGAAACGGCAAGGGGGGTCCAACGGACCCCCCCTATACGTTCGCGGCTGGAAAAACACCAATACGGGCGAGGGTTAATGCGGCCTGTTTTCAATGTGCCATACGAGACCATCTCCTATTCCTAGATCAGACGCTACTAGCGTCTCGCAATCTCAGGTCGATGACACAGGTTCACCCTCACTCTCCGCCTGATATCTGAACCGACCTGTGTCGGTCCGCGGCCCGCCGATTGTCCGTCTCCGGGAAACGAGCGCCGCTCTCTGACAGCGGAAACCGTCTGTTGTACGGGCTGAGAGAGTCGGCGGCCGGCGGCCGTCCACATTCGACTCACGTCCTGTCCACACACGGCTGATGGGCGCTCCCGGGGCGGTCCGCCGGGTCCCGGGGTGGTCCGCCGGGTCCCGCGGCGGGGGTGGTCCGCCGGGTCCCGCGGCGGGGGTGGTCCGCCGGGTCCCGGGGCGGTCCGCCGGGTCCCGGGGCGGTCCGCCGGGTCCCGCGCCCGGGGCGGTCCGCCGGGTCCCGCCGCGGGGGCGGTCCACACCGGCCGGCCCGCACCGCTCACGGCCACGGTCACGGCCGCGCCCGCCGCGCCGCGCCGCGCCGAGCTCCACCGTCCCGAGAGGTGTGTGCCATCGCGCCCTCTTGACCGTGGCACGTTTTTCGGGCACGCTAGCTCATTTGACGGGAAATGTGTCAATTAACCGCCGACGGAAAATGTCTCAATGTTATGTCGGAAGCTCAGGTCTTCTACAAGTTATGAATATTTCTATTCTTCTGTTTTGTTTATCATACTTGTGAAATTCGGGAGACGTTTCGACTCTCATTCTTTCTCCGTCAGCGGCTCACGCTAGACTGAAATGACTTCTCATTAGAGTTGCAAAGTTTCCCTACCGCACTACCGGCATGCCGGTAAATTTTCACTACCGCAGGTTTTTTCGTGGTATCTGGCATGTCTTGCCGGTAGCATGCCGGTATTTTTGATTTTGCACAAAAATAGAAAATATCAGCATATGGTTTAAACTTTGGTCACTAAGAGGCTATCAAATTATAATAACAGCAATATTAGCCACTGCAAAATACATTTTGTGGAAGAAGTTACATTGCTAAGGGTAGGGATAACACATGGACCTCGGCGATTCACAATCACAGGTTTCGTTATAATTAGGATTGTCAAGAATCTACTGTGGTCAATAAATGGAAGAATACTGATACTTATTCATGCTGCAAAAGCTCGATCAATCAGTAAGTCTAATGGTATGTAATAGGTAAAATACAACAAAATAAAGAAATGTTGATGACAACGTTCCCTAGAGGAAAAGGCAGAATCAAAACACCACAAAACACATTGTTTGGAAACTGGCATTGAGTCCTGAGATGTGGTCTGAGATACTCTACAAAGTATTTGACACTGAAAATTCAGCTGAAAAGGCAGATATTAGGTAGCACTGAGCCTGACTTTGGTCCCAAAAATGAAATGAAAATCAAATAAACTGGCATTTTGTCTCATCTTTACAAGAAAACACAATATGCATACAAAATAAACAAAGTGGCGCAGAATAACAGGGGAACCAAGGATTGACTTTTTAGATCTTCTCTCCCCTGATGGAAGGATGTAAGATGATGACGTAATATTTTTTCGTATGCCTTTTTGGTTCAATTCCTGAAAGGGAATGCATTTTCTTGTAGTGAACTAAACTCACAATGTTGATTACATCAGAATTCAATATCCTTTTGGATCATTTACATCAACAAATCATTCATAGGCGGCGGAACGATTTGAGACAAGGGGGGGGGGGGGCACCATGGCTCAAGGAGCCAAACCTAGGATACCCCCAATTCCTGTTTTCTCATCGGATTTAGGCCACTTATTTTTCGTCACAGCCCTGACACGATGATTTTTTTTATTTTTTTTTTTTGCTAAACGAAAATGGCAGTTCACCCCCGTATGCAGGGGTGTACCTAATTTTATATCTCTTTGTGGGGGCATATGCACCCACAATCCTGAATTATGCCCCCACAATGATGAAAAGCACCCAAAAGTCTTTTACAAGGCTGCAAGCGTCCTTTCGAGAGCACGGTGCCCTTCGCATGCTCTAACGGCGTCCTCCTGACCGTCTCGCGTTCATGGATAGCGTTTTTAATCACTCGGCGCCCTTCTGGGAGAATGGCGCACTTTTGACAGCACCGCGCCATTCTCATGGTCTAACGGCGCCCTCCTGACCGTCTCGCGTCCTTAGGTCTCTGTTCACCGTGCATCCCTCGACTATTCGGCGCCCTTCTGGCCTCTCAGCGCCCCTGAACCACATATAGCGTTTTCAATCACTCGGCACCCTTTTACGAGAATGGCGCCCTTTTCATGATCTGAAGGCGCCCTCGTAACCATCTGGCGCCCCCTCGTCCCCACCAACGTAGCACTACTGACTGTGCGGCGCCCTTCTGGCCTCTTAGCGCCCCTGGACCACATAGCGTTTTCAATCACTCGGCGCCCTCCTAAGAGAATGGCGCCCTTTTCATCGTCTCACGGCGCCCTCGTAAGTCGTAACCGTCTCGCGCCTCCACATTTGGTGCCCCTCCTACTGGATGGCGCCTCTCTACATATTTTTTACGTCCTTCCGGTCAGTTTCCACTTTTAAGCGTGTATTTGCTTAGTCAGACACGCCACTTGAAGCGCCATTCGGCTAGCAATGTTATGAAATTCGGTGTTAATTTAGGCTCCCACATAAAGAATATCTATCGCGCCCCAAAACGGCCTGGCGCCGGGCGCCCCTACAGCTGGGCACCCACAATCATTTTAGGAAAATTACACCCCTGCCCGTATGTGTGGTTAACTTTAAGCTGATCCTCAAGTACCTATGTGTTTGTCTCTTCCTTATTGTCGTTTGATAAATTCCATTTATCCTACATGTATAATTCCCAAGAAGCCATCGCAGTACTAATCAGTGGCGAATCCCAGGGTGGAGGTCACATGTGTCATGACTTAGGGCCTGGGGTCACCACATGCCTGCCAGGAGCACCACAGGCCTGACAGCCGACAGGGACACCACAGGCCCGCCAGGGGTGCCAAAGGCCTAGCAGGGGCACCACGGGCCTGTCAGTGGCACCACAGGCCTGTCAGGAGCACCATCGGCCTAGCAAAAGCACTACAGGTCTTCCAGGGGCACCACAGACCTGCCAGGGGCACCAGAGGCCTGTCAGGGACACTATCGGCTTCGCAGGGGAACCACCGGCTTCGCAAGGGCACCATGGGCCTGTCAAGGGCACCACAAGCCTGTCGTTGGCAATTTAGGATTGTCAGAGGCACCACAAACCTGTCAAGGGCACCTACGTTCTAACAGGGGCACCACAAACCTGCCAAGGCCCAGGGACACCACAAGCCTAGCAAGGACACCACAGGCCTGTCAGGGGCACCACGGGCTTGTCAGGGCCCATGGGCACCTAAGTCATGTCAGGGCCCACCGTAGGCTTGTCAGGGGGCAGGGTAGGTAGGTACCACAGTCTTTCCAGGGGCACCAGCGGCTTAGCAGGGGCACCAGTCATCACATGACTAACCAAAAATAAAGAAAAAAACTGAAAATAGGGCACCACCAAAATTAAGTGGCCGAAATCCGTTGAGGTTTTAATTTTGGGCATAGGTAGGGGCACCACTTCGATTCATGAACCTCCCCTTAGAGTTTTCCCGAATCCGCCCCTGGTACTAATACATCAAATTTAAGGGGGGCACCTTGCTATTGGTGCCCCCTTGCAGAATTCAAGGGGGGGGGGCACGGTGCCCCGGTGCCCCCCCCCCCCCGTTCCGCCGCCTATGAAATCATTTATGAGGCAGTTTGCTACAGTTCAGAAACCCTTTTTGCAGCAATTTAATCAGCTGGTTAAAAGTCTCTGTTATTATGGCGCATCTGTTTCGAAATCTTTGATAGTTGATAACCTTGTGTTTGGAGAGGAAGATTCTTCGAGAAAGCGGGTATTATATCGTTTTTTATGCATATTATTTGGTGACTGTTCTCAGGACAAGTGTTTTTCACATTTTTCAAATGATTCGTATCTTATTCATGAGCCAGCAAGCCATGGCGAAAAGGAAAAAATGTGTTGATCTCGCTTCCTCAGGCACATGGCCGAATCTCTAGATACTTTTTATGTTGTGGCCATCTAGATTTCAAAATTTGATTTTGGTTGGTAGGTTCCTGCAACATTTTAGGAGAATGTGGAATAGTAGAACACCTCTGAAATGTTAATGTGATTACTGCTTACTTGAACTGTGCAGTCTTCAGAAACAATTCAGTAATTTAAGTTATTTTTGTCATTGCTTTTTTGATGTTTTTTTCTTACTGCTTTTTTGTAGGCAATACCTCTTTGATTACAGGTGATATTTTAATAGTTATAGACTGGAACTGAGTTTCAAAATTGTGGGTGTTTGTGGGGCCAACTGAGCCAAAATCATCCTGTTCGTAGTTAGGTTGGACATTGGGTGGCTGCTGAGTGGGAACTGGGATGGGTACTGAAATTGCCAAAGTGTGGCATCTCTTGTAGGGGTAAGCTAGAATCAACATTGCAGGTTTTTTAGTATGCCGGTAATTTGGTGGTGTTTTTGCTTGGGTCGTGGTAGCATGCCGGTATCCCAGAAAATTTTTGTGGGGCGGGGCGGTGCCGGTAGCAGCCTTTGGGGGAAATTTTGCAACTCTACTTCTCATGGTGGGCGGCGGCAGCCCATCTGTGACCGAGTCGGGCCGCCGTGGGACCCTCGCCACTCGGCTCAGATAGCGTCTCCGGGCGGGGACGCGCCCGCGGAGGTGGTATCGAATTCTCGGCCGCCGCTCTTCAGCGCTCCAGTGGCCGCCTTTTTCTGGCGAGGGCGTTTTCAAAGGCGTGCCGCGGTTGGCGCTGCGCCCAGACTCTGTGCTGGAATGGAATCGGCTGATGCCTCGGCGCCCATCCGTCTTGGAGCGCTGGCAACAGACCCCGGCGGGCGTCCTGCAGAGGTCACGGGAGGACAAACAGTGGCTGCAGAGGTCAACGAGGCACTCGCGAAGGACAAAGACAAACGGTAACCACGGAGGTCACGGGAGGACAAACGGTAACTGCAGAGGTCAACGAGGCACACACGCACGGTAAGGAGCCTGCGGGGCGGCTGACGCATGTCATAGAAATCACGGAGAGGCAAACAATGCATGGCTCAACGAGTCACGTTTCAGAAGGGAGGTCACGGAAAAACGGACTCAGCTCACAAAGAATTGGATAACGGATAGACGACACGGTGTGCGCAACCGTCCCACAGGGGTCATTAGATGACAATAGCTGTAGAGCCAAGCGGTCCCTCGTGAAACAACTTGTAAATCACAAGGGGTGCGACTAGGCGAAGATAACACCAAGTCACGTATTCGTTAGGCAGAAGTTGTGCCTAACTACCTCGACGCCGTGCCAAAGTTGCGCTGAAAAGGTCGTTGAAGTCATGCTGCGGTGGTGTTGAGCTCGTTGGAAATGTCAGAGGCCTGTGTGCCGGTCGTAGGTCACGCCGGGAGAGGGGGCAGCGCTGCGCGGCGGTTACGTAACACCGGGCGACAGGCAGACGGTAGCGCGGTGAGCAATGGTCGGCGCACTCGGCCGCGACTCGGAGATATGAGCTCCCTCGAGTTCTGTCTGAAACTCGCTGAATTTCAGCGGCTACACTCGATCTGCATCAAAGCGCCACGATATCTGCTGCCGTGCTCGTTGGCGCTGACTTTTGGTTACAAAGCTACAATATCTTCTTCGGTCCTTGCCTGCATATATGCTAAATTTTCGTAAAGCTTTTTTGTTTTGTTTTGCTGTTGTGCCTTTTCTTTGCCTGCACTGCCCATTTTTTTCTGGTTGTCTGGGCGAGTCCATTCCATTTCGATAAGCGAGATGATGGAACTGCAGACGGACGGATGTGCGCTGAGGCGTGCGGGCTGACCACGTCCAGCGGCAAATTGAACGGAACGTCAGATGGGCCGTACGGAGACGGGCGGCGCGGCGAGCCGGCCAGCAGCGCCGGGAGATTGGACGGCGGCTGTCCGCTGTCCACCCACTGAGGCCGGCGAGTGTCCACCAGTCCACCTACCGACGACGGACGGCGGGTGTCCACTGTCCACCCACTGACGGGCGTCCACTGTCCACCGGTTCACCCACTCCAGCTGTGTCAACCCTCGTGTACTCTCCCGAATCACCTAATCATTCTGCTGCAGGACCGTAGCTCGTCTGTCGAGCTGCGACTCCGTCTCCCGATTCTCCACCCGCCCCTCAGTTCGGTGTCGGACTCTGGAGAGCGGGAACGCCGCTTCTCGAGAGTCCCGTGCCCCGCCTCCATCGCGCGCTGACATATGGCCAATTAGAGCGGCCCTCAACTGGCGGCCCATTATGCCAACGAGCTGCCCATTCGCCTGTCGGCCCCACGCGCGCTGTGCGCCGCCCCGGCGCGGACCGGGGTGATAAACCGTACCCGCAGCGGCGGGCCGAACCGTCCGACTTATCGCCCGGCGGCGCTGGAGACACATAAAAACGCGCATAGGTACCGTCACAGGTATCGATGTAGCTGACCTGACAGCGGCTGACTGTGCTGTCCCGTAGGGCTTCGGTGGGCATGATCCTACGGACACAGCGACGATCTGTTCAAGGCGTCAGACTGATGTCGCCTGTAGCAGGTGTCTGTGATTCTCGCATATGAACGTCCGAGTGTGAACGTCCAGGCTTGCTGTAAACGGTCAGCTGGTGTGTCACCTTGTCTAACTCCTTCCCCGGCGTTCATGTGGGCGGCATGGAATACATCCCCAAATGTTTCGTGTGCCACATAGTGTTCTGACCGCTGCGTCTGTGTCTGTGTTTCAGATCGTGCGCCATGGCTTCCCGCACCAGCCGACAGCACTGGCGTTCGACCCGGTACAAAAGCTGCTGGCCATCGGTACCAAGACCGGATCGCTGCGACTGTATCCTTTCTCGGCCCGAACGGAGGGAGACGGGACGGGGTACGGTAGGGAATGGGACGGTACGGCACACTGTGGGACTGGTGCTGGCTCATTTTACAATGGGGATCAGGTGGCACATTAGGGCGGGGCGGTGGGAGGGCTGTGGGCCGGTCCCGCTGCACTGGTGGTCCCTGCGGAGGGTTCCCCCTGGACCGGGCTGGGGTTTACTGGCGGCCCTTGCCGCTCCACAGACCACTCTGCCGCCCCTCTGACGGACTGGCGGCGGTGTGGATGTCCGGGCTTTGTGGGCAATCTGGCCGGCCGTCGCTCCTTCTCAGAAGCGTCGTGAAACCCGTGACGGCAGTATTATGCAGCGTACATGGCCGCCGCGAGCGATGACAGCACAAATAAATAATGCATCGGCCCCCGGCGGAATATTTGGAAATTGACCTCGTGTGGGATGCCACGCGGCGGAAATTCCGAGCCTTCATCAGAACGATGGCATTTATTCATAGCTGATGATTGACTTACATTATAAGATTCACGAGAACACAATCTCAGTTGTCAACAATTACATTTTATTTGATTGGGAATATTGCTCGTAACATGAACTCCATAGTTTATTCCTGGACGAACATGGTACGGCTTTACCCATGAAACCATATCTACCCATGTGGAAATATCAGCGCTTTTTGTGCACTTATACACAATAATACACATATTAGCCTGTTTGATAGTTCACCAATGCCAGTTTATCAGTACTGAGCGTATTTGTATTGTTTGTCTGTGTCCTTGGTCTCTCTGTTGTTTGGCGGCACCCGATGTTTGTCAGTTTGTTTTTACCTTGACTGTGTCATAGTTCCATTGTGTCCCACAGTATTGTGTTTGTCTGTGTCTTTTGTCTGTACTACGTTTGTCAGTACCCAGTGTATTTGTACCGTGTTTTGTATGTGCCCTGGCCGGGTCCCGGTCCCATCTCCTCTGTGTGTTTTGTGTTGGTCTGTTCCCTGTGTTTACTGTGTTTGTCTGCACCCTGACTGGGTCCCGGTCGCCATCCCCTCTGTGCATTGTGTTTGTGCCCTGACTGGGTCCCTGTCCCCCTCTCTCTGTGTATTGTTTGTATGCGCCCTGACCGGGTCCCTGTCCCCCTCTCTCTGTGTATTGTGTTTGTCTGCGCCCTGACCGGTCTCTGTCCCCTCCCCTCTGTGTATTGTGTTTGCTTGTGCCCTGACCGGGTCCCCTCGGCCGCGGTGGGCGGCGCTCGTCGGTCCGGCCCGCCGGTGCTGTGCTGCCGCCCGCCTCTCCGTCACCGTGGGACACGCCATCGGGCCGGCACGCCACCCGGGCACGCGGCCGGGGCCCCGCGCGGCGGCCGTCAGGGAGGGACCAGTGGCAACCCGGTGTATCAGTCAGGGAGGGACTTGTCAGCCCGGTGTAGCAGTCAGGGAGGGACCGGTCAGTCCGGTGGAACGGCCAGGGAGGGACCGGGCAGCCTGGTGTGGGGCCACCCGGGCACGCGACTGGACCCCGGGGCGGCGGTCAGGGAGGCCGGTTAGGGCTCACCGGGCACTTCGACCACTGGCGTCCGCAGTCGGGTACTGAAATCATCTCACCTTTTTATCAGTCTCTCCGGTCCTCTGTCCTCATCCCCCGATCTGTCCTCAGTCCTCACGTTGCGTCCTGCGTCTCCCGTTTCTCGTCTTTGTAACACCCAACCCTTTTTCTTGTTTATGTATATATCTTCATTTCCTTTTATTTTCCTGTCGTCCTGTTTCCATTCCTTGTCCCTCCACACCCCACCTCAAATATCCACCCCTTCCTTCATCCGCTATCCCTCCTCGTATCCTCCACACCCCCTCTAACATGCACCCCTTCCTACATCTGTTATCGCTCATCTCCGAGTCGCATGCTTCATCTCTCGCCGGTGTTCCCTCGTCGCTCGCCCGTTCCCCTGTTCTCCGGTTTTCGCTCGTTTTGCGCCGGCTCGCGGCGGCCGGCGGCGCTCCGTGGATCTTCTCTGAAGGGTGAGACCGAGTACCGACCACGTGTAACTGCGCAGCCGTGTAGCACACACACAGCTGAAGGGCACGGCGGTCCGGCGGACGCTATCGACTCGGTCGCGCCGCCGCCGAGCTGGCAGGTTTACAGCGCGGCCCGGCGCCGTATCGACGCGGCCAGTCGCCGTCTTTGTGCAGTCGCCAGCCGGACCGGTATAAAATACCCCGCGCATAAATATGTCGGCCGGTAAATGACATTTCCGTACCGGTATTTATGGCTGCGGGTGGAACGGTCCGACTGCCAGCTGTTATTGCCGTCTTTAGATTTATGGTCGGACACTTGTGCTGTATGCACGCTGTTTGAATGTGTTGGAAGGGTTTTAGCGGCGCTGGCCGAGTTGCGCATCAAGCTCGAATGTGTCACAACTGAAGCCCTCCAGGTGACTTGACTGTCGTTCAGTCAGTCGGAGGAGTCCGGATAGTAGTCTTTGTGGTATTCACCCTGATACTCATCTGTGGTCCTCACTGATCTATATGACGCTGCCCGAGATGTGGCACTGGCAGCTGATGGAGAAGGTAATGCATTTCAGGGCCAAGATTTCCGGTTATATAACCGATACATGCGGTCATTCATCTAGATTTTGGCCGGCGAACAATTTTGTATGGTAATATGCCGCGATATAATTGGATGTAATATACAGGGAAATGGAATTCGGGAGAAGATTGAGGTGGGCCATCACTCGGCGCTCCGGAGGTGACGGCTCAGGGTGGCTGGGTAGGGCTGTGGGACGATGGGCAATGTAGCCTGTGTGCTGAGTGACCAGTGACCGGGGCCGGTCAGACGGCTACATCGGTCTCGGGCCGGCGCGGCGGCCGGAGGCGGGGCGCTCGCGCGGTCGATGGCCAGCGCGCCAGGGTGCCGCGCGTCATTACCTCGCCCACCGGGCCGCCTGAGAGGGCCCACCGGGGCCCAACGGGTAGGTGAGAGGGCCCACTCGGTAGATGAGAGGGCCAACCAGACCGCTAAGAGGGCCGATCGGGGCCCAACGGGTAGGTGAGAGGGCCCACCGGGGCCCACCGGGCCGCAGAGGGGGTCCACCGGGGCCCAACGGGTAGGTGAGAGGGCCAACGGGTAGGTGAGAGGGCCGATCGGGGCCCAACGGGTAGGTGAGAGGGCTCAGTGGGCCCCTTAGGTCCCACTGGGTCTAACGGGCAGACCAGGGGGTCCACCAGGCCGCTGAGAGGGTTCCATGGGGTCCAACGGGTAGATGAGAGGGTCTAGCAGCTATGATAATCCTAGGACCGAATCTTCCCTAGTTAGATGATGACTGACACGAGATGAGATTGCAGGAGACATCTGTCAGGGCTTCAAGGTCCCAGGATACAGCTGGCAGCACCCACTGGCACCCATTGAAAGATAGCAGAATCCACTGTGGTCCTTCAGACAGCAAGTACAACCAATTAGGACCCTTTGGACAGCCACAGGACCATTGGGGCCCGGGTGACAGCTGACAGAAACTTCAGAGGACTGCGTCAGGACTCGGAGGGCCTGCAAGACAACTGTCAGTAGGCGCCGGGCCCACTGGACAGCTGGGCCTTGTGAGGAGCCGCTTGGACTTGCGAGACTGGCGCGGCAGCTATCAACACACCCGTCCCAACTGGCAACTCGCCAGCCCAAACCAGACTGATCGTCCTGTCCTCAACATCGGGAGAATCCCGCGGTCACGCTGACGGCCCTGTCTTTGCTGTGAAAAATGACCGGCAAAGTGCTGCAGAAAAGAGAGCCTTTCCTTACTTGTGAGCAGCTACTGCGGTCGGGTTTTGGAACTCCCTGCGATAGCGATGCTACTGCCGGTGAACGCTGCGCTACATGTATTCAGATCACAGGGCGGCCGCGCATTTCGGCTGATTTGCTTTCTTCTACGCCGGTGCTATTGGTACTGCTGATTGGTAGGCGGAATCAGTCCAATTTCGGGCTTCGTTGCGTATTTAGGACACGCGCTGTTTGAACGGGCTGCGGACATGGTCGAAGTTTCACCGTCGCGGGCCGGGCGGCGCCGTCAGCTGCGGCCGGTCCGGCCGGAGATGGCCCAACTCGGGTAATATGTCGACGGCACTGTCCGGCCGGCCGGCGCGGCGGCTGGTCGTGTGCTGCTATCAGCACTGGCCGCCGCGCCGGCCCGGCCCGAACCCGCCAATTCAGCCCCAGCCAATGCATATCTGTCTGCCAGGCTTTTGGGTGTTATTTGTTTATCTAGGCGTGCCGCGATGTTTTCTTGTGAGGAAATTCACAAAAGCACGGCGAGACTAATAAACGGCGTTGGGCGGGACAACGTGCCGCAGTCGCCGGCGCTCGGCCAATTTTCTCACGGCTCAGACGTGTTCACCGTCGTAAAGTGGTCGAATGTTTGCCGTTCGTGCCGTCAGTATTAAACGTTGTCGGCAGTTCCGTCGCCATTCGAGCTGGACCACTCTGCCGGCGGCGATTTGATAGCCTCCGCCGATGGCCGCTCGATGAAGGAGGCTCGCGAGCCATGACACAGTCGAGCGCCGCCGCCGATCGTTAGGAAATTGAATCCGCCGCCGGAGCGCGCTTCCGATAAATGGCAGCGGCGGCCACGCGTGTGTAATGGCGAAATGCACGCTTAGCGGTGAGGACTGCACGCTTGGCTGGTGCCGGGCGCTCTGGGACGACGGGTCATCTCGAGCTGCCGCCTGCCGAACAGGGTCGGTGCTGCTGAATGGTATGAGAGTGTTCTGTATGGTTACATGGCAAGAAAAATGAGAAAGTGGTGCTGAAATTTTGTTCACGAAGGCTCCAAGTCGCTGACTGTGGATACCACATGCCTGTTGGCGACACTCAGCAGCCTGACCTCCGCTCGCCCCGCTCTGACCTCCGCTCGCCCCGCCCCGCCCCGCCCTGACCTCCGCTCGCCCCGCCCCACCCTGACCTCCGCTCGCCCCTCTCCGGCCTGACCTCCGCTCGCCCCTCTCCGCCCTGACCTCCGCTCGCCCTGACCTGACCTCCGCTCCGGCCTGCAGCCGGCGCCGGCTGATACCGTGCGCCGACCACGTCAGTCCCGGCCGCCGGGCAAGAGAGACGGCCGAAGTTGGACGATAAATACACCGCCGCCGGCGTCGGTCAGGGTGGCTGTGGGCGGCGCTGGCAGCACCTCCAAAGGCCGGCGCCGCTCGGAGGGCCCCCGAGTGACCAGGTGGTCGTAACTGACCGAATACGGACCGTCAACGGTCAGACGACTGACATGTGCTGACCGGGCGGTGGAGGGGAGGGAGGGGCTCAACGAGTGGTGGTGGGGAGCGGCGGTTAGGGACGGTGTGGTGTGGAGAGGGTGTCACGGTGTTGTGGAGAGGGAACTGGGTGCTATGAAGGGATTGGTGTGAGAGTGATGTAGAGAGGTTGTTTGGATGATGTGGACAGGGTTCGGTGTGATGTGGAGAGGGCGTCACGGTGATGTGAAGTGGTTAGTGCGAGGATGATGTGCAGTATTGTCAGGGTGATGTGGGGTGTGTCACTGGTGGAGTGTCGGTGCAGAAATACCGCGCTGTGACGGCGGTCCCGAGGTGATGTGGAGAGGCGGCTGGGAACGCGCGGTGTGGCGTGGAGAAGGTGTCGGTGTGATGTGAGGTGTCGGTGCAGAGCTGACGCGCTGTGACGGTGGTCCCGAGGTGATGTGCCGCTCCGCTGACGTGATGGTCCGTCTCTCGGTGTGTGGGACGGAGTGGAAGGGTGGAACCGTCCGATGGAATGATGATCCGCCGGCCCTCAAATGGCCCCTGCCAGATGAGCCGAGAGATTGATGGTGCGCGGAGCCCGGTGATTGGCTCCGTCCGTCCATTCTTTGGACCGGGCTGTCTGGCCTTATTTCAGGGCAATTCGTTACCGCTGTTTAACTATCCGTTTCCTGCCCGGAGGCGGTGGTCGGGGCTTCTGCGCGGTGCCGAGCGGGCCGCGAGTCTCTACCCCTTCACCGCGAGTTTCCAGCCCGTCTCCAGCCCTTCACCGGGAGGCCATGGGCGACAGCGGGTCGCAGTTCGGTGCTGGGCCCATACAGATGGTAGACAAATCGATGTGGCTTGCAATATCTGCCCTTACAGCTGTAGGGAATGAATGTTAGAATGAAAATATGTGTTTTCTTTTGGCCTGGATACGGTTTACACGTTATTTTATTTTGACAGTTATGCCGGGATTTTGATGACGCGTGGTAAAACAGGAAGTCATATTTGGGCAGTTTTTTTCTGGACTTCCCGTTGAGCGTGCCAAGAACTGGCTGGTACATATATTGTGATTTGTGACATTACTAGCTCCTACCTGGCTACCACTACTATAAAAGCCAACTTTGTGAAATCAGCATTCAGCAACAGTGGAATCTGCATACTGTTTCTGTCTTGTGTTTTTGTGTTGTGTTGTTTTATGCTTTATTTGGTGCACATACTGCCGCATACTGCCATGTAAAGTGTGCGCTAAATGTGTTGTCTACGTCTGCTGCCGTGTGGATTTCCTTGACGCAGTGCTCAGTCTGGGCCGGCCCGGAGTGGACATCCACGTGCGTCACGACGGAGACCCGGCCGTCCTTCAGGTGAGGGGGTACCGGGGAATGTCGCAGGGACGTTACAGGGGCCCGGCTGTCCTACAGGGGAGTGTCACAGTTCCCGGCTGTCCTGTGTCCTACAGGGGAGTGTCACAGTTCCCGGCTGTCCTGTGTCCTACAGGTGAGTGTCACAGTTCCCGGCTGTCCTGTGTCCTACAGGGGAGTGTCACGGAGACCCGGCCGTCATTCAGGTGAGGGGGTACCGGGGAATGTCGCAGCCCGACCTTACCGTGATCCGGCTGTCCTACAGGGGAGGGCCACGGGACCCGGACTGTCCTACAGGGGAGTGCCACAGAGACCTTGGTCCGGGTGGATTTCCTCCGGAGGGAGACCCTGGCGGTGTGGGGCCCGTGATCGAACCTCCGCGGCCGGACCGGCGGCGGCGGCGCAGGGCCTCACTGCCACGATATATCGGTCTACCGGCCGTCCGTCCGCCCACCGGCCGACAGACCCGTCTTTTCGTCAGACGGACTCCATAACTCTGGGGAGTCCACGGGGATTCGTTCAGCGCGGAGAGTCCCCGGGGACTCTGGCCAGAGCTCGGCCGGCGCGGCTGTGAATGCCGAATGCGGCCGATTCGGCCGTATCGACACTGCACCGGTGCCGCATACCTGATCAGTCTGGCGCGCCGCGACGGGGAGATCAATTTACAGACCCTCGCCGATACATGGCGTCTTGTGAGGGAGTGGTGAAAATATCCACCTCTGACGTGTCGCCGCCGAGCGAGCCTGTTGGCATGTTATATAATGCACAATGGTACATGGATGATACATTATGCCAATGCCGCCCTCCGAAGTCTCCTAGAGTACGAGAGCCTCACGTAACCTAAATGGACTGCTGCCGCAGGACTTCAATAGATTTACGGGGCTGTCGGTTTCTGGAGTGGGCAGGGAATATGTGGTGACCTGGGACGAGTGGTGGCATTTGGGAGGTCATGTGTCAGCACCTCCCATGTCATGTGCGCGGCCGGTGCGTACAACGGAACACAGAGCGACAAGGAACGGGCGGAGCTCAACTCCCAATGGGCTCTTAGGAGACGTTTCCACAGATTTGAGATAATGTAGGTCTGGAAATGCAAATTAAGAAGTCTCTCACGCACATTTCCTCTGGGACGCTGTTTGCAATGCAGATTCTCGGGTGGGCCGCTGTAAACCGGCGTTGGGCGCGGCTTTTTATCCGCCCTGCTCTCGGCGGCTTCCGGGAGAAATCCGGCGCGGTGGCCGCGCTGTCGGCGCCGGCTGTTTAGGACGGTCCGCGCTGGCGCCGGCTGCCGACAGCTCGTAAAGCGCCGCGGCCGGCCGGGCGCGCTGCCGGCGACTTACGGCCGGCCGCCGCGGCCATACGGGCGCTGCCGGGCGGGCCGGCGGGGGGCGCGGGGCCCCGGCTGCCGAGCAGGCGCCGTTCAGAACTGCCACCACGAGGGAATGCGGGGAAGTCGCCGCTTACGGTATCAGCACATGCGAGAAAACAGATGCAGAAATTATTGAAAATTTTACCTACGTTTGAGGTATGGAAATTGTAGGTGCTTGTTTTCTCGCCTCTACAATGTCACAGCAAGCACATCGTCGGATTGTGACCTGCACAGCCAGGAGAGTCACCGTCAGCTGTGGTGTACTGCCTCCCCGGTGTTGTTCGCAGTACCGCTGTATTATTCAGAGTATGTCACGTACGCTACCGAGTTTATCCGACGTGGTAATTGCGTTTCCATCGACGGCGCATCCCGCTAACTCAATAGATTGCGTCCTCAATCACAGAGTTCGTAGTTAGCCTCTGCGGGCGCGTCTCCGCTGGAACGTAAGCAGCTCCTGGAATATCGGCCGGCGTATTTAGCTAACACCCTGCCTGCGAGCCTACCCACGGCATTGTGACGCCTGCGACCAAGTACAGCGGCGGTATGAGGAGAATTTACCTTTCACATGCATACAGACTTCCATATTGCGCTGAGTTTTTTTTTGTAAGATCCTAGGTAGGATAAAGACGCTTACGAAAAGATCCAGTTCTGTTTCGCCCCTACTACTCAGGCAATGCGCTGTACCATGGATTATGGTGACGTCGGGAGACTGCAGGATAGTGACGTTTTGATGCGTTACACGTAAGCACCTCGTACCTGTAGCGGATAGTCCGTACGTGGTTGTCTCACTCGGTCCCACGTCCGCTGCACTTGTCGCTACAAACGTCGTCACATGGCCGGTCTTGGCGGCGGCTGCGGCTCGAATCTCACCATGTGAGCTTTGGCTGGTTAGACGATATGCTGGGGGCAATCCTTAATTCGAGAAAGGCGAGCCGGTGTTTCCCTGCGACGATGATATGCCGTAGTTAGAAAGGATTTTGATGGGACCGAAATGCGGCGCACATACGTGTTTCCACACGGCTCGCGAGCTGCATTAATGTTGTAAAGTTAGGCAATGATTCTGGTCAAATATCTGACACCTCCCTAGAATAGTAGGGGTGGTAGCTATCAAGGTGTAGGTACGGAAGTGCTTTCCTTGCTACCTTTGCATATTTTACGGAACATTCCGGAATAGATCAAACTGAATGGGGATAGGGAGTGCTTATCTAATTCTGTCATCCCCAGGGATCTTGCCGTTACACTTTTATAGCCGATAAACTTCATGACAATGAAATAACTTTGAAATAAAGCACAGCACATTGATCAAACGGCGTAGTAAAATCGGTAGTATCCCTGGCTTATGGCCTCCTTTGACGCTACGCCCTTAGGTTTTATTCCGTAAGGACATTCGGTACGCCTGTTCTGTCTGTGCTTACGTGGGCTAAATGTGACTTCTGTAGTGATGCTGCCCTCGCTATTTTTGTGCAAGTGTTTAACCGGTAATGCCGTTTACACCCACTGAGAGGCGCGTAATTGGTAAACTTTGGATTCGGTGGCCGTTTCAAAGCCTGGATTTGGGTATCACACGCTGGCCTCCATCCTTCCATGTCACCGGCTATCTGCAGAGCAAACACTGGGCTGGCGCCGGGCGGGGTCTGATCGGGGTCGTGCACCCCGAGTGTAGTGAGCAGCAGACAATCAAACCTGACTGGCTGGTGACCAGCAGTATGCCGCGGAGTCCAGTTTAAACGCACAATTTTAATCCATCCATCCAACTTGCACCATCCGCAATAATCTACAAAGGCTAGCAGTCCGAGTTAAAAGCAGGTGTGTTCATTCTGCAAGTGCATACTCAGCGCAACCCTACAACGACGCACCGACAATGACAGACCGACATGGACACACAGACACTGACACACCGACATAGACACACAGCTACTGACACACGGACACTGACACAACGACACAGACATACAGTTATGACACACAGTTGCTGTCACACCGACACTGACACACCGACATAGACACACCGACATAGACTCACCGACACTGACACATTGACACTGACACTGACTCACGAACACTGACACACCAACACTGACACAAGAGACGACCCGCGTCGGACCCGTGTGGTCTCTGGCCACAAGACAGGCCGCAGTCGATCCGGGTCGCCAGCCCGGCCGGCCTAAAAGCATTGCGCTGTCGGCTCTGGCGGCCGCCCGGTGCGTGCCCGTGGACGGGACAGGTCACTGGGGACACGGGAGCGCGGCACACGGGACACGGACACAGGGGACCCGGGAGCACGTAGCACCGGGTTACGGACACTGGGGTACGGGACACCGGGGACAGGGGGAGCGTGGGAGACACGGGACACGGGTCTCTGGGAATACGGGGCTGATAGGGACGGAAGACGGTGGACCACAGACGGCAGACTACTTACAGGGTGATTTTTTTTAACTGTTAAAAAGTAAACGTCAATGGTGGTCCCTAAATCGAAAAATCTTGTGCAAAAAAGCAATGCACGTGATAGATAAATCTGGGACATTTTGTATGGTTTCATCATTTGTCCCTTTTGACCGAGGGCCTCGGCCCCAATGGAGCCTGAAAATGTCCCACCAATCGGGCACGCATGGTCCACCGCCGTTCAGTAAGGAACGACACAAAACGATGATTCTGAAGCATTGAGGCAGTTCGAAGCATACGATCATCAAGGAGATGCCTCAGAAAGACGTTAAATAATGCACGAACAAGCTTGTAGTCATGGATAACCTTCAAACGGTCCATCTGGCGTATCTGCAGCCTCTGAAGAATCAGTCTTCAGGGAGAAACAAAAACAGCGAATCAGACACCACCAGGGCCGCCAGTAGCAAAATCCTCGACCTGCCCTTTCTAGACTTCTAGTTTTTGGACCCATGTATGGCAGATATAACAAGAAAACATTGGAAATATCTGGCATAGCTGAAAATGGGTGATAGGAGCCTTTTCAGTCCGCCTAATGAGCATGGGAGTCCATGGTGCTGTTCAACACGTGCTCAGGCGGACTGATTCGTATTGGTGAGAGAGGGGGTAACTTCAAGCACAAGTAAAATACACGATGGACGTTCCTTCACATCGTGTCTGCATGAAATCAAAATGTCCCGGAATGCTCGTCATGCTGGTATATAATTTTACAATATATATTTGCATTTTAGCGCCGTTAAACCTCGTTACTTTTTAACAAGTAAAAAAAATCACCCTGTAGTTGAACTTAACACTGTGGAATGTGCTGGGGGCTGTAAAGCGTATCAGCTTTTGTTGCATCTACCATGCTTACCGCATATGACGATGACCACATAACTAGCTAGTGGACCAGGCTTGCACTCTAGTTCTCATTTTTCTCGGGGGCTGTCACACCTACGTTAGATATCATCTCCTAACACGTGCCATGGGCGCCGACTACCAAGGGCCCGGCCGCCCGGCCGTCCGGGCGGCCCCCAAACCAAAACACCGCCGGCACAGAGACCCCTGCCCAAGCTGCGTGGGAAGGGTAAGCCGACAGGCAGTTCAAACACAACACAGAGCCACACCCACAAGACAATGGGACGCGGGCATGTTGGACGTGGACAATGCACACAGTTTCTTCTCTCTCCGAAGGTCCAGGCGGAGTCCAGAGACGCCGGACGCTCCAGCATTTCTCGTCGTTCGCTGAAGTGATAGGTGTTAATGCGTTTCCGGTGAGCCCAGAACTGCAGTTCAGCCGCTCACATCGCCATTAATTCCCGTCGATATACGATCGGCCAAGTGGTCGCGGAATGGATTGAGAAGTGTGATGATCCGTCGGTTTATTATGCTCTAAATTTAACCATCCCATCGTGTGGAGCCCAGTGCTCATAGGGTTTCTGTATGGCCCATAGGTCAGACGGTGGCAGTAATTTGAAACGGAATATTATGCCGCCGAAATGGCCCATATTTCTATAACTACGCTACCGTTCCGGCGACCGTAACTTTTTTCTTACTCCTGAATTTAGATATTGTACCAGTGAAAAGTAAATTTATAATCTTGCCACTATGAAGATTGTTACAGTTATCGTGTATATTTCCTCATCAGCACCAATGAATTGGATTTGATTATCTGCAACTCCCATGGGCAATGATCGAGGACCACGCTCTCTGGTTGAGTAGTGTGTAGAGTGAATAATTGACGCTCGGACGACGTGGGATAAATGTCATCGCCGTGGCGCAGCCCTCTGATCCCACTGGCTGCAGCTGATTGGCGCAGGCGGGCGTCATTGGGCATCAATCAGGGAGCTTCTGAGTTATCCCGAGCCTCTAGATGTTTTGTAAGAAGATTAATTCAATCATCATCTATTGGAGAAAATGTCATTGCCATTGTAGTGGTAATTCATGCTTATGTGCTCGGGTTTGAAATGAGATGCTGTTTTTCATCGGTATTTCACTACCGTATCCTCTTGTGGATTCTGTCAGATTTATCGTAACAAATCCCAGCGATCTTTCTCCGTCATAGTGACCTCGCTGCTCAGTCAGCTGTCATCAGCATATAATCTGACAACCGGAGCGTATCCCATCCATTGACACTCGGTCAGGGCCGCTGGCTGGTGGGCGCCGCGCTGCTCTGATGGATGGCTGGGCCCGGACGGCCGTATGGGCCCGGGGGACCGGCCGGGCCCGGACGGCCGTATGGGCCAGGGGGGCCCGGACGGCCGTATGGGCCCGCCGGGACCGGCGCCGTGCGGAGCGCGCCGCGCCGGTCCGTCTCTGTACCCACACAGCCGCAGAGAGGCGGTGCGCAACCCGTGACAAATAGGCGTCGCGCGCGACCCGCTCGGTCAGTACAGACGCACAATACGGCGTGCCGCCGGGTCGCTGGACGGGGCGCCGCGCCGCGGACGGGGCCACAAAGACACCCGGCGTGTGCCGATGAGGCGATGACGTTGTTATGAACGATTGCCGCGCGGCACGACCGCGGCCGCTCGACTGAATGCATATTGTGCCATTCAGGCCGGCCATGATTTGGTGAATGGTTCGGGGAAGGCGCGGGCGCACCGTAACCTGTCATTTGTCAACCGGAGGCCATTCAAGCGCTGCACATATATCGTGCCATTGTACTAATGCAATTGCTGAATGCCTCTTTTCATGCCTATCCGTCTGCTCATGTAGGAGACGCCGGTTCACCGCTGTGGTTTATGTACGGTCCCGGTGTCGTTTTGTTTCCTCCCGCGGCGCTGGTGGGCCCTCAGGGCTGTTCGGCGCTCACATCACTGCCATGGAAATCTTATATAAGCTAAACACGCTCTCTATGATCTCTGCGCCGGCCGGCCTGCCGCCTCCGTCCACTTATCCGATAACGCTCGCTAATTGGCTCACTTTTCTGCGCCGGATCCAATCCGATTTGGTTACGTAAATGCTTCCGTCGGCCACTCGTACATATTGCATTTGTTTATTGTCTTTGCTTATGAAACATTTTCTACGGTTCTAATCTCGCCGACAATAGTGTCAGGGCATTTTTATATTTGATTGCATTATGAGTTTTAGCTTGCATTATTTCCCTTGCTAGCTCATTTGATACACGGAATTATATAACCGTTGTTGTGTTGTCACATATTCCTTAACAACGTATGCTCATTTAAACATCCATCGATTTACCCCTCCGCCCGCACCAACCGCGGGCCGGACTGGTGACTGGTGACCGGTGAATGGTGACCGGTGGTGCTCCTCCTCTCGGGCAGATCGCGTTCCTGGTGAACGAGGGCGCGCTGGTGACGGCCTGCACCGACGACACGCTCAACATGTGGAACATCCGCCAGAAGATTCCCGAGGTGGTGCACACGCTCAAGTTTCAGCGCGAGCGGTAGGTGGCCAACATGTGTTACGAACGGACTGATGGTTTTGGGCGGGCTGGTGCAAACGTCAGATTGTTAGGGTAATTGCGCAGTGACTATGATTAAAATGTGACTTTTTTGTCTTGGAGGGTAAGGAAGCTTTGGTAATAATCCTTGCGTGCTCACCGTTCACTGCTTCTTTTTCAAATGTTTCCCTTGGTGCTGCTTCCAGTCCCACTGACTGACCGAAACTTCAGATCGCCTATGAAGATTAATTTACCTCTCCCTCTCTTTCGTTTTCTCTCTTCCTCTTCTAATATCCTTTTTTGCTCTTTATCTTCCCTTGGATTTTCTTCCTCTTCTTCTCACCGCGTTTCTCTTCGCTTCCCCTCTCTGTCAACTCCATTTTCCCAAACCCCGGTCTGGTCGACTCGTTTGCACCCTTTTGCCGCGGGCCTGCCCAGCTCTGTGCCGGGACGTTCGGGAGCAGCTCGGCGGCCCAATCTGCATTGGGACGGCGCGCCGGTCCGACGTGTCGCCGCCGCTCTGCGCCGCTGTTTATCGGCGCCGGCGGCCTGTGAAAAACGGGGCACCGAGCGGCCGGCCGGAGCCGCGCCGGTATCGGACGGCGGAACAAACAGCTGCGCCGCCCTGTAACTCGGCACTCCGAGCGCCGCCCCGCCCTGTAACTCGCGGCACACCGAGCGCCGATCGGAGCCCGACGGCCGCCCAGAGCCGGTCCGCGCCGCCGCCAACAAATTGGGCCAGTTTGGGACACACAACGTGCGAGAAAACGGCACAAAAAGACGGCGCTAGAAGTAAAACGAACGTGGGAAGGCAGGTTATATAGGGAATAGGTGGGATGTATAAGGGGTATAGGAACGAGGATACAATTCAGGTGTTAGGGTAATACTGAGGTCGGGAGGGACGGAGAGCGCTGACACAGTGCACGCTGCCGTCCGACCTGCCCGCTGTGTTCGGCGCGGTGCCGTTCGGGTTGCCCTGACGAGCTCGGCGCGGTGCCGCTGGATCTGTAGTGACGTCTGCCCGCCCTGTGCGCAGGACGACGTGCATCAGTCTGCCGCTGCAGAGCAAGTGGCTGTACGTGGGCACCGAGAAGGGAAACGTGCACATCGTCAACATCGAGTCGTTCGTCGTCTCCGGCTACATTATCAACTGGAACAAGGCCATCGAACTGTGAGTAGAGACGTCATCCACCACTAGTCGCTACTCGCAGTATCGGGAACAGAGGTTTAACCTACAGGTTTACCTTAGCTACATTTTCAAAATGATACATTGAACTTAAAGCGATTGGTAAGAGTGATGTCCTCTAAAGGCTCGAACTGTATAACCTCTTTGAATCTTATTTACCTTTATCAAAGCTGACGTTTTTACGATGCAAGGCCATTCATCGAAACGTCCAAATGGGGCATTGTGACTTGATATGATCTTTTGTTGGCCTGACCTCGCCAATAAATCACCTTAGTGATCTGTTTTACGCGAGCCATCGAAAGCCACTTGTCCATTTTTGCTATGAAGGGAGGATACGCAAAAACGCCTCCACGCGCTACTGGTACAGGTGTTTTGCTCTGACCACCGCCATGGACGGACGTAATGAGGTTATGCTGCTCTTATTCAATGAGCGTATCGCACCTGCTCGTGGGTGAACGAAATTTCAGCACAAAAATACCGAGATATTTTGGTGGCCAGCTGCTGCCGCCTACCAATTGATTGAGTTGGGCCAGCAGTAATTGCTGCAGTGGTCGGACTTTATTTTCAGCCGAGCCTCGCTGGGGCGCAGCTGTATCCGGTGCTGGGAACGGCCGCGGCCCCTGACGATGTGGAAAAGCCGCCGTGAATATGTAATCAGGGCTCCATTCAGACGGGCCCAAGTCTCAGCACGTTACGCGGCTGTAATAAACTGTCTGAGCGGGGGAAGTCTGGGGCAGAATGGAGCACAGGACTCCACACAGACGGTCATCACCGCTGTCTGATATTGCCATCCTACAAACGCAGTCACAGAGCAGGTGGAGTGCTCCTTCAGTGTCCTGAACTGGTGCTCAAATCACCCTGTTCTTATCGGTGATGCCATCGGTGATCTCGCGATGAAGAGTAGATAACTTTTGGAGAGGGCGATACTGGGAACGGGCGATGGGGTGGCGGCAGCGGTAGCGCGCGGTGGGGGAGGGACCGGCGCGGCGGAGCGGCTGCAAATAACGGCCACTCTCTCGGCCAGGGTATCTGCCGACTGATGGAAATGGCCACTCGTTCTTCATAAACGCAATCCTCCAAATCAACTGAACCGCGAACCGGCCATCCATCATCCGTTTACGAGCCGGCGCCGAGGGGATTGGAGGGCTCGTGTGCGGGCGGATTTTCACTACTTCACCTGATATTGGTCATTTCCCGTGCTCGGAATGGTTCAAGGGCCAGCCTTTCAGCCGATAACTGGGCAGCACCGATACTCGGAATTCTATCCGGTGACTTTAACGGGGCCCGCTGCGTGTGTGCTCGCTGGTTCACTATTGGAGATTGGATTCTCTCATTTTCTTGTCCCGCGCCTATCTGATATGTTGGCGTTTTTGCGTATGAAATGAAAATCAAACGGAAAGGAGTTCGAATTTTAAGATGATGGCATAATAGTAACAAAGACCCGCAGACTCTCTGTAACATGAGCTTGGCAGTTCCTCGCCGGTGCACAATTACCACGCCCCACAACAGGCTTTTGGGTAAGCACCCATCGGGACTTTGTCTTTGGTGCTCCTATCACCGACTATTGCGCTACTGTGGAAACGGAATGAACGAAATGAGCGCGTTCGAACCGTGGTGGCGCCAAAGGCACATGTATAAATCCGACGCCACGCCCCATTCAGTCCGGAAACCCACCGGTGCCGGCTTCATGAATTCACTCGAGATGGCCCTGAACAGCCCAGCCAATGGTTTGGAAAACATAGCCCTCCAAATGGATCCTGGGGGTGGGGTTTATTGGTTACCGACCGGCGGGCCCTAATTCGCTGCTCGCTGCGCTCTGCTCTAATATCTGCTGACGGAGCTTCTCCAGAGTCAGCGTCTCTGGCTGATCAGGGTGAGGTGCTAAATTGCAGCTAAATAGTTGACATCCGTTCTTAGCTACTGCAAAAACTGCCGCCAATTGGTCGCATTTGCTTTTTCGTTTTTCGACGCGTTTATTTTATGGGACATTTGTTCGCAGAGCTCCCTTCGCTTTTCAAAAAGTGATAGCGTAGGATATAGGTATCGCCCCTACTGTTTCAAAAATATTTACTTTTAAATATATGCTGCTTTGATAAGGCTACTCGCAACATTATTTTGCGTGAATGGTTCAGTTTGTATTTATTAACCAAGTGCTACTCATTCAGCGCTGCAAGAAAGATTGCATATGTTTTTTTTTTTGCAAAGCTAGCGCTAGCTCCCACCAATAAATTCGTAGGGCTGGCGGTCTTTTTCGCGCTCGTCAGACTGGCTGTGCGTCTCATTATATTCGGGCCGTGCGGGCCGCAGCTGCCAAAGCGCGGCTCTGGATGCCTGCGCTGGCAGAGGGCCGGCTGAAAGGGATCAGGGCCGGGCCATCCGTCTCCGTGCGGCGGCCGGCCCAAATCCGCCTGCCGCCGCCGAGCCGGCAGCGTGGCCGGGCGGGGACGGGGCGGGGAGGGCTGTGCCAAACGGCACCCCGTCCGCCCTGGTGCTGGGTCATCATGCGGCAGATCCACTCCTCCGCTGGTCGGTCTGTTTTCGTTTGGTGGTCATTCAGTGCAGTGTGACTGTGGGGTTCGATTCGACTATCGGCGTCCTCCTTCTGCGCCGTTGTGTCGTGGAAAGGCGTCGGCTGTGTATCGAGGACGGGCGTTTCCGACTGCTGACCGCCATCCAAACACGATCGTATTGCATACTAGCGCGCCGGCCGGCGTCTCGGTTTGGCCGCCGATAGCGGAGGCAGTAAAGTCCTGTTTACAAACCCGCACGCTGCACCGGCGCAGGGTTACGCTGGTCTGCGGCTGGAATTGAAGGGGCCAGAGCACCGGAACGGTTTTACGCCGGTGTGTTGGAATTATCTAGTGGGGCCGTTGTGGACCGCGCAGGCTCCAGGGGAGTGGCGGCACAGCCGTCTCTCCACGGGCGGCTGCGGGTCCGAGCGGAGCGCTGCGGCACAGTATGCGGCCAGGCGGCAGAGCGCTGCGGGACAGCCTACGTTTCAGGCGGCCAGTCGGCGCCGCCGCGCCTGTGTGTGTTTCGGCCGGTCCGTGCAGTGAGTGGGCCGGCCGGTCCGTGCATGGGTCGGCCGGTCCGTGTAGCAGGTTGGCCGGCCGGTGCGATGGGTTTTCCGCCCACCGCGCTGTGTCGGTCCCCGCGAGTCCCTGGTTAGTGTCGCCGCTGCAGAAACAATGCGGTGTCGTCAGCGGCGGCGGCGGCCGGCTGACAGCGGCGGCCCTTATCCCACGGCCCACAATGGGCGTCACACAGTGAACGGGCCTTATCTCCGAGACGGCCGCCAATGGGCCGCCGCAATCGATGGCGGTCGGCCGACATGACATGGACTGCGGCACCCTCTATCTACACTGGAGAGCCGCCCAGCTAGATCGGACTGCGGCACCCTCCGCACTCACTCAGTTTGGGGCTTGGGAGTGGCTCGAACTCTGCACTCATTTTGCGAATCTCTTTGCTCCAATACCGCGCGGGTCTCGTGGTGAGAATGGTGGAAAATACGCGAATATTACGATGCCTCTACAGCTGCTTGCTTTTTGTGGAGCGGGCTGTGCTGTAGCTAGGTAAGCAAATTGCAATTAATTTGAGTGTTGATGATGATTAAACGAAGTCGTTTACAACATGAATACTGAAAGACTGTGTGTTCAGAATTTTCCCACGATTTCCTTGTCATGCTTCCAAAACACGCAGACTTTTGTTGAATCATTTTCCATCGCTTAGAAGGCATTCACCTATTCACACATAATCAACTCGCAGCCATGTTGCTCGTTAGATTAGGGATGTGTGCAGAGGACGCGTATTGTAAGCGCACTGTCATTTCTATAGCATCGATCGGTACCGACTCCTTGGAGCTGCGCTACAACATGGCTCCGGTCGGCCGGCGGCGGTAACAAAGCCGCCAGCTCGACTCGGCGTCTGTAACGACCGCGCCGGCCGACCACTGCACTGTCGTCTGTTTGGAAAGGAAGGCCGGACTCGTTTGTCATATTTACGTCCACCTGTTTGGGTCCAACGGTATTACCTGTTTGACTGCAAGGTACTCTTTGCGTGCTTCTTGCTGGCAATAAGTGTGCAGCACTGCATGTTCGTGCTGTTGCGGCTGCTGATAATATGGAATTCACAGTGTTTATCTTCTTACCGCTTTACCATTCGGATCCTGCACTTGGAAATGGGGACAATCCTTATACTGGGACGTGCTGAGGTATTAGGTTGTCGGTGCATTTTCCTGTGTTTAGGAGCAGGCGCTGTCCATTGCGGCACGCTCCAGTCGTAAAGTCCTATTGGATGGCTGTCGTAAAGAGGTCTAGAAAGTGGCCACGCCATGCAGTTAACGAGGACCACAAGTACGTGCTTACGAATCGGTCGTGGATTGTTTTCGAACCGAACTTGTTGCCTGGTGCTTACGGCTAAACAACATCGCTATTCTGTTTTGCGGTGTGATCGTATTGCGCGAATCTTTCCGTTTTTATTTGCAGATACGTTACCATGCTGCGATTAGTATGCGTGTTTGTTTAAACGCGCGTGGCTTAGTTTGATTAAACTCGGCCGTGTTTTTCTTCTGAAAACTTGAAGCGTTACCTTACCGGTCCCACCTTGATGTAAGTTAAGCTTTTCGGATGTTCTTTAATAGGGAAACACTGACCAATATCAGACATATTAACAACCTTCCACCACCTTCCATAACATTTATTTTTTCGCCAGTTACGTTTTTTGCTTATTCGTTTGATATTAATCAAACCAGTGCATGCTTCTTCAACATTACAAACCTAAACATGGCAGACTTATTACAGTGTCCACGCACATTCATATATCAGACAAATGTCATGGCCTGGGCTCTGGGGTCTGTATTAGCAGATCAGACCGCACCATCCACAGCCGTTACCGGCGCTGGGGCCGCCACCCGTGCCGTTCTGTGTGTCACCCGGCTGCTGAGGCGGTAGCTGCTGTCGCGGTAGCTGCTGTCGCGGTAGCTGCTGTCGCGGTAGCTGCTGTCGCGGTAGCTGCTGTCGCGGTAGCTGCTGTCGCGGTAGCTGCTGAGGCGGTAGCTGCTGTCGCGCTAGCTGCGGTCGCAGGAGTTGCTGAGGCGCTAGCTGCTGTCGAGGACAAGGTAGCTGCTGTCGCGGTAGATGCTGAGGCCGGCACCCGCGCCGTTCTGTATGCCCCGGCCGCCGCAGCGGTTGTTGCTGACGCTGACACGCGTCCTCCATCCGTCTTAGTCCGTCGGCGCCGCTCCGCGCCGGTCTGTGCCCCGGCCGGCGGCGCTGCGGCGATAATGGCACCTCTAACGACCTGACCGCCCGCCGCCGCAAATCCCCTATAATAATTCGGACGTTTTTTGTGCGTGCTGCCGCCGTTCCGGCCGGCTCCGCGGGGACACCCGTGGGGGGGAGGGGTGCTGGTTGGGCTGGGTGAAGAAGGTGGCAGCTCTGCCCGGTGCGCCGCTGCACTGAGCCGGTGCCGCTCCGCAGGGACATTTTGAGGGGAGGGGTGCTGCCTGGTGTGGGTGAGGCGGGGTATGACGGCGGCAGCTCTGCCTCTCGGCCGGGTGCGCCGCTGGGCCGGTGTCGCTGACAAACGGGTCCGTTTCGGGTCTGCGGCTGACGCACGCTGACCTTTGGCGGGCGCGGTGACCGCGGCGCATGGTGGATCGGTGTAATCTGGGCGAGCGCGCTGACCTCTGACCTCCGCCCGCTGACCGAGTGGCCCTCGGCCGGCGGAAAATCGCCACCATTTGCCCGTAATGGAGCTCCGCCGGCCCGACACGGGTAATCACAACGCAGCGGCCAGCTCGGGCATTGTGACTTATGCGGCGCCTGGTTGGTGGCGGCGCACATCCATTCTGTGCCGCTAACTCGGAGCCAGGGCTGCCGTTCTGCTCCACGTCATGGTGACATTGAACGTGTGCAGGATGTGGGATGTAACAAACAACGTATGAACACAAGCACCAGTACCTTATAAAAACAAATTGAAGCAAAGTTGCACTGTTTTACGGGGGACTGAATATAGGCGATCATAAGCCATCTTTTTTATGTGAATGCCCCGGTACATGTTGACTCGCTGCCATTCAAATCATTCAGCTTCTTCTCGTTGCTCATAATGTTTTTTTTCCATTGTGGACGAAGACTTGACGGCTATCTATGTCTATGTCCAATCCCTACAACCCCTGGTCTAACCCAAAATCGTGCCTGACTTCGGGCCGCAGTGTCGGGCGGTGATCCCCTCTGCTGTGCCTCGCGGTCTGTTCTGGCCTCTGGCTGACCTTTCTCACGCGACCTGTTCTGACCTCAGGCCGCCGCGCCGAGCAGCCTCTTGCGTCAGATGGTAGCGGCCGTGGCACGTTAATTAACTGAGCTGTGTCCCGGGCGGCCGGCTGCAGGGGTGATGGAGCGGTTGGCCGGCCGGCGAGCCGCGCCCGGCGGACACCTGCCCGGCCCAGCTGACCCAGTCCTGACCATAACATGGCTCAGCTTAGACTCGCATTGTCTGACTCAGTTGACCCAGCCTGACTATTCCGACAGTGCTGACTCAGTCCTGAATCTGACCCGCTGAGCTCCGTCAGAGCGTTTTCTGTACATTGTCTAAATTCATCACCAGCTGCGACTTGTCTCAGCTCTGTCTCAGCCCTGACTCAGCCCTGACTCTAACCTGGCTCAGCTTCGTCCAAGCGCCGTCTGTACTTTGGCTAAATTCATCCCCATCTCTGACTGAATTTGTGTCGGTTCTGTCTCTGCTCTGACCTTAGCTCTCTCAATTCCATCAGGGTCGTAAATCGACTGTCGCTCGTAGCGCCGACTCAGCTTTATCTCAGCTCCGCATCGGTCATGGGTCAGAAAATAGGCTCATTAGTCTCCCACGCGGCTCCTCCGCGCTGCCTAATTCTCACCAGTTTCGTGCTACTGGTCATTATGGGTTAACAGAACACTAGTTTAGAGACCAGACCCAACCACAGTCGGTCTAGCTGAGCTGCTCCTGATGTTTGGTAGAATGTGTCCCGTTGTTGGTGTATGTGGCCCTGTGCAAGTACCGGTACCGGGGACCGGTACCCGGTACCGGTACCCGCTGCCGGCGCTCGCCCATGCGGCTGGCGTTCTTTGAAGCACCATGCTCCGTATGTACCGTGATGGTAGTACCTAACACTGACACACTCCCTGCTCCCTTTCTGTGCCGTAGGTCGAGGAAAAACCACCCGGGCCCGGTCACCTGTCTGGTCGACAACCCCGTGGACAGCAACAAGGTGAGGACGTGAGACGTGACGTGACCGGTAACGTGACGTGACGTGACGTGACATGACGAGACGGTAACGCGCCGACCAGGGGTGGCTATAGGGTCCGGAGGACGGGACGGACCGAGACGGCGCCGTCCGGTCCGAGCCGGTCTGGTGGGCTGCGTTGTGAATTGTGATGTTATCCGGTCTGATGCCATGTGTTATGATCTGATCTGGTTGGGCGTCTTTCCTACCCCCGGCTGAGCTCGTGCTTTATGGTCTGGTCTGACCTGGTTAAGATAGCTCAATTTGTTCATCGACTGGTGCTAAGCGTATGCTGGTTTTGACGTGTGTCTGACAAGGTCGTATAACGGAGTATATCTTGTTTGACCACCTGTTACGTGTCGATGTCAATCACGAACTCATTCCGTGAGCCTTTGTGTTTTGTGATAACTCGCTGTGTGCCGTCTATCGGTGGCGAGGCCGTGTCCGACCAGTGCACCTTGCCGTGTGCCTGCTGCGTGTGTGCGTCATTCCTCCCCGCCCCACCCTGTCCGGCCCTGGGACAGGTCACCAATCACCGGCAGCTGCGCCGACCCGGCCGGCCGGGCTCGGATCAGAGGCTGGGTGCCGGGCCCGGGGCTGCACCGGAGCCGCCCCCCTCCCCCCGCCGCTCCTCTCGGACCCAGCCCGACCCGTCCCGCCCCCTCCTGTCCTGCCCGCTCGGCCACCTGTGTGCGCCCCTGTCCCGCTCCTCTCGGACCCAGGCCGACCCGTCCCGTCCCGTCCTCCCCGCTCGGCCACCTGTGTGCGCCTCTGCCCCCTGTCCCGCTCCTCTCGGACCCAGCCCGACCCGTCCTGTCCCGTCCGCTGGGCCACCTGTGTCCGTCAGCCGCGGCACACTTGGCGCGCCTGCAACGGGGACGGGCCGGCCGTCACCTGTGGCGGACTCGGACGGCGCCGCACTCTGTCCCACACCGCCCGCCGCGACGTCGGGCTGGGACGTGATTCTGCGGGCTGAATGCAGTAATGGTACTGCATTCAGCCCGCCTCCATCTGCCCGGCCTGGACCCCCCCCCCCCCTTGACAGATCTCCACCCCTGATCACTGCTAGGAAGTTTGAAGTACCAAGGTAGAGAAAATTGTTTGGGAGCATGTAGGTACTAAAGCAAAATAAATCAAGCACCATATCCAGTGTACCAAGCACTAAATGGCACTAGCATGCTGTTCCAAGTGGCTATAGGGATTAGGGAGCGACTGGCTGGGAAGGCTATGTTGGTTGCCCTGGAATTGAACCCTGATTGTTGAATCTAAGAAATAAGGAAATTAGCCCTCAACTAGAATGCTTCCCTTTTGAAGCATAGGACGTTCCTCTCAACACTTATGTAGGTACTTTATGAATCTGCCACAATGGCGCGAAATCATGGACAAAAAGTGGATTTTTCATTGTCATTAGACCTACCATTCAAGATAAATATGTATTTTGATGTGTAAACTAAAAAATTCCATCTATAAAACATCAAACATGCATATTCATGTCATTTTCTGCTAGATGCGCAAAAAATCCGTTTAGGCCTGACGTCCTAAACGGATATTTCCCATTGTGAGCCGTCTGTGTTTGAACAATGCTTTACAACAATGCTTTACAACATGTTTGAACAATACTGTATACGATGTGATGGAATAATGCTTATTGGTAACCCTATTCCGTCCGACTTGAATTAGTCGCTCTTACCATGAAGGCAGTACCATTAAAAATCCCTCCTCGTTTTGTCATAAAACAGCTTTCAGTCCCCCGGCGCATTTATACGCTGTCTGAGTGTCTGCCCTTCTCTCGCTGTCGCCTACCCGGGCCGTGTCGCCGTGTCTCCAGGTCACGCGGCTGCACACTGTACTGCACTCACCCTGATTATCCAGTCGGCACAGCGCGTGCCGGCCGGCGCGCCCGTCTGCCGGCCCCTGCGTGACGCGCCCGTGTGACGCTGCAGCGCTATGTGACGCTTTGACGCATTTTTGTGACGCTGGACGTGTTTGTGACGTTTCGTGACTCCCTGATGTCGCTGTGTCATCTCTTTGATGCTGTAGAACGCTCTGTGACGCTGTGGTGCGCTTGTGTGACGCTGTGTGACGCTGTGATGCGGCCAGCAGCTGCTGATTGGGTTCGAGACGGGCCTGCTGGTGCTCTGGGACCTGTGTGATGTGTCTGTGTGATGTGTCTGTGTGATGTGTCTGTGTGACGCTGTACTGCCTCTGGCAGCTGCTGATCGGGTTCGAGACGGGCCTGCTGGTGCTCTGGGACCTGTGTGATGTGTCTGTGTGATGTGTCTGTGTGATGTGTCTGTGTGACGCTGTGATGCGGCCGGCAGCTGCTGATTGGGTTCGAGACGGGCCTGCTGGTGCTCTGGGACCTGCGCACCAAGGCCGCCGACGTGCGGTGGCAGTCGGCCGAGCCGCTCCGCTCCGTCTGCTGGCTCTCCGACGGCAAGCAGTTCATGTCCTCCCACGCCGACGGCTCGCTCTGTACGTGGAGCGTTAAGACGCCGCAGCGGCCGGTGGCCACCCAGTTCCCGCACGGTGAGAGCGCGCTGGCTACAGCGGGCCGGGGCCCGGGGTTCAAAACCCGCCGAGGTAGCCTGCTTTCTGCAAGAAGCATCGAATGGATAGTTAGGGTCTCTGAGAGTAGAATGCTGTAATTTGACGTTCTCGGGCGCCAGCCATTGCTTTACTTCTAGTCTGTCTATTGTTCGTAACAAACGGCATTCGACCTTTATTTCAATGCTTCTTGCAGCGCTTTGTTCTGTTGTTGTATCAGTTCATTGCCATTTGTAGCTGAAGATAGGTGATTAAACGAAAGGCCGCCTGAAATGGTGTGTCAGGACACTGTGATTGTTCCGACCTAAAATGGCTGTAGGCTGTTTTATTCTTCCTTGGATGTGAAATGTGCCAGGTTGATGGCTTCGAAAGTTTGAGGCACCTACTAACAGTGTTGGTTCGATTTAGAATTCTGAGTGACAGGGCCATTTCGGGTATATGACACATGTCATAACTTGGACCATTAAACGAACAGCGTGTGTTATGACACGTTTGAGATAAAATGACTTACGAACAATGGCATTGGCGGTTCAAGCCTGACGTGCTGGTTGCGAGCCTTCTGAATCAGGGGGGGGGGATGTATCTCCATGCGTGGCTAGGTATATATCATCAGACTAATAAGTCTAGATTGGGGACTGTGTCGCTCGTCTGGAGCCATGACTCCACAGAAGGCTGTGCAGTGTGTAGCCCCCGCAGGGCCTGGCCGGTTCAGTCTGCCTTAGGCCCACGTGGGTTCCATCAGGCACACGGTTCCGGTCGGTCCAGCCTGCCCCGGCCCCTCCCATGGGAGCTGGCTCCCCGTGTCGTCTGTTGGGACGATATAACGCAGCCACACGGCACGTAAACGTCAGCAGAGAGCTACGGTTAGGGAGGCCGTCAAACCGATGGCGCGTTAACAACGACCACTAAACGCCGCGGGCGCCGGTCCCCCGGCCGGAATGGCCGCCGGCGCCGCGCTGCCCTGATGGACCGCCGTCGTTCGTCCGCCGCCGTCCGGGGGCCAATCTTATAAACTGCCGTACTTCCTACATCTGGTAACAAATGACAGTCTCCTATTGGCAACTGTGTGTCTGAGTTAACCAACTTACTCCCAGGAAGGTCAATTTACGGTGGACTGAGATGCGTCAAAACCATTCTGGATTTAACGACTTTTCATGGCTGAACATCAGCCAGTGCCGCCAGAAGCCTTTCTGGCTCCCGGTCATTGTGGACCGTCCTGCACTATGCCTCTCTGGGAGACTGCTCCGACCCAGAGCGATAGTGATGTTCCCCGCTGGTGGTGTACCGCCCTCGCCGGTAGGGTTTTCTCGCAGCTGCAGCGGCGGGCGGCGGCCCGAGCCGAGCCGCGGGGACAGCGGTGTCTGTGGGCGCCGCGCCGCCGACAGCGGCCATTCCGGCGTCGGTGGCCGCCGCCGCGCCGGCCTCATCAACGCTGGATAACGGAGGCTTAGCCGGCACCGGCGGCCAAACCGTCGGAAAGGGGTGTTAGCGGCCTCCTGGAACGGCTGCGGCAGGTTATCACCTCCGCGGCCGGCCGCTGTCTCCGGCGCCGGCCGGCCGCAGATAGCAAACGCCGCGGCGAGCCGGCAGATAGCAAACGTCGCGGCGGGCCGGCAGATAGCAAACGCCGTAGCGAGCCAGCAGATAGCAAACGTCCCGTAGATTGCAAACGCCACGGAGTGCTGGGCATATTGCAAACGCCCCGTAGATTGCAAACGCCCCAGAGTGCCGGGCAGATAGGAAACGCAGCGGCGCCGCCCACCCCGCGACGCAACGTGCTGTGCGGATCAGTTTGGACATAATATGCGCATTTTTTCTCTCTCTTTCTATCTCTCTCTCGCTCGCTCTCTCTCTTCCTCTCCCTCTCCCTCCCTCCCCCTCATCTCTCGCTCTCCTTCCTCTCTCTCTCTCTCCTCTCTCTCTCTCTCTCTCTCTCTCTCTCTCTCTCTCTCCCTCCCTCTCCTCCCCTCTCCCCCTCCCCTCCCTCCTCCAGCTCCTCTCGCTCCCCTCCTCTCTCTCTCTCTCTCCATCCTCTCTCTCTCTCTCTCTCCTCTCTCTCTCTCTCGCTCGCTCGCTCGCTCTCTCCTCTCCTCTCTCTCTCTCTCTCTCTCTCTCCTCTCTCTCTCCTCCTCTCTCTCTCTCTCTCTCTCTCTCTCTCGCTCGCTCTCTCTCTCGCGTTTCTCTCCCCCTTTCTCCGTCCCAGAGCACCACCCATTCGAGCAGCACTGAGGCCGCCTGACTGAACGCAGTCGACAGGGCGGCGACAGGCCATCTAAATAGTACTTCGTGCCCAGCTACCCCGCTCGAATACAAACAAATTGGGCGCCGATTCGGAGAATAACAACAGCCAACCCAGTCGCTCGCGGAATGAAAGCGTGCCGCGCCCAGCGCTGGCGTTTCAATAAGCGGCTGCCCATTGTGTGCCAAGTTTTGCTCGCCGCTGAAGCTGTCTCATATTCGACAGACATGTGCTCGAACGACCACGGGTCGCTAGGCACGATCTGGTAATTACTCCGTCGTCTTTCACTTCCCGAAACTGAGAAATCGTCCTGACATTAATGAATCTGCCATATATTGCGCTTGCGATGCGCAAAAGGCGCATTTTAGACCATTTTGACGTTTATTTTATTCGTTTCCAAGACCACAAATGTTTGTCTTTCTCGAAGCGTTGGGCAAACTGGGACTCCCAAAAGCCAGATTCACCCCTCCCCCTCTTCACGGATATCGCTTGAACTGCGGGACGTGTCACTTATTTCTCAGTTTGCCAGCATATTTCATCACACATGTAAATAAATAAATAATAAACAATCCGCAGCATTATTTTCAGCATGTCATTGCCTGCAACGTTTAGTACCAGGCTCCTCGACGTGAACTGTGGATGGTGAATTATAGATTAGGTTGAAATGGATAGTGGAATGCTGACAAATATTTACCTTTGTCACGGGATTTGAGCGGCGATGGAGTTTAAGGTCATTCGAGTTTCGCGTTCATTGTCCTTACTAGGGCTGAGATGCCAGGTGCTTTCTTTAAGTCTCATAGTTCTTGGACAATTTACGGGCTCGATTGATCCCCAGTCTGCAGCCTTCGGTTGTGGATAGTTCCATGACCGTGTCCATATGTTTTTGTTGCAGCCAAGACACGGGAAAACGGCCAGCAGGAGCCCTGCAAGGCCATCCAGAAGGTCTCCTGGCTCTCCACCAGGGCGGGGTGAGTGCGCCGATCCGGCCTTTTTGACCGCTCCTCATGGGCTCATGTAGTTTTACTCTGTTTTGTGTCCTTGTACAGAGCGAACCCGGCCCAGTGTTTCAATCTCCGGCGCCCCGTGGTGTATGACGGTGACTGTGGCCTGTCGGCTTTCTGCCGGCGTCTGGTGCTGAGGCAGCCCTGATCCCGGCCGGTCCGGGCCGCCACTGGCGCCGTATACCCGCCGACCGAGCCGTGATTGGGCCCGATGATGGCGGCTCTGCCGGGCGTTAGCGCCGGCTCAGCGCCCGTGACCCGGCCGGCCGACCGTCCCGGTCCGGCCGACCCCGCGGCGCACTTTGTACCGGCCCGGCTAATGTCCCCTTCCCACGGCCGAGCCGCTAGGAGCAGCTCCGAGCCGCCCCGTGAACTCAGCACATCCGTTCGGCCCGCTCTCAAAGTTGGCCGGCCGTCCGGCCCATCGAGACGCCAGGACCATAATCGAGGCGCCCGCTCGGCCGTTCGGCGCCGCCCGCTGAAAGCACAGCTGATGCCCGTCGAGAACGGCGCTTCCGACGCTCTAATGAGGGTCGGGCGGCAGGGCCGGGCGCGCTGGAAACTCGCAGGTGCTCGCGACGCCCACTGGGGGCCGACTTTGGCCGGCGGCGGGCAACTTTTCTCATTTGGGCCGTGCCGCTCATGGTGTTGAGGCTCATCGGCACGGGGTTATGAGCGGCCGGCGCCGGCACAGCTAGCGGGGAGTGGTCACCGTGGGAGAGCAGCGAGCGGGCCACCGCAGGGAGAGCAGGGAGCGGTCAGCGCTGGCACAGAGCAGGGAGCGGGTCACCGGGGGAGAGCAGCGGGGGGCCACCGCGGGGAGAGCAGCGGGCCACCGCGGGGAGAGGATGGGAGTCGCCGCGGAGAGAGGGAGGAGTCACTGCGGATAAAGGATAGTCACAGCGGGGAGAGTGGAGGAGGAAATCGCTGCCAACAGGGATGAAGGGAGGGACCAGGATGTCATCACTGCTCCGGTGATATATTTTCTTTGTTCGTGCCGCCACTTTGCTACCAATTATGCAGTGGCGCCGCTGGCTGCTATCCAGGTATCCAGTGATTTAAAAGTCGTCTACTCGTGGGTCAGTCGTCTTCCCGTCACCATGCTTCAGTCTGAGACTGCAGACCGTCCCGTCCCGTTCCGTGTCCCGTCCCGTCCCGTCCCGTCCCGTCCCGTCCCGTCCCGCCCCGTCCCGTCCCGTCCCGTCCCGTCCCGTCCCGTCCCGTCCCGTCCCCGTCCCGTCCCGTCCCCGTCCCGTCCCGTCCCGTGTCCCGTGTCCCGTGTCCCGTGTCCCGTCCCGTCCAGCTGTCTCTCGCTCACCAGTCGACAGTCTGGAGCTCCAGTCTGGACCGTCCCGTCCAGCCTCAATCGTCTGTCTGTCTGTCTTTGTCCGGTCAGTCGGCGGGGTTAACACCGTGGGTGTAACGACACTGCCAAACCGGTAACGCGCGTCGTTCGGCGGACGCCGCAGGTTTGGGCGGCGACCCGTTACCGCCAGTGGTGACCAAATGGACCGGCGGACGGACGGTCATGGCAAGGGAGCGGGCATGCTATGGGGAAGGGGCTGTAGTTTGGTGCTGTTCTCACTCCCAATCACTCGTCCAGCGGGAGCTGAGTGGTTGCTGACAGGCTAATCTCAGCAGGGGAAAAGTTAAAATTAGCTTTTAGGGCGAGACATGAAGTATTTGTCATTTGTTCTGCTCGAGTTTTGGATTGTTGATGAAGCTGTTTTCCATTTCACCAGTACAATGGGGCCTGCTGTTGGTCCAAGCTGCTATGCAGGCGGCCAATGCCAGTCTCTGTGCGCACCTCATTTCAGTGTTACCGGCCGAGTGAGCCGCGGCCGAGTGTGTTAGTAATCTTATAATGGACTCACGAATGTAATCCATCACCCGGGAAAGATTCATCATTCTGAAACCAATTCATCATGCTAACTACTTAGATGAAGTTTTGTCCCAGTCCTTTTGCAAAAATATTAGAATGAGCTACCATAGAATGAGCTACCTTTCCCTTGCTTGCTTGCTTGCATTTGTCTCATGTTGACTTTGGAAGGATAAAGTCTTTGCTCTGTACAGAACTTTGTATTTTTTCCTTTTTCAATTAAGTTAATGTAATTTATTTTACTTTCGTCATGTCGCAATGTCTTATCCGTTAAAAGTTTCATTGAAGTGGAGCGATGTCCCTAGTCATCAAAGGCTTGCCGTTTTAAGAAGCTGTTGCTTTTAAACCTGGTAATCCTGCTCGGGCGATGAGTGCTTCCATTGGATTTTGTAGCATTTATACAATATCTAATATCCTTATTTATTTTTCTGTCGCCATTGGAAATGCTGTTTCGATGTACGGGAACTTAAAAGTTTCACCAGATCAGCTTATTTCGAAGCTAAATTCAGGAAAGAACACATCAAGCGCAGACCATTTTGAGCCGTTCTTAAACGTTTTTTTTCATTAATATTATCTTGTGCATACGGCTGCAGTCCGCCGGCTGTGGTCCCGGTCTATACTGTCGGTAGACCCGCTCTGCTGTAGCCCCGGTCGTGGACGGCCGACCAGCCCGGCCCGTCCGTGTGGCCGGAGTGCCGGTCGGACTGTGTGGCCGGAGTGCCGGTCGGACCGTGTGTTCCGGAGTGCCGGTGGGACCTGGCCGGCGCCGTGACCCACTCCGTGTTCACAGGCTGCTGGCGTCTCTGAGCCCGCTCGCCGGCTGGCGCGAGGAGGAAGAAAGGTGCTGCCAGCTCCCCTTACCCCGCACCCCACCGCTAGCCAGACGAGCCCTAGGCGACCGCACCCGCTTGCCGTAGTGCCTGTATGATGACACAGTAACCGCGAGCGGATAGTCCTGTAGCTGTAGGGTAGTCATGCACCGATTAGAGCTACCAGACAGTGGGAGGAGTCTCAGCAGTGCGCGCCTGATCTGATCTCTGACCTGTGACCTGTCTCTGCGGCCTCTCCACTTCCTATCATCCTATCCTGACCTCCTGACCTCCGTCTATCCACAGCCTCCCGCGGTCCCGTCCATCCTATCCTGACGTCCTGACCTCCGTCTATCCCGCAGCCTCCCACGATCCGCCACCCTCCTGCCCCGTCCGGTCCTATCCTGACGTCCTGACCTCCGTCTATCCCGCAGCCTCCCACGGCCCGTCCATCCTATCCTGACCTCCTGACCTCCGTCTATCCCGCAGCCTCCCGCGGCCCGGCTCGCTGCTGCTCTGCGTGGCTCCTCGGCCCGCCCGCCAGGTATATAGCCGCCGGCAGCCAGCCGCGGCCGGCACAGGTAACAGAGCTGACACACTGACGCATACTGACACACACTGACACACACACTGACACACACACTGACACACTGACTGCCCGCCCCAGGTATATAGCCGCCGGCAGCCAGCCGCGGCCGGCACAGGTAACAGAGCGCCGACACTGACACATACTGACATACTGACACACTGACATATGGCCCGCCCGCCCCAGGTATATAGCCGCCGGCAGCCAGCCGCGGCCGGCACAGGTAACAGAACTGACACACTGACACACTGACACACACTGATACACGGCCCGCCCGCCCCAGGTATATAGCCGCCGGCAGACAGCCGCGGCCGGCACAGGTAACAGAGCTGACACACTGACACACACGACACACAGACACACGACCCGCCCGCCCCAGGTATATAGCCGCCGGCAGCCAGCCGCGGCCGGCGCAGGTAACAGAGCTGACACACTGACACACTGACACACACGACACACTGACACACGACCCGCCCGCCCCAGGTATATAGCCGCCGGCAGACAGCCGCGGCCGGCACAGGTAACAGAACTGACACACTGACACACTGACACACTGACACACACTGATACACGGCCCGCCCGCCCCAGGTATATAGCCGTCGGGAGCCAGCCGCGGCCGGCACAGGTAACAGAGCGCCGACACACTGACACACACTGACACACTGACACATACCTACTGACACACACTGACACAATGACACAATGACACACTGACACACTGACTTACGGCCCGCCCGCCCCAGGTATATAGCCGCCGGCAGCCAGCCGCGGCCGGCACAGGTAACAGAACTGACACACTGACACACACTGATACACGGCCCGCCCGCCCCAGGTATATAGCCGCCGGCAGCCAGCCGCGGCCGGCGCAGGTAACAGAACTGACACACTGACACACTGACACACTGACACACTGACACACACTGATACACGGCCCGCCCGCCCCAGGTATATAGCCGCCGGCAGACAGCCGCGGCCGGCGCAGGTAACAGAGCTGACACACTGACACACTGACACACACGACACTGACACACGACCCGCCCGCCCCAGGTATATAGCCGCCGGCAGACAGCCGCGGCCGGCACAGGTAACAGAACTGACACACTGACACACTGACACACACACTGATACACGGCCCGCCCGCCCCAGGTATATAGCCGCCGGCAGACAGCCGCGGCCGGCACAGGTAACAGAGCTGACACACGGACACTGACACATACACTGACACACGGACACTGACACACGCACACTGACACACGGCCCGCCCGCCCCAGGTATACAGCCGCCGGCAGACAGCCGCGGCCGGCACAGGTAACAGAGCTGACACACCGACACACACGACACACTGACACACACTGACACACACACTGACACACTGACACACACACACTGACACACTGACTGCCCGCCCCAGGTATATAGACGCCGGCAGCCAGCCGCGGCCGGCACAGGTAACAGAGCTGACACACTGACGCATACTGACACACATTGACACACACACTGACACACACTGACACACTGACTGCCCGCCCCAGGTATATAGCCGCCGGCAGCCAGCCGCGGCCGGCACAGGTAACAGAGCGCCGACACTGACACACACGACACACTGACACATTGACACACGGCCCGCCCGCCCCAGGTATATAGCCGCCGGCAGCCAGCCGCGGCCGGCGTAGGTAACAGAGCTGACACACTGACACACTGACACACACTGATACACGGCCTGCCCGCCCCAGGTATATAGCCGCCGGCAGCCAGCCGCGGCCGGCACAGGTAACAGAGCTGACACACATACTGACACACTGACACATACTGACACACACCACTGACACACCCGGACACACACACTTACCGCCCGGAGAGTCTGCGTACTGCGTAGCTCTGTTGGTCTCTCAGTTAGGCTCGAGTGGGGGCCGCCTCTGGAGCTCTGACTCGGCCGGTTTTACCGCGGCGCCGGAACAGGTCACGTTTCGCTGACTGCTGCTCTATTGGCGACCCAGTGGCGGTCATAACAAGCCAGTCCCACACACGCACAGAGGAGCACGACAGAGGGACGGATACAGACAGGGCATTGCGCACGGAGAGGCAGACTGCAGAACAGCACGCACGGAGGAATGGATGCAAATAGAACGGAGAGCGGGTCATCCAGGCAGGCAACGCAAATGCATTGACAGACACGTAGAGGCATCCACACCACACGCGGCAGCACACGCGGATAGGCGAGCGACACGCAGCTGCACATGCGGATAGGCGAGCTGCACACGCGGGGGCGCACACACGGATAGGCGAGCTACAGACGCGGGGGCGCACACACGGATAGGCGAGCTGCACACGCAGAGCAGAGGTGGGTGCCTCTGGGAGCCGTCAGCGGGCCGTCGGCCGTCCCCATCGAGACTGTCCCGTCTCCGGAGTCCGGATAGTGGTCAGTCAGCCCCGACAGCAGCACTGTCCTCTCCATGGACAGCGGAGGACACACGCCAGTCGGTCCTGACTCCCAGCCGTCAGTCGTCCTGTCGACACACAGTCCTCTCTGCGGACAGTGGCCAGTCGGCCCCCACTGTCCGGGAAGGCAAACACCACTTCCCACTCACTGCGGACAGGCTGTTTGCACTGTGCAGCTACCAGACGGCCTTTCCGCCTGTCCCTCTCTCTCTCTCTCTCTCTCTCTCTCTCTCTCTCTCTCTCTCTCTCTCTCTCTCTCTCTCTCTCTCTCTCTCTCTCTCTCTCTTCTCTCTCTCTCTCTCTCTTCTCTCTCTCTTTCTCTCTCTCTCTTTCTCTCTCTCTGTCTCTGTCTCTGTCTCTGTCTCTGTCTCTGCTCTCTCTCTCCCCTCCGTCCCTGCGGATAGCACTGTTTCGATCCTCTTGCTCTCTCCCTGGGTGGACGCAGCGACCAGTCGCAGTTGCGGCTCTTTGTGCAGCGTCGTTTCCAAAGATTTCCATAGAGTATCCGTTCGAAATTCAATCGGTCGCTTGTGATATATCCTCTTACATAGCATGACTTCTGCCTGATTACAATTTACACCCCGCAGCATACAACACTTATGCCTATGCTGGGCATATTAGATATTAATGAATATGTAACCTATAATTAAAACCGTTTGTAGCTTTAAATCACAATGACCGTATTTGACAAACACGACAAACACTGGCTTACAGTCGCCGGCTGAACCCGAAATGCGATGCAGAATTCGGAACACCTCCCCCGCACATTGCTTAGTGTATACGTTAGGCCTACCTGCGCGTCTGCGTGCCTCAGTTCGAGTTTGCGTGCGAGTGGTGCGAGTCTGAGTCTCTAGTGTCGTGCTGTATGCCGTTTGACAGTGACGGCTGTGGACGTGGTTATAGTGAAATGCGGTAGTGTCTTCTGCATCCCACAAGCCTGCCACTAGCGCGGAATGTCTGACCTAGAGTAGTTACCTCACCTGTCGACATGCCGTGCATCCATTCGGCCGCAGTCACTAGACGTAGGCACGGCTCCGCCATTTCTGCGGTGGCAGTCCGCCGAACTCACAGCTTTATTAGCAGATGCACCTCAGTTCAGTCCCATGTACGATACTTACGCCTGTCGCAGTGGTCTCTGATATAAAGTATCCTATTACTCATATGATTATGGTGCTTACGAAAAGCTTATGTTATTATACTGTGACTTTGGTTCGTTAGTGCTTTTGTTTAAGTTTGTCTGACTGGTCTTACCGTTACAAAGCAATGTAATATTTATCCAATGTTACATCCCAGCTTTGTCGTCTGATACATTCGGCGTTGAGGCGATGCGGGGCACATGTCACTTATGTTATATATTTGTCCAGAATTGCCCTGTGAGATGAACAGTCAGTCGTATTCTTTGAAGAACTGCTGAAGACATTTTAAAGCTGGCGACCCGTCTATACCCGTGGCTCGCTGGTGACCTCTGTGACCTGCTGCTGACCTGTGTGACCTATCTGACCTCGTGACCTCTGTGTGCGCCGTCTGACCTGGTGCTCCCCGGTGCGCCGCCAGTGAGCCGTACGTGATCTTCACGGGCGGCCTGGGCCACGACACTGCCGGCCGGACCCCGAGCGTCACCGTGATGCACGGACGCACCACCACAGTGCTGGAGATGGAGCACAACGTGGTCGACTTCATCGCGCTCGTCGACACCCCCTACCCCAGCGGTGAGTGAGGGAGACACTGACACCCCTACCCCAGCGGTGAGTGAGGGAGACACTGACGCACCTACCCCAGCAGTGAGTGAGAGTAGACACTCCTTCCCCAGCGGTGAGTCGGGGGGGGGGGGAAGACACTGATACCCCTACCCCAGCGGTGAGTGAGGAGACACCCCTACCCCAGCGATGAATGAGGAGACACCCCCTACCCCAGCGATGAATGAGGAGACACCCCCTACCCCAGCGATGAATGAGACACCCCCTACCCCAGCGATTAGTGAGGAGACACCCCCTACCCCAGCGATGAGTGAGGAGACACCCCCTACCCCAGCGGTGAGTGAGGAGACACCCCTACCCCAGCGATGAGTGAGGAGACCCCCTACCCCAGCGGTGAGTGAGGAGACACCCCTACCCCAGCGGTGAGTGAGGAGACACCCCCTACCCCAGCGGTGAGTGAGGAGACCCCCTACCCCAGCGGTGAGTGAGAGTAGACCCCCTACCCCAGCGGCGAGTGAGGAGACCCCCTACCCCAGCGGTGAGTGAGGAGACACCCCCTACCCCAGCGGTGAGTGAGAGTAGACCCCCTACCCCAGCGGTGAGTGAGGGAGACACTGACACCCCAGTGGTGAGTGAGGAGACACCCCCTACCCCAGCGGTGAGTGAGGAGACACCCCCTACCCCAGCGGTGAGTGAGGACACCCCCTACCCCAGCGGTGAGTGAGGGAGACACTGACACCCCTACCCAGCGGGGCGAGTCGGGGGAAGCAGTATGGTTATACTAGAGTTAGTGTCTGGCTTCAGATAACAACGTAATTCGATCACAAGCCACCTTTTAATGGTATCAACTCAATCACGAACTGCTTTCAGCGAGGACGACCTTTAGGTCGAAACCGTTCATCAAAATGTTGAAAGGATTTGATGATGGCGTGTTAAAATGCGTGGGTTTGTATCTAAATTAAACTGCATGGGCAGTCGATGTTCTAAAGCAAAACCGAGTGAATCACGTCGTTCGCACCTGACCAAATTAAGCTTGTAAAGAACTTTCAAATTAGAGTAGTAGCCGCAGAAATAATCATCATTACATGAAATGAAGAGCGTCGGTTTAGTGTGTGGACGTCGCGGCAGATGATGAAATGTGTCCGTGCACTCTTGACGTGCCTAGTGGACGGTTCAGCTACAATTGAAATGACTTCACATCGCTGCAACGATTATTGCCTTGCTTTTTAGTAAGCGTAGGCGACTAAAGTCTATTTCGAGATTTGGAAGCGTGTTTGCTGACTGCTGTAGCTTTTGAAGTACGGGTCCGACTCGACAAACATTGTAGTTTGATACACGGTTTCAAATTAGTTCTCTAGGGAGCCGAAGTTGGATTTGCTAGTTCTCTGTTTGTGTTTCCTCAACAGCGCGCCTGCGTTTGAGTTAGGGGGTGGGGTTCACGTGTCGTTCTTGTGTTCCTAACCAGACTGCTCTGACTCGCCTTAGCCCCCACCCACCAGCATCACCTTTCAGTCTGTGTCCCGTCCCAGTTTATAGTTTAACTCGCCCAAGCCTCCTGACCAGGAGGGCTGTTGGCGGCCAGTGTTTGTCCCAGTTAGTGTTGTAACTCGTTTTTTTTTTCCTAGGATTATATTGGAATCAACGATTGGGTCTGCGGTGTAACTCGCCGAACTCATACATATTTATTGGTCAGTGTCCCGTCCCAGTCTGCCCCGTAACCTGCCTCAGTCCCCACACCTGCCGGGCTGTGGGCGGCCAGAGTCCCGTCCGTCTATACTGTGACCTGCCCCAGTTCCCACACCTACCCAGCTGTGGGCGGTCCTCCGTCCGCCTGTTACTGCCGTCAATACACGGCCCCAGCCCTCGTGTCTGTTGACATATTGACGACCACCGGCGTGTGGGCGCCGTCAGCGCTGTTTACATGCCCTTTCCCGTCCGTCCGTCCGTCCGTCCGTCTGACCGTCCGCCCGTCCGTCCGTCCGTCCCTCTGTCTGCGGTCGGGCGGCTGGTCCCCCCTCCTCTATCGCGGAGCGATATGGCATCCACGCCCTCGGCGTCTCTAGAGTCTGTCGTCCTACCATGTCCGTCCAAAAACATCTTTGGGTGCTTTCCCCGGGCTGTCACTTTGACCATCCGTATCTGGACGTTTTTTTCTGACTCATTGTCATTGATGCTGACGTGTGACCTTAGCCGCCTCGAAGCTGTGTCCGTTTTGTCCTCATTTCGGTCGAATGTTACCCCTGCTGTGAGCTGGTCCGCCGCCGGCTGTTACCCTGCTGAGCTGTGTCCGCTCTGTCCTTATGTCGTGCCTGGCCGGCTGCTACCTCTGCCGATACTCTCCGGGCCCGCACCGCTGTCCGGCTGTGACCACTGCTGTCTCTGACCGGTCCCGCGCCGCCGACTGGTACCACTGCTGTGAGCTGTGTCCGTTGTGTCTCCTGCGCTCCGGGAGGGCGTCACCACCGCTCCCACTGACCGTGCCTGCGCTGGCCATGTCGGGCAGGGCTGGCTGTGGCCACTGCTGCGCCCTCCGGGCGTTACCACCACTGTCACTGACCGATCCCGCCGCCGTCGGTCCGCAGAGTTCCAGGACCCGTACGGCATCGTGGTGCTGCTGCAGAACGACCTGGTGGTGGTGGACCTGACGTCGCCGGGCTACCCGTGCTTCGAGAACCCCTACCCGATGGATCTGCACGGCTCGACGGTCACCAGCTGCACCTATCTGGCCGACTGTCCGGGCGACCTGGTGCCGGCCCTCTACAGCGTCGGCACCGCCAAACAAAACAGGTACGACCTGGGCACCGCCAAACAAAACAGGTACGACCTGGGCACCGTCAAACAAAACAGGTACGACCTGGGCACCGCCAAACAAAACAGGTACGACCTGGGCACCGCCAAACAAAACAGGTACGACCTGGGCACCGCCAAACAAAGCAGGTACGACCTGGGCACCGCCAAACAAAACAGGTGCGACCTGGGCACCGCCAAACAAAACAGGTACGACATGGGCACCGCCAAACAAAACAGGTACGACCTGGGCACCGCCAAACAAAACAGGTATGACCTGGGCAACAGGTACGACCTGGGCACCGCCAAACAAAACAGGTACGACCTGGGCACCGCCAAACAAAACAGGTACGACCTGTGCACCGCCAAACAAAACAGGTACGACCTGGGCACCGCCAAACAAAACAGGTGCGACGCGAACGGGGTGACAGATGGGCGCTAGGGCTGTCCGCATGTACGGACACTGCTCCCTGTTGGCACGGACGGACGAGGACTGGGACTGTCCGTACTACTAGACATGGGAGGGGGCGAGGAGGGTCTGGGGTAGAGTGGGCAAACCATAGCCTCCAGTCATCACCATATTCGGAGGCTTTATGAAGCACTGAGGCCTTATGGAGCCGGATGGAATGTAGGACGCTTTGGACGTGACGTTATAACCTTTAAGTGCAGACGCGGCGGCGCGGGGTGCAGGGCCACCCGTGTGCCCCGCCTGCGTGAGGTGCAGGTGGGGGCCCAGAGCCCCTCAGAGGGCGGGGCCGGCTCCCATCCACCGGCGCTCCTAGCTGGCGCCCTGCCGGGTAGGACGATACATAGTTAATTGTGGCGCCTTTGTGCCAGCAGCTGCCAGCCGGTCCGCGTATTCAGGCTAAGCCGACTCCGCGGCCGCCGCCCGCCATCGGACTGCGAGCCGCCGAGGAGGGGATTAGGGAACGGCTGCCAAGAAAAACAACTCCGCTGCAGGTCTATGGGATTTCGCTTTCAGCCTGTTTCACGATGCGTTTATTATGTATAAGGTTTTACCATTTTTAACTCTATAGAGTCTCAAACACAAGAGCTCACTTTGCGAAGAAAACCTGTTAAGATTATTCACAATACGGTGTTGCAGCTTGAGAAATAGACTCTGCCCAAACTTTGTATCAGAGCCAAGTTTTTCCTCGCGTGAGTCGCAGTCCTGAGCTGTGCGTACCTCTGTAGATTAACTAGCTTCTATTAATTGTTCTTTAGCCTCCTGCAATCTCTAGGTGGAAAGTCGCCAACAGTTTCTGTGAATCTAATTGGCTAGTTGTTGGGTGATTGTAGCGGATGCATCACTTCTTCTTCTTCTTTTGCACCTCACCCATCACCTTTTGCATCACTCCACTGCATTCTACGTAGTATGTTGTTGTTTTGTTTCTAGACGAATGGATAAGGTGACATTTGACGCCGTCAACTCTGGTCCGTCGCTCTCCGCTGTGATCAATGCCCGCGTCTCGGGGTCGCTGTACTCGGCGCACCTCAATTAGGGCCGGCCGGCCGAGTCAGCGACTCCGCCCGGCTGACTCGGCCCTGTCCGAGCCGCTGATTGGCCGACTGACTGTGTCGGGGCCGCCGATTGGCTCCTGGGGTGGCAGCCGGGCGTATGATTGGCTGCCGTGGTGACAGCGGCTCGTGTGATTGGCTGCTGAAGTGACGGCCGATCGCTGATTGGTTGCTGGGCTACAGTCAGCCGGCTCTGAGCAGCGTCTGTAATTGTCCGCTTGTGAGGAGTCATTGATGGATAATGAGGCTGTTCTGCCGTATTGAGGTGGCTGACCTGACAATGCCACCTCTGGGGATAGGCGGGAGGCGACAGCTGCTGGCTTATTGGACCGGACACTGCCGTATGAAGCCTGCCATGGACTGCCGCCCGGCCGCCAGTTCTGGCGGTAATATTATGATAAATAATTGCTGGTAGGTATAGGTGGAACGTTCCGAGCGTTGAGCTGTTAGGCGAGACGTTGTCTTCAATTAGCCTACCAGTTCTTTATCCCGTTCCGCCTTGATATGCCTAGCTGTATGGGCGGAGTTTTCAGTGCAACGTTTGTAGATGGTTTGTTCAACGCCTGGTAGAAGCTGTTTCGCAGGTAAGAAACACATGGCCTGGTAATGTTCGCTCTTTGCACATTGATGATCACTTTCTATGGCGCGGTGATTTGGATAATCACAGCTGATCGTACGCTCGATGCTTTTATATGAGCTCTGGCTGGGTTTTTCGTCCGGCTCCGGGATTCAACTGCACTGCATCAGTATTCTATGGCGTTGTTTGGACCGAGCGAAACAAAACTCGTTCCCTTATTTGTTGTTCAGAATAGAATTAGCATCGTTTTGTTCTCGAGCCAGAGCTTCAGTAAGCTTCCAGCGTTAGCGTTTGTTTGCGCTCTTTATTTCGCTCAGTCATTTCATTTGCTTGAAAAGCCGAGAAGAAAGACTTTGCGCTTTTCTGCTCTAACTCTGCAATAAGAGCCAACATCTGGAGACTTCATATTGCTATATCTCTGTTCCA